>NC_142471.1:76450000-76766666 GCF_049115385.1 Moschus berezovskii
ATCACTGGCCTTTGTGAGACATATCTCAGGGTATGTTTTCTTGGTATAAACTATATCTTGGACCACATTTAAAACTACTTGACTGAAGAAATGTTCAGTAGTGGAACCCTTCTACCCTGTTGGTGGGAATGTAAATTGGTCCAGGGACTATGGAGAACAGCATGCGTGCATGCTGAGTCGCTTCAGTCATTTCTGAATTTTTGTGACTCTGTGGACTGTAGCCCACCAGTCTCCTCTGTCTGTGGGATTCTCCAGACAATACTGGAGTGGGTTGTCATGCCCCCCTTCAGGGGATCTTCCTTAACTAGTGATCAAACTCACATCTTTTAGATCTGCACTGGCAGGCAGGTTCTTTACCACTAGCACCACCTGGGAAGCCTGGAGAATAGTATCAGTTCAGTTCAGTTCAGTCGCTCAGTCGTGTCCGACTCTTTGCGACCCCATGAATCACAGCATGCCAGGCCTCCCTGTCCCTCACCAACTCCCGGAGTTCACCCAAACTCATGTCCATCGAGTCGGTGATGCCATCCAGCCATCTCATTCTCTGTCATCCCCTTCTCCTCCCGCCCCCAATCCTTCCCAGCATCAGAGTCTCTTCCAGTGAGTCAACGCGTCACATGAGGTGGCCAAAGTATTGGAGTTTCAGCTTTAGCGTCAGTCCTTCCAATAAACACCCAGGATTGATCTCCTTTAGAATGGACTGGTTGGATCTCCTTGCAGTACAAGGGACTCTCAAGAGTCTTCTCCAACACCACAGTTCAAAAGCATCAATTCTTTGGCGATCAGCTTTCTTCACAGTCCAACTCTCACATCCATACATGACCACGGGAAAAACCATAGCCTTGACTAGACGGACCTTTGTTGGCAAAGTAATGTCTCTGCTTTTTAATATACTATCAAGGTTGGTCATAACTTTCCTTCCAAGGAGTAAGCGTCTTTTAATTTCCTGGCTGCAATCAGCATCTGCAGTGATTTTGGAGCCCAAAAAAATGAGAAAAAAATGAAGTCAACAGTTAAGTTTTTGCACAAAGTCATGCAATTAATGTGGAGAAGGAAATGGCAACCCACTCCAGTACTCTTACCTGGAAAATGGAGGAGCCTGGTAGGCTACAGTCTATGCAGTCGCGAAGAGTCAGACACAACTGAGCAACTTCACTTTCATTTTTTACTTTCATGCATCGGAGAAGGAAATGGCAACCCACTCCAGTATTCTTGCCTGGAGAATCCCAGGGACAGAGGAGCCTGGTGGGCTGCCGTTATGGAATCACACAGAGTCAGACATGACTGAAGCTACTTAGCAGCAGCAGCATGCAATGTATAACTTTAAAATAATCCAAGCACATATTTGCTTAGGAAGTAAATCTCTCATTCATATTCTTTTTTTTTTTTTTTAGAATTTATGTTAGCATGATAAGAACATAGCATAGGATCTGACCTCTTAATTTTTAAGTATACATACATTATTTTTTTCATTGGAATATAGTTGCTTTTAAAATGTTTTGTTAGTTTCTGCTGTATAGAAAATTGAATCACCTATACTTATATCCTTTTTTTTTTTTTAATTTCTTTCCCATTTAGGTCACCATAGAGTTTTGAGTCGGAGAAGGCAATGGCAACCCACTCCAGTACTCTTGCCTGGAAAATCCCAGGCAAGAATACTGGAGAATAGTACAGAGGGTCCTTAAAAAACTGAAAACAGAGTTACCATATAATCCTGCAATTCCACTCCTGGAGCATATATCCAGAGAAAACTCTAACTCAAAAAGATATATACACCCCAATGTTTATTGCAGCACTATTTATTAATAGCTAAGACATGGAAGCAACCTAAATGTTCACCAAGAGATGAATGATAAAGGAGATGTGGTTGTGTGTAGACACACACACACACACACATATAATGGAATGTTAGCCATAAAAAAGAATGAAATGCGATTCGCAGCAACATGGATGAACCTAGAGATTATCAAATTAAGTGAAGTAAGTCAGATACAGAGAAAGATGTCATATGATATCACTTATTTGTGGAACCTAAAAAAGTGATATAAATGAATTTATGAAACAGAAATAGACTCACAGACATAGAAAATAAAATTATGGTGGGGAGCTAAATTAGGAGTTTGAATTAACATATACACACTTCTATATATAAAACAAACAAGGATCTACTGTATAGCACAGGGAATTATATTCAGTATTTTGTAGTAGCCTATAATGGAAAAGAATCTGAAAAAATATATATACATATATACACACACACACATTTATATAAAACCAAATCACTTTGCCGTACACCTGAAACTAATGCAACATTGTTAATTAACTACACTTTAGTTTTAAAGAATGGTCTAAAAAACTGACTTGACTGAAGAAATGTTCAATAGTGACTAACAGTACTTTGGAGGGGCAGTCTGCCTTCCTGGTTCATTTAGACATTACTTGCATCTTGACTCCTTTGGCCTGGGCAATTCCTGATTTGACAGTGCTGTTGCAGATCACCAGACTGCTGAACTTGGTTGATATTTCCTTATAGAATTCCAACTCAGTTGTTTTGTTGTGAGTGAAAAAATCTAAAGTATTTTTAATTTTAGGTTTAAACTTGGTCCCAATATTTGAATTTTAAATTCTCTACTGTTTTAATTACCATGCTTTTTTCATAAATAAATTCAGTATCCTTTAAGTTTTAACCTCTTTTATTAGGCTATGTTCTTCAATTATAATCTCTTCTTTCATTTAGATTCTGTCACCCTTAATATCTGTATGACTCATTTCATTTTGAACCAACTGTAACAAAATATATTTCATTCTGTAGTCTAGATTATAAACTGTTAAAATTTACCTTTCTTTTTTTACCTCTCTCACTCAAGCGTCTAGAACATTGCTGAGTATACAAAAGTCATGTAATAAATATACAACTGAATGATTTTTTAAAAGGAAAAAACCAACATTTTAATATTGTTAGTTGATTTCTGCCTAGATTTTATTTTTTCACATCAAAGCATAGTTCATTTTATTCATCTTTTTTATCTTTATCATTTTTTAAATTTATCTAGTTGATTTACACTGATGTGCCAATCTCTGCTGTACAGCAAAGTGATTGTTATACATACATATGTATATATTCTTTAAAATATTCTTTTCCATTATGGTTTATCCCAGGAGATTGGAAATAGTTCCCTGTACTATACCTGGGACTTTGTTGTTTATCCATTCTAAAAGTAATATTTGCATCTACCAACCCCAGACTCCCAGTCCATCCCTCTCCGGCGCCCCTACCACCACCACCCACCTTGGGAACCACAAGTCTGATTTCTGTGTCTGTGAGTCTGTTTTATATGTAGATACATTAATTTGTGCCGTATTTTAGATTCCACATGTATGTGATATCATATGGTATTTGTCTTTCTCTTTCTGAATTACTTTAGTATGATAATCTCTACTTTTATCCATGTTGCTGTACATTCTGCTTAGATTTTAATATGACTTTAACTTAGATTTTACAAAACAGGAAACTGACCCACCCATTTTTTTTTCTGCACCGCCCACCCCCCGCCATTTTTTCTTGATATGCAACTGTAGTAAGGAGTCATCTGAAACTTCTTAAACTAAAAGTTCTATATATGTACTGAATTTCTGGGCTTAAATATGACAAGTTATTCCTCTGGCAAAATACTTGTTAACTTTGCAATTTTTTTTTAGATGATTGAATTCAGAGCCCTCTTGGGAGCCTCTAATTATTGCAAGAGAACCACCAGTCTCTTCACCCTCCAGTCATATCACATGAGTTCAGTTATTAGGCATATGCTATAATAATCCTAATGAAGAGTTTAAAGGCCCTTTTTACTGTGGACCTTATTTTGTTTAGTTTTAGTCTGTGATTATGTGAGAGTCCTCACCTAAGAAATTTTCCAATTAAAAATTAAAATTCTGTGATTTTGGTTTGCACATCAGGGGAGGAGAGTGACTTTAAAATTGTTAAATCTCATTAACCAGGAATCCATTGATAAACTTTTAAGGAAAATTAAAAAATATATATTTTTCTTTACCCACATCAGTTATGTCAGGTTTCAGCCTGGAGCCAATAACTAGATTTGAGTTATTGAACTCAATAAAGAGATTTGGAATGGAAATGCTAACAGACCTCTAACTATGCTGGCTAGTAGGTACTAGAAGAATCTTGACAATTCATCAGCCAAACCTCACTTCACTCCCCTTAACATCCTTGCCTGTCAATGACATAATTGACTGCCTTCTGCTATCCCTCCTTGAACTTGCTAGCATTTGAGAATTTCTCTTGACATTATTTCTTATGTATTAAGACAGAGAAAGCATAGCTTGATGGGTGAGATAGTAAACCATCTGCCCGTCTTTGAGGAGAAAATGGAGGATGTGTTTTGTTCTTGCGGCAGTTGACACAGTTGCTAAATGTTCAATTATAGTTCTTTAAGGAATAGGGCTAATTTGTGAACACATTTGTAGGTTTTCTTTTCAGATATACTACTGACTTCTGGATTAAGTTATACATTATGAACTGCAGAACCAGATATGTAAACTAATATTGTTTCAGGGTGAAATTATGTATCCAGAATTCTCATCATGGTAATCATAGTTCCTATAGGGTACATGGGCTTCTCTGGTAGCTCAGCTAGTAAAGAATCTGCCTGTAATGGAAGAGAACTGCATTCGATCCCTGGGTTGGGAAGATCCCCTGGAGGAGGGCATGGCAATGCATTCCATTATTTTTGCCTGGAGAATCCCCATGGACTGAGGAGCCTGGTGGGCTATGGTCCAGGGACTCACAAAGAGTCAGACACGACTGAGCAACTTAGCACAGCACAGCAGAACACCAGGGTACATGGAATGTAAATTCATGAGGCTCTCTGTTAGCATATACAGGAAACATTTCCCTAACCTGCCCACAGGATGAGTGTGTTAAAGAATACAGTGACTTTTGGTGAAGAATGCTGTTACCAAGCTTTTTTCCAGGTGAAGAATATTGGAGGTGGGTAGTATGAGAGGGGAGAGAAAGAAAGAGAAATAAAAAGGAAAAGCTAATGATAGCTGATACACTTAGATATTAGGAAGCAGGGGACTATTTTATAGGTTGTTGATTCAGTGCCTGGAGTTGACCTTAGAGCCATGGATTTTTGTCTAACCCTATCCTCATTGGCCACAGAATTTTGCTGTTTTTGTTGTGTTGGATCATATGAAGTTGTCATTTTTATAAGTGAGAAATGGCTGAGTATCAGAAATTTTATATGGTTTAAACTAATGCATAATAATATAAACTGGCTACAGTTGTGGAGAGGAGTGTGTGTCTGTGTGTGTGAATGAAAGGTGGAAGGAGGAAATGGACCTTTATGAGCCTTTTCGGGTAGTGAAGCTGAAAACCTCTAACCGAGCCTTTGGTTTTATACATTCAAAATCAAATACAGTTGCCCAATGTTTTCCTATTTCTGCATTAATACAGTCGAGAAAGTTTATGGGACTGGTTAAAATTAAATCACCTGTGACAGAGATTACCATTGGGGATAATAATCTGAAGTGACCAGTGTCTGCAGTATACAACAAAAGTGGCAGAAAACTGAAAGCCAGTAGGCACACCTACACTTGAATACAGATACTTTTTTGAAACTGAATAATGTGCAAGTTCTTATTTGTCTTAAAATAGGCTTTAAGATGTTTTTAGTGGAATATTCAGACTGCTGATTTGACTTACCTTTGTCTTTCTTAGACGAGCTCATCTTCGCCTGTGTTTAGAACGCTTAAAAGTTCTGATTCCACTAGGACCAGATTGCACCAGGCACACAACACTTGGTTTGCTCAACAAAGCCAAAGCACACATCAAGGTAGGAATTTTTTTTTTAATCATATTTTCACATGACTCTCTCAGTCCTACTCTCTTTTTAGTAGTGATTTCTGTCCACGTATATCAGCTAGCTCACAATGCTCTCCTTTAATGACTGACCTCAAGAGAAATTTTCTGAAAATTTAACGCTAATCTGACAGGAGCAACATAACCTGATTACACGAAATTGTTTTGACAGCATGGCCATTTCAAGAGCCTGGAATACTAGGAAAATAACACTCTGCTGATACCCGAAGGAAGGCACTTGTGCCCTCTGGTGGAGATGACTTCATTTGGCTGTGTCCCTCAGTGTTTTTCCATCAAACTATACTGCAGGGCAGGTTTCTTTTATGGCAATAACTTGACAGACTTTGAAAATTCCATATTGTTCTAGCAATGTAGCATTCATTATACACACACACACAAAGTGAAGAAGGAACTATTTTTGATGTTTAAAAATATATATTTATGTTGTTTTTATACACACATATACTTGTATAGTCATTCATGTTTTCTCTGTTAAAGAATAAATCTTCTGAGATGTTAGGGAGGAATTAGTTTTACTGTTTGTACTGTACAACACACAAACTTAAATATCACTGTATCATTTCAGAAACTTGAAGAAGCTGAAAGGAAGAGCCAGCACCAGCTAGAGAATCTGGAACGAGAACAGAGATTTTTAAAGCGGCGACTGGAACAGCTGCAGGGTCCTCAAGAGATGGAACGAATACGAATGGACAGCATTGGCTCAACTATTTCTTCAGATCGTTCTGATTCAGAGCGAGGTAGGCAGTGAGCTTCTTCCCTAATGAAACACAAAACATCCCTGTCTCAGAATTTAGAGAGGGTAGGATGGGTGGCATTGTGTTTGCTTCCTTCTTCTACGCCAACACTGTATGTAGCGTTCTAGATTTTATGCAGTCACAACATGGTCTAGCAATGCCTATATGAACTATAGAACATTTTTTCTTGATGATATATATATATATACATATATATATATCTCAAATATTCCACTTTGAAAAAATTTTAAAGTTTTCTGAAGGAAATTGTTGAGTTCTCATATACCCTTTACCCAGGTTCCTCTAATGTTAATATCTTATGTTAACCATAATACAGCTATTGAAACCAAGAAATTAACATTCATACAATACTATTAATCTATTAACCTTATTCAGATTTCACTACTTTTCCTAGTAATGTTCTGTGTCTGATCCAGGATCCAGTGTAAGATCTCCATTGCCTTAGAAATATTTCTTCAGTCTTTCTTTCATGACCATGACACATTTGAAGAATATTGGTCAGTTATTTTATACAGTGTTCTCAATTTGGGTTTATCTGATGTTTTCTATTAGACTGAGGTGTTACACATTTGAGGGAAGAAATACCACAGAAGTGATGTTGTGCCCTTCTTAGTTCATTGTATCAGGAAGATACATGACGTTGATATGTTTTATTACTGGTGATGTTAATTTTTATAACTGTATTTTAAAGTACCACACCCTCCAGTTCTCGTTATATCTGTCCCAGAACATTTGTCTTCGGCAGAATTAAAGAACAAAAAACAACCAGAAAAGAAATTGTAATTGTTTGAATTTTACTGATCTGTTCATCTATAGCTCCCACCACATCAGGCCTCACACCACAATAAAAGATCCCAGAGGTGAACTCTGGTCACTTCATATTTGGGAAACTAGAGCTCACAAGATTTTGAGGATTCTGAAACAAAGAGAAAATTTTGTAAAATTTCTTTTTATTATGGAAATTTGAAAAAAAATTTAATTATTTTTGGTTGCTGTGCAAGGACTTTCCTCTAGTTGTAGTCTAGAGGTTCCTCTAGGCTACTCTTTCATTGCAGTGTACAAGCTTCTCATTGCAGTTAACTTCTCTTGTTCGGCTCTAGAGCCCGGGCTCAGTAGTTGTGGCATATGGGCTTAGCTGCCCTGAGGTACGTGGAATCTTTCTGAACCAGGGATTGAACCCATATCCCCTGCATTGGCAGGTGGATTCTTAACCACTGGACTACCAGGGAAGTCCTATTATGGAAAATTTAAAACATTATACTAAAGTAAATAGAAAAATGAACTCTCATGTATCCAATATCCAGCTTGCACAGCTGTCAACATTTTGTCATTCTTTTTTCACCTGTTCTCTACTCCCCATATGCCCTGACCATTTCTTCTGAAGTTTTCAAAATCAAATCTCAGGTAACATTTCATTTTGTTCCTAAATATGTCAGTATGTATCTTTAATAAATAGGACTTTAAAAAATACATAATACTGTTAGAACGTCCCATAAAATTGAGTTGGCCAAAAGTTCATTTGATTTTTTCCATAAGATGGGTCTAGTATTGCTTAGTTGTGTTTAATTTCATTCACAACATTATTAGATTGTATTGTGATAGCTCTCATATCAGTGTGCATATTTTTAAAAACTTTAGTGAATTTTCATGTAGCCATTTTAATATTGAAGATGGAAGAAAAAAACATTTTCAGAATATTATATTATTTCAAGAAAGGTAAAAATGCAACTGAAACATAAAGATTTGTGCAGTGTATGGAGAAGTTGCCGTGACTAATCAAATATGTCAAAAGTAGTTTGTGAAGTTTCATGCTGGAGAATGCTTCACAGTCAGGTTGAAGTTGATAACAATCAGATTGAGACATTAATTGAGAACAGTAAACGTTATACCACATAGGAGACAGTTGACATACTCAGAATATCCAAATCAAGCACTGAAAATCATTTGCATCAACTTGATTATGTTAATCGCTTTGTCTGGTTCCACATAAGTAGAAAAAAACCCTTCTTGACTATATTTCTGCATGCGATTCTCTGCTGAAACATAACAAAAGCATTGTTTTTAAATCAAATTGTGACGGACAATGGAAAGTGGATACTGTACAATGATGTGGAATGGAAGACATCGCAGAGCAAGCAAAATGAACCACCACCAACGACATCATCCAAAGGTTATCTTGTGTATATGGTGGAACTGGAAGGAGTCCTCTATTATGAGCTCCTTCTGGAAAACCAAATGATTAATTACAACAAGTACTGCTCCCAGTTAGACCAAGTGAGAGCAGCACTCAATGAAAAGCATCTATAATTAGTCAACAGAAAATGCATTATCTTCCATCAGGGTACCACAAGACTGCTTGTTTCTTGGATGACCAGGCAAAAACTGTTACAGCTTGACTGGGAAGTTCTGATTCATCTGCTATATCCACAAGACATTCCACTTTCTGATTTCCATTTATTTCAGCCTTTACAAAATTTTCTTAATGGAAAAAATCTTAGTTCTCTGGAAGACTGTAAAAGGCACCTGGAACAGTTCTTTACTGAAAAAGACCAAGTTTTAGGAAGATGGAATTATGAAGCTGCCTGAAAAATGGCAGAAGGTAGTAGAACAAAACTGAATTTGTTGTTCAGTAAACTGCTTGGTGCAAGTGAAAAATCTGTCTTGTATTTTTACTTAAAAACCAAAGAAACTTTATGGCCAACCCAATAAAATCAGATAACCCTATTTTATGTCATCTAACATCCAGTCTCTGATAGATTTTTCTCAAAAAAGGCATCTTACCATTGGTGTGTTTGAATCAGAATCCAAAGTCTACATTTGTTTGTACCTTTTAAGGTACAGTTGGCCCTTGAACAGCACAAATGTGAAACTGCATAGGTACATTTATATGTAGATATTTTTCATTAAATATGTGCTACAGTACTACATGACCCATGGTTGATTGAATCTGCAGATACGGAGGGCAGTAGATTCAGATTTTTGTCTGTGTGAGGGTTGGCATCCTTAACCCCCCATGTTGTTCAAGGGTCAACTATACTTCTGTAGTTTTCCCTTTCCCACTTTTTTTTCAATGCCATTTATTTGTTATAGAACCTGGGAAACTGGATAATTCTTCTTACAGTTTCCCACATTCTAGATGTGGCTGAATGAATCTTCATGGTGTCATTTAACATGTTCTGCCCTCATATTTCTTGTAAACTGGTTGATAAGTCTAGGGGTTTGATTATATTCAAGTTTTTTTTTTGGAGGCACAGATACTTCATAGGTGGTGCTGTGTACTTCCTGTGCATCAGTGTTAAATTGTCCCACGCTAGTGATAACATTGGTCATTGGGTTCAGATGATGTCATCTTGATACATTAATGCAAATGTATCAACCTTTTACTTAATAGTTTGTTATTAATGATTGTTGCCTTGATCATTATTTCGTTAGGTGTCCCAAAATAGTGATTTTCTATCATTGTTGTGTTTATTAACTTTTTCTTCTTTAAAGAACATTTTTTCATCAACTTTCTGGTTACCTTCAAATAAAGCTTTACTGGAAAGATGGGATAAGTGCTGTTTTTGCTTTATCAATTTTCTGAGTAATGAGTTGGCACCTTAGCAACCTCCAGAGGTAACTTTTTTGTTTAGCTCTTTGTTTTTGATTATCTTGTAAACTCATATTTTCTCATGTACTGAATATGTCCCAATCCACTGTAGTCATTCTTGTTAATTCTTTTTAATACCCGAATTTCCCATATTCTGTGGGAACCTTTCAAATAGGTTTTTCACACAACCCTAGGAGTTCTTGGATTTGTTGTCATGTAAAAGCTTACTATTTTTGTGTGGCACTTGGTGAACAGTAGTTCACCAGAAACAGCAGCAAGAGCCTCGAGGTCATAATGCATTTATGAGTGAGAGGCATAGCAGAAATAATCCTGCATAAGGAGGTAGACCTTTGTCCTTGTCTTTCTTTTGCTGGCTACTAAGCTGTGTGATCTTGTTGAGTCTTCAGGCTTTAGCTGCCCTTGCTGCTATTATCTCCTCCTTGTACCCACCCCACCTCCAAATTTCAGAGAGGTAGTATGTCTTCATCATACCACTCCTGTTCTTACCTGGCAGCCCTCTGTTAGGGGAATTTTAAATTCAGCATGCTCTGTTGGATAGGGTGTTTTGATTTTGTTTCCCCAGTGTAGGTCGGATGAGTGTTCTGTGATCTAGGAAACACTAAATAGCCTGTGAAGGATTAATGGATATGAAGAAAATAGTTATGTATTCACAGGATTATTTGTACAGTTTGTTTGGATAACTGAGTGCATTTTAAAAGATTGCTAAAACTTTCTTGAAAATTATATTCTTCAAAATAACTTGTTCTGTCTTCTTGTGCTCAGCTAGAATCCACTTTTCTAAAGCAACTGTGATCAGTGTGAACCGTTAAAATCAGTGCCAATATGAAACATCAGGCTTTTGAACTGTTTAAAAAAAAAAGTATTGCTTTTTATGTATATTGCTGATTGCATATGTAGTATTCAACAATTAAAATACAGTATGTATAGATAGCTGGGTCACATATGTATTTAGATTTTATCGTTTTGTTTTTGAAATAAAGTTAAATACCACCAGTATTTAAAGTAAAATGGCAATGGCACCCCACTCCAGTACTCTTGCCTGGAAAATCCCATGGACGGAGGAGCCTGGTGGGCTGCAGTCCATGGGGTCGCTACTAGCTGGACACGACTGAGCGACTTCACTTTCACTTTTCACTTGCATGCACTGGAGAAGGAAATGGCAACCCACTCCAGTGTTCTTGCCTGGAGAATCCCAGGGATGGTGGAGCCTGGTGGCTGCCGTCTATGGGGTCGCACAGAGTCAGACATGACTGAAGTGACTTAGCAGCAGCAGAAGCCTTTACTATAATCTTTACTATAGATCTGACTATAATCCAGAGACTCTTAAGCCTCACGCCCTCATTTCAAGCTATATGTGAAGATAAATCTGTGTTCTCTTTGAAGTTTATAATGATGGTTTATTTTGGTTACTGAATAGTCAGAGATCTTTATGATGAATCCTGGAAGTCTATAACTATACCACCAAAGGCCTGGATGGATACATATTCTAGTTCATCTATATTAAGTTTATGCTCCCCCTCCCCACCAACCCCCATGAAGGGAGTTCTGCTTAAACATCACTGCGAATTAGTTTCTAGTTTAAGGCAAAACAGATGTGGTTAAACTACTCAGGATTGGGATCTTTTAATATTAAACACTAATTCCCAAATAGGTCAAGTGCTTTTGGTGGGAGGTCTGGACAGACTGGCGTCAAAAGCTTTAGTAAACTTGCTGCATAAATTGAGACCACCACTGTATACCAGACATATCTTTGAAATATATGTTTCTCATCTTTGGTTCCTTCTGTTCTTAAGAGATCGCTGATAAGTTTGTATAATAATTCCTTTATACTACAAAAAGTAATTACTTTTCCTCATGCCCTGTTAGTTCTTGCAAGTGCACATATACTAGATTACTAATGTTCCTCCTTTTTTCCCTTTGGCAGAGGAGATTGAAGTGGATGTTGAAAGCACAGAGTTCTCCCATGGAGAAGTGGACAATATCAGTACCACCAGCATCAGTGACATTGATGACCACAGCAGCCTGCAGAGTATTGGGAGTGACGAGGGTTACTCCAGTGCCAGTGTCAAACTTTCGTTCACTTCCTAGAACCCAGCATGACATGACAGTGCAGGGCAAAATATTCACTGGGCCAATTCAATCCAAACAATCTCTTAAATTGAGTTCATGATGCAGTCTCCTCTTTAAAGCTAAGCAAAACTATACTTGAACAAAAGGGTTGAGAGACCTCTATTTAAGCAAATACTTAGCAAAAAGTGGGGCAGAGCCTCCCCAGCAGAACAAATATTCATAATATTCATATTTGAAAATCACAGTTTCTAATGGCAGCAGAAAATGTGTGTGAAATTTTCTCAATTTGATTTAGTTGATTTGAAAGAGGACACTGGAGATTACATCCTCTTTTTATTTTCTAGTTTGCTCCTATCACATTGATTGAGTAGACACATTTAAGGATGGGATTATAAACCCTTCCTGAGCTCTTTGGTCCTAAAAACAAACAAGAATCAAACCTATAGTAATGACAAGATAATCAGGCGTTAATCTTGGATAGCTAAAAAGCTATTAAAACAGCCTAGGACAGCTTATCATGAAGCCTGTGGATGATCAATTCTTTATAAAAAGGAAAAAAAAAAAGCTCATTTCATGCTCTGCAAAAGGAGAGACTCCCATGAAGCCTTTTGAAAGGGATCATCATGCAGCTCAGCTTTCTGTTGGATTCCATGCTAAGCAAGCTAACCTTATCCTGCATTGTTAGCACTAGGGCACCCAATCGCCAGCTCTACAGTCAGCCGCCCTCAGGCCCTTGGGCACATGGGGCAGTCCCTGTGTGTGACAGCCCCTACCACACAGGGCCTGATTGAGGGGCCAGAAGGAAAAAGCTCCACGTGCCTGTCTGCGTGGGCCAGAAGAGTTGTACACGCAGATTAGCAGGCCAAGGTCTGAGCCACGGCAGCATTTTTATTTCAGATTTTGATAACTGTTTGTATGTGTTGAAAACCAAAATGACATCTTTTTAAAGCTTATCCATAAAAAACATAGACGTCTTTTATAGTGTAAAACACATGGGAAAAAAATCATCTATTTTGATGCAGCATTTGATAATGATAAAACACCTCACACCTCACTCTTTATATTGCACAAAATGAATGAGGTCTGGGCTAAGTAGAGAAAAGGTCAGTGCTGTTTTTGTTTTCTTTTAGAATCATTACCTTTTATCATCTCTTAACATCTGATATCTATAGTAGACACACTATCATAGTTAACATAGTTAAGTTTGGCACTTGTCTCATTTTAATGTAAAGATTTGCTTCCGTTTTCCTACAGGCAGTCTCTCTCTCCTTCCTCACAGCCCCATTGTGCAGGTGCTATTGTTGCTTTTGTCAATATTTTCAGAAATGTTATTTTAAGTGAAATTTCTAGCCTGCACTTTGATGTCATGTGTTCCCTTTGTCTTTCAAGCTCCAAGCTTCTCCCTGGCCCTTCCCCTTATCCTGGGAAGCCTTGGAGACCTTACCCTGACTCTTTGGACTTTGTATACTTTAAATAATTTAACTACCCTTAATTACTTAAAAAAGGAAAAAAAAAGCTTTATGATTTTCATAACTTATTGCTGATTTTAATGGGTTAATTTCAGTCCTGTAGTTTTATTTTGTTGAGATAGGGCTGGGCAAGGAAAAAGAAAATAAAGACAACCATATTTAGCAGTGCAGTTGAGTTTTGTGTATAATGTTAAACTATCCTTTGTAAGTAGCACTTTTAACAGCTCTCACTGCTTCTATATATGAAGTGAACCATCTTGGTCATACACAAGGCCTCATCATACATTTGTTTGTTCTTGTGCTCTTCCTGTGCCTCCAGAAATATTTTATCCTTGATTGTGGTATGTTTGAGTGAAAGAAATTCTTTGAAGTAGATGTGTGAAAAACTGCATGCCTTTAGAAGCCCATTATTAGAACTTGCTACTTCAGGTGCTGGGGACTTAATGCAAAACATGGTAAAAGAAATTTGTTTCTGTGGCCCAGGTAAATTATTTCTGGTTTCATTTATAATTACTCCTGGCCAAGGCAAAATATTCCTCTACATGCTTCCTTGTGACTTTCCCAAGGGAGACAGTTTGAAGACTCTGCTAACTACCATGGAAAGGAAATGGAAGCCAGTGACAGAGTTTCTGTTTTGTTATTCCCATGGCATTCACTCGAATCACTTGCCTAGGGCTGGAATTTGGGACTTCATTTAGGTGAATTTGAGGTGCTGCCATTTTGCTGTATATGTACAGGATGGTGGGCTGGGAAGCCTCTGTCACAAACCTATAGGACCTATTGCAACTGCCCCCTAAATTACTCCTTACCTGAATTTGTTTTTCTTGGGGGAAGGGGATGGATTGTACGATAAGTATTAATTTTTTTAAAAGACAAACTGACTTTGAAGATACAAAAAGTTAACCGCAAGAAATAAAAATTGTGAATGAAGAATACCCGAGTGCTTTTTGTACCACCCTTCTCTATGAAGGAAAAAATACGAATGAACATCCACACCTTGAGAGGCAACTATCTCTTTCAGTGTCCATGTTGATACTACTATAGTGGTCGGAATTAATGGCAGTTTAGAATCATTGCCATTTCCTGTTCTATAGTTTTACAACTATAGTGCCTTCTTGACTGATAATTCCATGTAACCTAACTGCAGATGGTTTAATGGACCAAATAATTTTAATTTCTTCAGGCAGGACACAAAGCCATTTATCATTATCTGTTCTCCAAATAACTTTTTAGGGAATCCCTTTGGCTATATCAGTTCAGTTCAGTCGCTCAGTCGTGTCCGACTCTTTGCGACCCCATGAATCACAGCATGCCAGGCTTCCCTGTCCATCACCACTTTGGCTATACACTATTATTCAAATTGAAAACCAGTCTGGAGGGTCCCATTTAATCCTCAGTAACCTGAGTTAACATTGCCCCCTATATAAAAGATCTGTGTGCTATAATGTGTGCTCAGTTACTCAGTCATGGCTGACTCTTTGCCACCCTAAGGACTGTTGCCCACTAGGCTCCTCTGTCCATGGGATTTCCCAGGCAAGAATACCGGAGTAGGTTGCCATTTCCTCCTCCAGGGGATCTTCCTGACCAGGGAGCAAACCCGTTTCTCTTGCATCTCTCACATTTTCAGGTGGATTCTTGACCACTAGTGCCACCTGGGAAGCAACAACAGCTTTTAGTACTATGAAGGGATTTTAAAAGGCAGTGAGAATTACTGAGGCAAAGTTTCTAAACCTAAGTTCACATGGACAGGTCATTTCTCTTGAGAACTGTTTACCCTCTAGGTAAAGGTTTACCAACTGTTTACCCTCTTGGTAAAGGTTTTTTCGAGGGTTTGTTTTCTTCCACTTAGTCCTTTCTCTTTCTTCTATTATCCTTCCACCTCAAAATATTCCATAGCTCCTTCCAAAAATTGCATAACAGAACAAGGGTTTTGGCTACATTTAAATAGCAGTTCTAACATTTGCTAAGGATGCTGGGCAAGTTACTAAATTTCTTCATGGAGACTGTTTCCTCCTGAAAAAGTTGTTTAAAATACTACCTCTATTTTGAAAGACTGTTAAGGATTAAAACTGATATAGGTAATCCACCCCCACCCCCACAATCTAGGGGCTTGTAGCACCTAGATTAAGAGGTATATACTCCTCTGCTTTTTCTGATGAATGCAACCTTCTAATCTCTTCATCTTTAACCATGAACTTTAGTTATTCTGACTCTGGGTCTTCCCAAAAAAGACCTAATAAAATGGTTCATTTTCACAAAATTCTGTGGCAGGTTATACATTGTAAGATGTAAATTTTGACATCCCATAGAAAATTTTAAATAAAGGCTTTGTAAGAGTCATGTTATCATTGGTTTTAGTGATTACCTGGTCTTCCTAAAAAAAGGACCTGAGTTTGAGTATGTTATACACTGATAGTAACTGCTCCACGATAAATTCAGTGCGCCAGTTAATATTTTAGTGCTGGCCTCACCATGAAAAAGAATCTTATTGGCCTATGTACTAGATCTAACAGGAAACTAGTTTTCTTTTGGAATACATCTGATACTTTTAAATAGTAAGTGTAGTTCAAAATAGAGTACTGGTTGACAGCTTCAGTTCTTCCTTCTGTTTTACCTTTGTGCTCAGTAACCCAGTTTTGTCCGACTTTGCAGCCTCATGGACTGTAGCCCGCCAGGATCCTCTGCCCATGGAATTTTCCAGGCAAGAATGCTGAAGCAGGTTGCCATGTCCTTCTCCAGACAATCTAACCCAGGGGGTTGAGCCAGAGTCTCTTTCGTCTCCTGCACTGGCAGGCAGATTCTTTACCACTAGTGCCACCTGGGAAGCCCTTTACCCTTTCATACAGTAATCAATTATTAGGGAAAATGACTTAAAATTAAAATAGAGCTCTTTTAAAGTTCTGCCAACTTCCTATAATTTTGAAATCTTCTATTTTCTCAAGCTCTTAGCTATGGAGGAGTGCTTTTAAAAGTCTTTACCAGTAGGACAATAATTGGGATATTCCAGATTTTCACACCAGGGCACAGAATAGCATTGTAAAACCACAAAAGCCATAAAATACCTCTAAAATGTATATAATACAAATTTAAGAAGTCAGTTGTTTCTAAATTAGCAGCTTCATCACACTCACTCTGAAAGCTAGGTCAGCTAAACTTGACAGTGCTTTTGGAGGGAAAAAATCTGGGCAAAAGAACCAAACAGATACTTACTCCTCCTTCCCACATACTTCTGGGCAATGAACAACTGGACAATTACCATCTATTAAAGACTAGCCTAGCTGTGGATCTCAGACTTCAACACTAGTTTTCCAAAGTCAAGTGTTTGCTCCCGAGTCAAGTGTTTCCTCTAAGCCTGCATTGTTTCTGTGCTCAGATATTCACTGCATCTTGCTAAAGTGAGTTACAGGGCTTAAAAGGGGGAAAAAACAAATGGACATCAGTTCCACCAAAAAAGGAAAATCATGAGCCAGCAAAATAAGAATCATGATTTTGAGAAAGTAGCTCTTCAAACATTAAAAAAACAACAACAAAAAAACCCTTTTCTTCTAATGAGCATAACCATAGCTTATTTAGCTGTGGTCTTTAAAATTAACTGGGGAAACAAATTACAATTTTAATAATTCCAGTAACAAGTCTGCACTGGTTCTGTAAAAATGAACTGGTCAAGTGCTTGGTGGAAGTAAACTGCCAGTTTGTTTTTTTTTTCCAGCAACTAAAAGATGACTTAAGTATCCAAAATTTGATATTTTTAGTAAGTTCAGCTATCAACTACCAGAAGCCCAGCATTATTCTCAGATCTGCTTTTCCCTGCTCAAGGCGCACACAAAGAAACTTAGGTTGGTGCAGAAGTAATTGCGACTCTGCCTTGTTGACCTTTTTTGACATTGGAATACATTCTTAATCATTTTAATGTGCATTTCATGCTTTTGTTTTTTTGCTAGTGACTCATTACTTGCTATTTTATATTTTAGACTATGGAAATAATACTAAGACAAAAAGCAATTTGAGTGATTTTCTTATTTGAGTTCAAAATGAGTTGTAAAGCAACAGAGACAACTCACAACAGCACATATGGCCCAGGAACTTCTAATGAACGTACAGTGCAATGGTGGTTTAAGAAGTTTTGCATAGGAGGAGAGAGCCTTGAAGATGAGGAGCGTAGTGGCCAGCCATCAGAAGTTGACAACAACCAACTGAGAGCCATCGTTGAAACTGATCCTCTTACAAGTACATGAGAAATTGCCAAGGAACTCCACGTCGACCATCCTATGGTCGTTCAGCATTTGAAGTAAATTGGAAAGGTGAGAAAGCTCAGTTAATGGGTGCCTCATGCACTGCCCACAAAATCAAAAATATTCTTTTAAGGTATTGTCTTCTCTTATTCTATGCAACGAACGATTTCTCAAGATTGTGACATGATGAAAAATGGATTTTATATGATAACCAGGGATGACCAGCTCAGTGGTTGGACTGAGAACCTCCAAAGCAGTTCCCAGAGCCAAACTTGCACCCAAAAAAGGTCATGGTCACTGTTTGGTGGTCTGCTGCCGGTCTGATCCACTACAGCTTTCTGAATCCTGGCGAAACCATTACATTTGAGAAGTATGCTCAGCAAATTGATGAGATGCACCAAAAACTGCAACTCCTACAACTAGCATTGGTCAACAACAAAGGCCTAATTCTTCTCCACTACAAGGCCTAACTGCAAGTTGCACAACCATTTTAAAAGTTAAATGAATTGGGCTATGACGTTTTGCCTCATCCTCCTTATTCACCTGACCTCTCGCCAACCAGATACCACTTTGAGAATCTTGACAATTTTTTTTGCAGGGAAAATGCATCCACAACCAGCAGGAGGCAGAAAATGCTTTCCAAGAACTCGTTGAATCCCAAGGCATAGATTTTTATACTAAGAATAAACTTATTTCTCATTGGCAAAAATGTGTTCATTGTAATGGTTCCTATTTTGATTAATAAAGATGTGTTTGACCCTAGTTATGACTTAAAATTCACGGTCCGAAACCGCAATCACATTTGCACCAACTTAATAGATACGTAAGCTGAAAGGTAAGTGAAGACCCTCACAGAAGTCCAACACCTTCATCTGTGTTGGTTCTTTTTTTAAAATACTTACTCTGGCTAGGCCAAAACAAATTCATAGAAAGTCAATATTGGTTTCTGAACCTCTTGAGATGTTTCTTATGAGTACATTTATATAGATATGCTTTAAAAAAAAAAAGATCATAATATAAGGGGATTCAGTAACTTTGGTTTTAACTATGGTATTACCTGTTATTGTACCTGCTATGCTCTTCCTCTCCACTGCAGTAAAAATTCAGTTTAACTTGCAACTCAAAAATCCTAGATATAAAGAATGTTTACATTTACTACTGAACTTGGAAATTACCATTTATACTACTTGGTGGTTTCACAGTATAATACAAATACTTAATGTAATCCAGTGCATGTTTATTGAACTCTAAGTATTTTAACAAATACAAAACCTTATTGGTTTTAATAGATTTTCTTCCTTCTATTTCAGTTAATATCAAGTTGAAGCAAAAATTCAAATCAAAGCTTTAAAAATACGTGGCTTAATTTGTAAGTGGTATTTTTCACCTCATATAATCACAATCTACAGATATCACACAACTTAAAAACTATGAATTTCCTTTGTCACTTAATGGTTTTCCCTTGCTATTTTAAAGGCAGACACAGCATTAAAACTGCACTGCAATGGAAAGCCACACACATATGCACACCCTTCACTGTGAAAAAAACAAGCATTTTAAAAAATGAGTTGTTACATTAAATGGATATATTTCATTTTGGTTTGATGCCTAAGTCTTCATAATTGGGCTCAGAAAATTGCCACAAGTAAAATTTAAAAAAAATTTTTTGGCAGGTGTTAAGACTGTCCTTCCCTTGAAGCAGTCAATGACAAAATCAAATGCAAAGTCAAATGTTAAGTTCTGAGAAGACAAATGCAACCATAGCCACATGGGGCCATTAAGTATGGTTCAGTCCATCAGTTTCAGAGCTTCAATTCCCCTTTCTTGACAAGCAGGGAAACTCTACATTAAATTTTCTAACAGCCTTCATAAGACTAAGCAGCATATTTGATTTTAGAACACTGAGAGGTTAACCACCTGCATTTGTAAAATACGATTGGTATCATGCTTCTCACTAAGCATTTCTCAACTTCAGCTTCCCACTATGAGACAGGTCTCCCCAGGATTCCTAATTTTTAAGTTTAGTCCAGAGATACTATCATCATCCTGAAAACAGGATTTCTCAAAGGGTCACATCTAGGTCTTTGACACAAGAGCTCTTGATTTCATGCCATATGCCTTTGTAAAAGGAAGGCCCACAGGGCCAAAGGCCGCACAGGTCTACCAAAAAAATTAAAATTCATGAAATAAAAAATTTTATTTTGTCCTTCTACCAAAAATTTACAAACATCTCTATTAAACACAGCCCTTAAAAAGAAAACTAGTTTGTCCTGTAGGATCCAATTTCTTATGTCCAATATAAGGAGTACATAAAGATTTACCGAAACCTTTATTACTTACTCAATATTCTTTTCTGTGGAAATGACGTATGCTTAATCACTGTATCAAAGCTGGCAGCTAAGACTTTACCTATTGGTTAACACACCCTGGAGATTTTAAAAACACTTTATTTAATAAAAGTTAAACATACAAAAACTGAAATTAACACACATCTTAAAAATCATCTTCTTCCACTAATAGGAGGACCCTTTTCTATGCATATATTTGGCTTAAACTCAACTCAGGATAATTGTGAAGTTCACTTACCAACAAATGCTGACAACTTGATCTAGTTAACAAAAATTATAAACTCAGCTACATGAACATAATATACAGGGAAATTATGGTCAGATTAATGCACAAGAAATACAGTAAATTTTTAATGATGAAACATTCAGTACTCTTGTTCATTAATTTAGCCTTGTTTTTTTACAAAAATAGTATCTACATTGTATACAGGGCTATACATCAGCTTTTTGTTTTCTCATATAAACATTACACATCCAAAAAATGTCACCACTACCGTAAGTGAAAATGAACATAGGAGGAAAGCAAATGTACAAAAAAAAAAAAGAACATTAGAAAAGGTAGCTGGTCCTAAACATGGTTTCTTACATAAAACTAAAATTCAAAGAAAAGAATAAAGAGCTGGATCAATTTTAGAGATGGCCTAATAGGCTTAGGAAGCAAGTTATTGAGAAAAACCTCAAAAAAGAAAACTGCCATTTCCCAATTAACCTAGTTTTAGGTTAATTGGGAAACTAAACTAAATTTAAGCTGAAGATAAGAAAAACAATGAAGAGAAATTCTTTTTAGCACATTGGTATTTTGCCTTGATGTTCCAGGGAATTGCTAGAATATGTGGCAAGTTCAAAGCATCTGAAAATTCCCAGTTAGAACTTTACAAAAAGTATTTACCATCCATTAAGTGGGTACCTGATACTAGGAAGATGAATAATTCATTTAAGTGCTGTATTTATGCAGCATTTATCTAGAAAAGTTGCTTTATCCAATAAACTTTGAGGAAACTGGTAGTAGTAATGAAAAAAAAGTTTAAATGAGTAGCAGTTATTAAATGCAATTTCAAGTTTCATTCTATTGAAGTCAAACAATGACAACAATGGTATCTTCTTTACTCATCTAACAAATAATTTACCTTTAGAAAAATATAAGGATAAAAAGGTAAATGTAAAGCCCTGCAGAGATGAAATCCAACAGTTTTTCTGATTATTGAGGCATCAAATGCCTAACATTGTATTTAGAGGTATCTTGATACTGTGTCATAGGTTTATCAGCAATTCCACAAGTTCCTACTCCAACTTTGCCAGTTACACTCTCAGGTGAAGCAAAAATACTCCTCTTTACCTAAAGAGAAAAAAAAAATTCTTGATTGGTTTTGGAAAAAAATAAAATTTCAAAATACACCTTTAAGGAAAAGTACATCAAGAAAACTTGAGTGATCAAAAAATCCTCCAGTGACACCCAACGTAAGTAAGGTTCAATACACTCTAAGTAAGATAGCAAACAGGTTTTCAAATTTTAGTTTAAAAAAGAAAATAACCTAGATTTCTTGTAATTCCTAATATAAATTCAGTCACAGTGCTTCCACTGCAGAGACAGTGGCTAATGGGGATATTTTATACTCAGTAAGTCAAAAAGAAGATTAAAGAGGGTTCCGAATTCAAGATCCAGTTGTATTTCTTTAAATCTCATTGAACCTTTTTCATTTTAAAGTTATTTTAATGACAGCCACGCTCTGCAAATTTACAAAGTATGTATGATGAAAGGATTTACTAACCTGGCCTTTTTTGTTTTTAGAATAGGCTCTGTTGTTGAACTGTTGCCATTTCACCTTCTGGTCCTCTCTTTCTTGTTCAAGTTCTTTTATTCTCTGTGCTTTTTTCAAAGCTTTCTTCTTTTTATATTCACGCTGCTGGGCAATCATTTCTTTTCTGTGTGGACAGAACAGGTAAATGTCAATTCAAATGACCTCAACTAAAACATGACTTCAGTGCAACCACTCTCCCGCAAAAGAAACCCCAAAATCTAATAAGCTTACACACTTTTCCCTCCACAAATAAAAGCACTAACATCAATGCCAGTCACTCAGGACTCGTAATAAATAAATGTTATTTGGAATATACAGTATCTGTGGAAGCTTTTTTTTTTAAAACACAACTGTAGTAATCTATTACCCATTTAAATCCAATACTTCAACTTACTTTTGTCATTTACATAGCTTTTCCAAGTTTTCTTTCAAGCAAAAGATGAGTTTCAACATGAAAAGCTAACTAAACCTTTATCAATTTTTAAATGGGCAGTTAGCAAGTATGATATGCTGCATTTGGAAAATGCAAAGATTCAATGCAGATAAAACTTTCATCTAGATTGGAAGAGCTCAGCAGCACAAAGGGAATCATAGCTAGCAATTCTTAAAAACAACTAGGGTTTTCCAATCAGAGCCTAAAAGTTCTCTCAGTAATTCCTGCTAAGTTAACGCTGACTTATCACCAAAGGAATGAATACAGAGGTCTTCAAAATGAGGTAATATGATTCAGACTTCTCTGTATCATATAATCACTTCCACAAAGTATGGATTTTACTCAATGTCAAAGACTAAAAATAGAAATGTCCTGTTCTACAATCTATTTTTCTTACTGGGATGCTTAAATCAATGTTATTGTTAATAGATGATATAGTTTCCCAAATTCAAATATATTTATGTAGCAAATTAAGTTCTGAAAACAAATCCCAAAGACAGCAAACTGTTATAAATATGCAGAAGTTAACTGAAAACTGTTAATTCCATCTCCTAAACAACTCTCAAACCATACACAGCTCCATCCTTACTGCTACTCCCTTGGTTCAAGTCACCATCATCTTATACCTGGATGACAGCAATGGCTGCCTTCTCTCTGCTGCCAGTAATCCCTCAAAAGTTCAAATATGAACATATCAAATCCTCTCCACTTGAAATGCACCAGTGGCTTTTTAGCTCTTTATGATCTGGCCTCTGCCTTTCTAACCTCTTTCTCTTGTTAAGCTACCCACCCTCGAGCCCCAAGTTTTTAACCAAAGGATTTCTGTTACTTCTGTGTTCCCCCCCATTTTTTGGTTTTAAATGTAAATCTTACTTCTTGTTTAACTTCCTTTTTAAGTCATGTCTCATGTCTGACTCTTTACAACCCCACGAACTATAGCCCGCCAGGCTCCTATGACCATGGAATTCCCCAGGCAAGAATACTGGAGTGGGTGGCCATTTCCTTCTCCAGGGGATCTTCCTGACCCAGGGATTGAACCTGGGTCTCCTGCACTGGCAGGCAGGTCTTTATCACTGAGCCACCAGGGAAGCCTATGTGTTAAGAACTGTGCCACATATTTTACTCAAGCTATCAGTGAATCCTTACAACCCCATAATGGAGATAATACTATCCCTGTTTTATAGATGAGGAATCAGAAGGTAAGCAGCTTGCTCAAGATCATACCTTCTAGTTCATTAACTGGCCAACATCTGTCCTTTTCAAATCTCAGTTTACATGTCATTTCCTCCAAGAAATTTGTCCTCATGACAAAAATGCACCTTATTACCTTTTCTTTGTTCTCTAAAAGTATCTGTTGTGTTCCCTCCATTACTTCTATAGTAAAGTTCTTCTTTAATTATGTGTCTATTCTTCAGATTGTAAACGCAGTTAGGACAAGGCCTAATTTGGTCTTCTTTGCTGTGGTGGAACCCAGAACCTGGTTTAGTGAGACATACTCTTAATTTTACTCTTAAGATATCCTCTTAATAAATATGTATTAAAATATGTAATAAATGCCTAAGCAGGAACCCCAAAATGTCTTCACTTTACCTAAATACATATTAACAGACATTGTTAATTAACCATACACTGCTAACCTTCAAAACAATTGTAAACAGTATTATAACTTTCTTACCCTAATCTAGCCTGCACAGATTCTGCAGACAACCTCAAATACCCAAATGGGGAAGATTACATTTAAAATGCTAAAGTCAGTCACTTACTTTGACATGGGTTTGTTGCCACTGTCCTCCTTTGCCTTCCTTCCTTCTTCTACAGGCTTGAGGTTCAACAGTGGAGTCACTTCAGCATTGCCATAGCCAGCAAAAGTGATTGCAGCGGTGCCGTTTTCTTCATCTATCTCCTCAATCTCCGCTTCATAACACCTGTAAAGATATCATGGCTGTAAGCAGGTGAGTAAAGGTTTAGTACTCAGCCTATAAGACTTATACTGCAGTGATTCAACTACTAAATGTGTCTAAAATGAAACTTATACAATCAAATGTCCCTTTGGCAAAGATAATACAAAAGAGCAGCTAGAGTTAGCCATTGGCTTTTAAGGAAGTCCCAATCAAAATATTGCCCGGGAAGTCTTTGACACATCCACTAAATGTGTTTTAGTCAATTTCTGTGAGAAAACATACTTCTTATATGAATCATTTCAGTATATGTGCTTCACAGAAGTCTGAGAGAGCCAACCATTACTCAATTTTCAATCCAAAGAAAAAAGAATTTATAGACTGTATTAAAATAAAGAAAATCCATTCACTTTCCTCTATTTCATGTCTATTTCCTCTAGCATCCAAGCCATTCTTCTGCCCTAAAACTTACTCTAAAGCTAAAAACTATAGTAATGGTAACCACCCAAGAATCAAATTGGTTGTGTAAGTTGTATCAGCCATATAAAGACTAAAATAGAGTAGTTCAAGCTGAATAAAAATTACCTTACCATTGTACTTTACTAGTTCATGTTATAGTTACAGTTTTTTTTCTACACTTACTGTCCATCTTCACTCCAGATTGCCATACACTTGTCTCCTACTTTCCATGAATGAGTGGGCTGAGTAGAAGCAAAGTTGTCTGAACTTGCCAGAGTTTCAGAAGGCTGAGTTGACAGAAGGTCTTTGGTTAGTTCAATAACCTCCTAAAAAGGAAAAATAAAAACCATTATCTTTATAATGCACATTGTCATCTACTTTCAATAAGCAAGGTCTTTCAGTTTTTGGTAACAGCTCTCATACCATGGAGCACTCATTAACTACTTTACACATATTTATTTGCAGTTCAAAACGATACTATGATGTAGATACTATGATTATCCCCATGGAGAAACTAAGATAAAACACTGTACACAGTGGTGGTGGGACTTAAACGTAGGCAGTTGCCTTTCAATTTAATTAACCTCTAATACAAACAGAAATACAGTGAACTTGAATTTACACTGTACATTATTTTTAACCACCTAGTTTAGCTAAAGAGATACCTCTAAAGGTGAGAAATAGTCAACTCTAAGGCACTGAACTAGATTCAAGATCCCTTTTATCTCATCATCACTGTCACACGTATTTAATTCCAATGAACTTTATACAGGGCACTGTTTGGCAGTAGTATTAACTGCCTAGCCAACAGAGATGTTCTCCATGCAAAAAAATAATAAAATAAGCCCCCAAA
This sequence comes from Moschus berezovskii, assembly GCF_049115385.1. NCBI lineage: Eukaryota > Metazoa > Chordata > Mammalia > Artiodactyla > Moschidae > Moschus > Moschus berezovskii. The sequence goes on from NC_142471.1 coordinate 76,475,823, forward strand.
AACTTGAAGGAGCATTATTAGTAATAAAAATGTTCCTGCTCATATGTATTTCTACTAAAATACTACAGGCATATACAAAAAAACAGTAGTTTTTCTATTCATTTATTATAATACTTACCCCATCTGGGTAAGCAAATTACCAAGTCAGATTTAAAATAGCCCAAAACTATAATGTTAAACACATTAGCACAGCTTCAACTAAAAGGAAAGAGCAAAATAAATATTAACACACAGGTAGGCAAAGCCTTTCTGTGTGACAAATACATTTTCTAACTTAGGCTTACACTTACTGCTGCTGCTAAGTCGCTTCAGTCGTGTCCGACTCTGTGCGACCCCATAGACGGCAGCCCACCAGGCTCCCCCATCCCTGGGATCCTCCATGCAAGAACACTGGAGTGGGTTGCCATTTCCTTCTCCAATGCATGAAAGTGAAAAGTGAAAGTGAAGTCACCCAGTCGTGTCCGACTCTTAGCGACCCCATGAACTGCAGCCTATCAGGCTCCTCTGTCCACAGGATTTTCCAGGCAAGAGTATTGGAGTGGGGTGCCATTGCCTTCTCCACTTACACTTACTGACTTCATTCAAAGGTGTTTGGTAGAGTTGGTTAAAAAACTTAATAAAAACAAACTGATAGATTCTGTTACCAATCTGCTATATTTTTACTCTGATGAAGACTCATCCTTGCTGTTGCATATAAAATACCTTAAACATCACACTGTATGTTTTGGGAGAAAAATGAGCGAAGTTACACTCTGTATTCAGTTTCTCCTGGCTCCCACTGAGGTTTAATAATAGCCAAGCAAGTGAAATATTACTTATCTCCTAAAGATTTTAAATCTTCCCAGCTAGTTCTTAAAAACTTATATTTGAGCCTTAATGGGGAAAAAAAAAGGATTATTAAAGCCCTTGGAGAAAGATCAGTTTTATGAATAAAAAAATTTTACGAGTGAAAATACTAGAAGATTCAGATTTAAGTTAAAAATTCAGTAGATTAATATCTTTAATGAAGTTTTATTAGGTGCCAAATAGCCATTCAAACACCTTTTAATTAGATAATCCTTTGCAAATAGGCAAGGGATGTCCAAATAAACAGATGATGTACTACACAAAGGAGAGTAAATTATCCAGTCTTGTTTTCAATTAACCACTTTTAGCACTAGGAATGTAATCCAGTTAAGTATGACTCAAAAGCCTATGCAGTTCCTATTATTAAATAATTCCATTTAACTAGGGATCACTGGACTACTAATGCACAAACATGAAGTCTGTGTTTTTAGATCTCAAGATTTAGAACTCTACTTCTCTTAGAATAAAACATCTTTCCACTATGTTTTCATAAGAATATACATTTTCACCAAAGAGAAGGGTCCTGTAAAGCTGTGCAGTTATAATTTCCAGGGCCCTGCACTGAAAAGACACTTTAAAAATCCAGAGCATTTATTTCTAGCTGTCTTTTCACTTTGCCATGTTGTACATACCCCTCCCAACAATTATGAAGACCCTTCTAAATGTCTTTTTTTTATTCACATGTGCATATGGACCAAAGTATTATAAATATGATTTCATGTATGAGGGAGTTCTTAAAGGTACATACCATTAATTACTTTTCCTCCCCCAAGTCTGAGTTCTGAAACTGCTCCTTCATTGACAGATGGGCAGCAGTTACAGTAATCGGCAATTCCAGGAAGCATCAGATGTTGTGATCTACATATCAGCAGGTCAAAGGGGGTGCACTCAAGCACTCTGCTTACTGAAGGAAGGCGTTTCGGGGATGCAGAGAGCCACTGTAATATATGAGACAAGTGACTTGACCCCTGCCTCCTTTAGAACCAGTTTATTCAGCAAAACAGCCTAACAAATTGACTATTTTTGTGATTATCACAGACTGCCTGGGGAGCTAGTCAACTAGCTAGCCTGGATTTTAGTAAACTCACTTCTTTAAAGTGAAAAAAGAAAACAAATTAGGATTTCAGAAGATTGACTTGCTGACTACTTAGTAACTTTATATGAAAGACAGTGTGTTAAGAGATAAACATAGAAGCCTTACTGGCAAAATGAAAGTCACTGGAAAAAATGCAGAAAAAGGATTCTGCATAAATGAAAGTGCAAACAAATTCTTAACCAGAGTAAGGATATTCCATAAAAGGAACACAAAAAAATAAAGGAGACTACAAACTCGGTCATCAGAGAAGACTTTTCAGCAAATATAAAAGGTAGAATTAAATACCAGTGGCACAAGGCATATCCCAGAAAGCAAGAAGGAAAAGGATTTTTTTAAAAATAAAAACCTATGACAAAACAGAAGCTGTAGCTATAGTTAATGGAGATAACAACTACTAAATAGAAGCAGCAAAACATTTTTCAGAATTTTATCTAATATTAAACGATGAGTTCCATCTTTTGAGTAGTTTTCAGTTCAAAAACAAACCTGTATCTAGTAACCAAAATGATTGTTTTTTCCCCATGAGAGGAAAAGAATCTGAGGTCAAGAATGGTCGGAAAAACATTCTCTGTTATTGCTAACTGAAGTGTTAGAACGTGCACTTCTAAATCTGTGCCATCTGATATGGTAGCCACATATGGTTACTTAAACAAAAAATTCAGCTTTTCAGCCATCTTAGTCTTATTTCAAGTATTTGATGGCCCCATGTACCTAGCAGCTATAATAATGCACAGCAGATATAGAACATTTCCATCGCCACAGAAAGTTCTATTGGACAATGTTTTTCAAAATGTTTATTTAAAAAAAAATATTTTACAGAATGATCTCCAGGTCATTATTAACTGAACCCTAAACCATTTACCTGGTTACCACAATGCCTACAACAATGGTCTCCCTCCCTATAGTACTTCCACTATAGATCATGTCCTAACACAATTCTGCCCAGACTCTGAAATATATTCCAGAAATACTAAAATACCAAGACTCAAAATAATGCTGTCTTCACTCCCAACTCCCTGCTCCACCAGTTCCACATATATCCCTCCCTCTTACTGCCAATACAGGAAGCAACGTATACAACATTGGCCCAATGTTTTATTGTCTTCAAAGGAAAAAAGGACTGCTTTTTAAGTTGGTTTTTGATAAAAGAGAGAGAAAGAGATGGGGGTAGGTCAGGCTCTCTGAGACAAGCAGAAAGTTGGCCTGAGATGGGAGAAACTGCTCCCAAAACATCTTTTTCTTACTGACTGGCTCCCTGAAATCCACTGGCCTGACTACTACATACTGAAGAGAGACCCTGGTTTTTGTGTTTGTTTTTTAAATAACATACTATTATAACTTCATGCACGTCTATCCTAAATCCAGAAATTGAACCTGAAAATATTCAACTCATTTAAATTATGCCCAGGTAAGCTCCTTTAGAATTGTGAATCTGGACCCCATTTCAAATAAGTTTTGTTTGTTTGCAGTTCTACTATCCCTAAAATATTGATCATTTTAATTGGCAAGCGGATGATATAAACGGAGAGAAATGATATGTAGCATGAAGATGATTCGAGTTGTTTTGAATCAGTGAAGATAAGTCATCTAATCAAAACATCTTTTAAAACTCTCCAAAAAAATCAGATTCAGAATTAGATGAAAAGCCATAGATATTTACAAATATTACATATGGTGTTTTTATTAATCAACCTAGTGTTGTGAGAAATAACAGATATTTACTTCTATGGCTTTATGTTTGTCTTGAAACCCCAGAGCAAGTTTTAAAAAGCCGGTTTCATACTTACTGCTCTTCCAGGACAAAAATAACACATTAAATTGAGATTTCATTTTTACATAGATTCGGTTTAATTTCAAGTTGCTAACAAGTGTCAACAATTACATATAAGACCTAGCCTTAAGTTCAAACATTATGTAACATTTATGCAGAAAACAAACATCTCTTTAGGTATTTTTATGTGTTTTCAACACAGGCACTAGAGCTAGCTTTGTTACACACACACAGGATCTCTGGCATGGGTGCTCTATTTCATTTTCAAAGAAATCTTGTGGCATTGAAAAGAATCTGATATAACCTGATTAGGTTATATTTTCCTCCTTTAATTTTAGTTATCCTTTGAAGTAAAATTCCTTTTCCAGGTCTTTAAAAACAGAAATGTTATCCACTGTCAAATATATGTATCTCTTTTTCTAGAGTGATAGTGACTTATAAAATTAACTCTTACTTTTAATAATTATAAGAGCATGTAAGGGTGACACAACAAAGAACAATGTTTCAACTGTTTTGATGCACACAAACTGAGGCAGCAACCCTTCTCCTAGAAGCCATGTACGCCTCTGAGGGTGTACACATGGACACACAAGAGTGTGAAGGGGAGAAACACTCCCTCCAAAGGTATTATGGGTACCTGTAGATTCTAGGCAATAAGCCACTTATAAGCCACAGAAATACTCTTTTCAAGCAATGAAACTATTAAGTATCGCCCCATACTTACTTGTAAATCTTTCTTTAATTTTAGTAAATCTTCATTTTCTCCATTTCCAGACAGCGCAGCCTCAACTTGCTGGAGTTGAGCTTTGTAGCTTGCCAGCTGCTTTGCTAGATCCTCTGACATCTGGTGAAAATAGAGTAAAGTCATGAAAACAGAACCAAAAAACCAAAACATAAACATTTTTTTTTCGGCCTGAATTAACCCTTAACAATTTTGTTCCCAACTCCTTATTATAATTCACTGCAGCATAATTTATCACTACTACCTTTACTTCCAGTTCAGAAAGAAGCTGTGCGCCAAACAACAAACTTCAAGTATTCTGAAGATTATAAACATGTAAGATGTATTCCATATAGAAACAGAAAACAAGGTAAGAGGAAAAAGGAGAATAATTTCTAATTTTCTTTAAACTATTAACAGGGAAGAGACACTGTGTTAGGCTCAAGGAACAGGACTGCTATATCATCATCAAAAAATAAAACAGAAGGCACTAAACTGTTCCAAGAGTTGAGGCTTCCGATTTTTAAGGGCTAAAAAGTACTTAGAAAGCCAAATATAAATAAATGGCTTTTGGACTAACTACACAAATAACTTTCTCCACAAAAGCTATAATACGAGTATGTTCAGAAACTTCTCCACAGTGCAAAAATCTTTCACCCAGTCACTTAAGTACTGCCAATGCATTTTTCTGTAGTAAAAGAAACATCACAGATGCTCTCCAATTTAGGCAATCTATGTGCCTTTCACCAAATCCAACTCGTACTTCTCCTGAAAATAAGACCAGAGAAAATTCTTTCTCGCTTTATTAGCAAACGTACCGGGTTCCCGAGACCCGTCTGTGTTACAAATCCCGACCAACCACAGCCCGGAACCTGGAAGGACTTCAAAAGGGTTGGTGCAAGCCAGGCTGCTCCCCTTCAGTCACCCTACACCTCAAAGCCCGCCACAACTAGCTCGACCATTTCAGACCTCGAAATTCCAACAGCTTCCAAGGAAACCGAAAACAAGAACGGGGCCGAGGCCCCAGGAGCCGGAGCCCCACCCTCAAACAGGCTCCGCACAGAAGGGCCGAGGGAGTCCTTAAGATGCCTCCTGTGACCAGCCCAACCCCGTTCAGGGACGCTCAGGGCTCAACTCTGCGTGGAAGAGGAGGCCGGCGCCCGGGAGTCTCCATCGCGGCCTCGGCTTCTGGCCTCCGGTTCAACTCGTGAGAGGTCGAGGCCCAGCGAGGCCTCACTGTCTCTCCCTCATCGCGTTACCTTGTGTGGGGTTGGGAGAGTGGCGGCGGGAAGGGGTAGGGGGCAAATGAGCCCAGCGCTGGAAGCAACAGCAACAGCAGCAGCAACAACAATGTCCGCGTCGACAACTAGTTAACCCGGGTTAGAAATTCGGATCTCCAGGGGGAGTGAACTGGAAAAGACTAACGCCGGGGACTGGAAGGAGGTATAGAAGAAACGGGTGAAGTCTCGCGAGAGGTTAAAAATCCTCACGAGATGTCTCTCGATTCACGTGATTCCTAGCGCCCTCTAGGCCGCCGGTCCTTAATCACGTCAGGGACGTGAAGTGGGCCGCGGCGCGGGGAAGGGGAAGGGGGCGGAGGACGGGAAGGGCGGGTCTCATAGGTAGGAAATGACGTACTGGGATGCGCCGGGCGCCGGATGTAGTTTCGTTTTATCTTAGTTCCGGCTCGGAATGGGGAATCGGTTTGGTTATTTTAGGTGTGGGTGCATTCGGGCGGATCCTGAGGTTCCCAGGGTGCTGAGTGGCGGAAAAAACCGAGTTTAATACAGTATTCATCTTAGAGGTTGGGTCTCAGAATTTGGTCCCAGCATCATCAGCATTGTCTGGTATTTATTTTTTACAGTAATTTATAATTTATTGCCAAAATAATGCACTATAAATACATACTTTCAACACCCACCTCAGACCTTTGAATCAGAAACGTTGGCTCAGCAGCCTGTTTCAGTAAGCCTTCTAGGGGATACCGCTCCAGTGTCAGAACCACTGCTTCATAGTAATAGAATAGTATTAATGGCAACAGAAAGCTGAATGTGTTAGTCCCTCAGTCGTGCCCAACTCTTTGTAACCCCATGACTGCAGCCCACCAGGCTCCTCTCCATGAGTTCTTCTAGGCAAGGATACTGGAGTGGGTTGCCATTTCTTTCTCCCGGGGATCTTTCCAACTCAGGGATCGAACCCGGGTCTCCTGCACTGCAGGCAGATTCTTTACCGACTGAGCTACAAGGAAAGCTGATTAGATTGTGGCAGAACCTATTGGACAGTAGATTAGATTATTTAAAACCTATTTTGACTTTTCCAGGGCGGTTACCCAGGCTGTGGACAGCCCCAGGAGCAGGAACTGTGTATCCCCTTTTCCGTTTACCGTTGTAATCAAAGGCCTTTCGTACCATTAAAAAAAAAATACATATATATATATATATGTATAGTAAGCACTTACTGGTTTTAATTAAGTTATATCGGTTAATGCCACCTGCAAGGGAACAGTCTCCAAGTTATAATCTTGAATATAAGCAGATTGTGTAAGCACTTAATGTTTAAAAAGATGTGCATTAAGTGTAATAATATATACTATTTATGGACTGATATACAAATCTATCTAGAGATTTGGAGTGGAACCCAGATGTTTTCACTGATTAACCTTCCTACTTTTAATCTTTCCCCCATATGCATGTAATTTTTTCCAATTAAAAAGAAAAAACTAAAAAGACCTGAGACACGAAGAGGCTCTATGAATGCCAGGAAAGAAAGTTCCCTGTTTTGTTTGTACAAACACACATCCCTTATTGAATCAGAGAACCTGTAGAGATGAAACTAGGTCAGGTTTGTGGCAGTTAACTTGTAAGAATTGAAAACGCTGCAGAGGGCAGCCACGTGTAGCTAGAATTAAGAGGGAAGTCAAACCAGAGGGGATGTACTTTATTAAAAATATGTTAAAAACACGATTTAGTTTTTGACAGTTGCTCTTATTTTAATTGTATATTTTAAGAACTAAGGCCAGGAGGATCTTCCTTGAAAATAAACTTTACAGCTGTGTTTTGTCACATAAGAACTCTTCATGAACCCTCTAGATCAGAGAATAGGAAAATATGTATAAACTCCAGTAAAGTTTTTTGATTACTTTTTGGTTTCAGGATTGCTTTAATCTCTCCTTCTGTGCCATATAGAGTATATTTGGAAAGAAAAGTTATATTGAATGTTATTAGTTCTCACAAAGAGATAACAGTTGTGTGTGCCAGGCAGCATTATAAACTCTACATGTATTCATTTATTTTTCACTATGATTTGGTGTGTTTTTAAAGGCAAAACTGAAGCAAGTATAAGCTTTGACTAAGCCTGCTACTTCAAATAGGTGTTCTGACTTACCATCTTTATCCTCTTTCATTGTCGGATTTTTCTTAAAACGTTCTGACTCAAAATTTAATCATGTTTATTCTTCAAAAAGAACGGTATTTAAAACTTCTAGTTCTTTAAACCTGGTATTTATTTTATTGAACTCAGTAAGTAAATAAAATTTAAAGATGCCACAGCTATTTCCTTTCACTCCTAAAGAAAATTAAAGCATAGCCATGCCTTTGGAAATGCACCAGCTCTTTGCAGAATGTAAAACTATGCACTAAATTCATACATTAATACATGTTGGTTAAATGGGAGGTTGCATTCTTTAGCTTAGCTTTTATTATATCCCTTCACTAAAGTAGCCCCAAATTTTCCTACATTTTTGCTGTCTATACAGATGCCTAATGTGATGAGAGATGTGCACACAGTAATAATAACTATACCCCTTGCCCTTTTTAATCATAATAGGTATTTGGAATGTTTACATGGGGATTTGTTGCAGGGCAAGCTACTGGCTTTTTCTGCCTATTGAGTATTTTGGGGGGTACAGTGCATTCAGAAAATATCCTGGGATGACTCTAAGGTGGTATCATCCGTCTAAGTTTGATGGATAAACAACCTTGCTAATGAATACAGTTGCTCACCTGTCATAGCAATCTTGATTTGTTAAGTGAAATCTGCATTGTCTTGCTAGTCTTAGGATGTACATTTTCAGCCATTCTATATTTCACGTGTACCACCAGAGAACAGAAAGCATGCCACTAAAAACAGAAAACAAGGATTTGTTCAGTTTGAAAAGATGATAGTCTAAGCTTTTAAAAGGGTCAGAAATAACAGAGTCATCAAAGTTCTTCAGATCTATTTGAAAGTGATTAACTGTACCCCATTTTCTCAGTTTAACTGTACTCCTGTTTTCCCAGGAATATGTTCTGAGGGTAAAGAGAACAGAAACAAAAAAGTCTCAAACATCACAGATGTATTGCTAATAGTAGTATTGGTAAGGTAAGATAATTTTAAAACTTTTATGTCTACTCTAGATAAAGTGAATAATTAGTAAGTTTTGTTAGTTAAAACTCTAATAAGAGGGAACAAATATTAAATAAGAAGGGGGAAAAAATTTAAAAAGTGTTTTTTGTGAAAAGTCCTCTGGTGTTAAATTTGAATTTTGAATATATATTTATACATCTTAGAAGTAATGTTACCCTAGTGGAGGTTGCCCATATCTTGATATCTAAATACCATTCCCCATGAAAGAAACAGTATTTCTTGGAGAAATGATGGATATAGGGTCTCAGGCCAGAAAAGTATGACAGTACAAACATGAGCCTGGAACATCTTGCCAGAAAACAAGGAAGTGCCCCAAAACTCTTAGGATCAGGTCAAAAACTCATACAGCCGAGCTTGTGGGGACTGCATTGACCAAAGATGAGTCAGTCTTGACATTAAAAGAATAATGACTATGATCAATTATCAAATCATTTAGTCAGTTCATTTCAGTTGTTAAGTTGTGTTGGACTCTTGCAACCCCATGGACTGCAGCATGCCAGGCCTGCATGTCCATCACCAATTCCCGGAGTTTACTCAAACTCATTTCCATTGACTCGGTGATGCCATCTAACAATCTGATCCTCTGTCATCCCCTTCTCCCACCTTCAATCTTTCCCAGCATCAGGGTCTTTTCAAATGAGTCAGTTCTTTGCATCAGGTGGCCAAAGTTTTGGAGTTTCAGCTTCAACATCAGTCCTACCAGTGAATATTCAGGACTGATTTCCTTTAGGATGGACTGGTTGGATCTCCTTGCTGTCCAAGGGACTCTCAAGAGTCTTCTCCAACACCACAGTTCAAAAGCATCAACTCTTTAGCGCTCAGCTTTCTTTATACTCCAACTCTACATCCATATGTGACTACTGGAAAAACGATAGCTTTGACTAGATGGACCTTTGTTGGCAAAATAATGTCTCTGCTTTTTAATAAGTTGTCTAGGTTGGTCATAAATTTTCTTCTAAAGAGCAAGTGTCTTTTAATTTCATGGCTGCGATCACCATCTGCAGTGATTCTGGAGCCTCCCAAAATAAAGTCTGTCACTGTTTCCACTGTTGCCCCATATATTTGCCATGAAGTGATGGGACCAGATGCCATGATCTGCATTTTCTGAATGTTGAATTTTAAGCCAACTTTTTCACTCTCCTCATTCACTTTTATCAAGAGGCTCTTTAGTTCTTCTTCACTTTCTGCCATAAGGGTGTCATCTGCATATCTGAGGTTATTGAGATTTCTCCGGGCAATCTTGATTCCAGTTTGTGCTTCATTCAGTCCAGCATTTCTCATGATGTACTCTGCATATAAGTTAAATAAACAGGGTGACAATATACAGCCTTGACATACTGCTTTTCTGATTTGGAACCAGTCTGTTGTTTCATGTCCAGTTCTAACTGTTGCTTCTCAGGAGATTTCTCAGGAGGCAGGTCAGGTGGTCTGGTATTCTGATCTCTTGAAGAATTTTCCACAGTTTGTTGTGATCCACACAGTCATAGGCTTTGGCATAGTCAATAAAGCAGAAGTAGATGTTTTTCTGGAATTCTCTTGCTTTTTCCATGATTCAACAGATGTTGACAGTTTGATCTCTGGTTCCTCTGCCTTTTCTAAATCCAGCTTGAACATCTGGAAGTTCTTGGTTCATGTACTGTTGAAGCCTGGCATGGGGAATTTTGAGCATTACTTTGCTAGTGTGTGAGATGAATGCAATTGTGTGTTTGAACATTCTTTGGCATTGCCTTTCTTTGGGATTGGAATGAAAACTGACCTTTTCCAGTCCGGTGGCCAATGATGAGTTGTCCAAATTTGCTGGCATATTGAGTACAGCACTTTCACAGCATCATCTTTTAGGACTTGAAATAGCTCAACTAGAATTCCATCACCTCCACTAGCTTTGTTCATAGTGATGCTTCCTAAGACCCATTGACTTCCCCCTCCAGGATGTCTGGCTCTAGGTGAGTGATCACACCATCATGGTTATCTGGGTCATGAAGATCTTTTTTGTACGGTTCTTCTGTGTATTCTTGCCACCTTTTCTTAATACCTTCTGCTTCTGTTAGGTTCATACCATTTCTGTCCTTTAAAGTGCCCATCTTTGCTTGAAATGTTCCCTTGTGTATCTAATTTTCTTGAAGAGCTCTCTAGTCGTTCCCATTCTATTGTTTTCCTCTATTTCTTTGCATTGATCACTGAGGAAGGCTTTCATATATCGCTCTCCTTGCTATTCTTTGGAACTCTGCATTCAAATGAGTATATCTTTCCTTTTCTCCTTTGCCTTTCACTTCTCTTCTTTTCATAGCTATTTGTAAGGCCTCCTCAGACAACCATTTTGCCTTTTTGCATATATTTTTCTTGGGGATGGTCTTGATCACTGCCTCCTGTACAATGTCACAAACCGTCCATAGTTCTTCAGGCAGTCTGTCTATCAGATCTAATCCCTTAAATCTGTTTGTCACTTCCACTGTATCATCGTAAGGGATTTGATTTAGGTCATACCTGAATGGTCTAGTGGTTTTCCCTAGTTTCTTCAATTTAAGTCTGAATTTGGCAATAAGGAGTTCATGATCTGGGCCACAGTCAGCTCCTGGTCTTGTTTTAACTGACTGTATAGAGCTTCTCCATCTTTGACTGCAGAGAATATAATCACTCTGATTTCAGTATTGACTGTCTGGTGATGTCCATGTGTAGAGTCGTCTCTTGTGTTGTTGGAAGAGGGTATTTGCTATGACTAGTGCCTTCTCTTGGCGAAACTCTTGTTAGCCTTTGCCCTGATTCATTTTGTACTCCAATGCCAAACTTGCCTGTTACTTCAGGTATCTCTTGACTTCCTACTTTTGCATTCCAGTCCCCTATGATGAAAAGGACATCTTTTTTTGGTGTTAGTTCTAGAAGGTCTTGTAGGTCGTCATAGAACCATTCAACTCCAGCTTCTTTGGCATTAGTGGTTGGGGCATAGACTTGGATTACTGTGATATTGAATGGTTTGCCTTGGAAACAAACAGAGATCATTCTGTCATTTTTGAGACTGCACTCAAGTACTACATTTTGGACTCTTTTATTGACTATGAGGGCAACTCCATTTCTTCTAAGGGATTCTTGCCCACAGTAGTAGATACGTTGGTCATTTGAATTAAATTCACCCATTCCAGTCCATTTTAGTTCACTGATTCCTAAAATGTTGATGTTCACTCTTGCCATCTCCTGTTTGACCACTTCCAGTTTGCCTTGATTCATGGACCTAACATTCCAGGTTCCCATGCAGTATTCTTCTTTACAGCATCAGACTTTACTTCCATCATCAGTCACATCCACTACTGAGTGTTGTTTTCGCTTTGGCTCCTTCTCGTCATTCTTCATTTTTCTGGAGTTATTTCTCCACTGACCTCCAGTAGCACATTGGGCACCTACTGACCTTGGGAGTTCATCTCTCAATGTCATATTTTTTTTGCCTTTTCATACTGTTCACAGAACAGTAACTGAATCACAGACAACTAAGCACAGGAAACTAACCAAACTGATCACATGGCCCAGAGCCTTGTCTAATTCAGTGAAACTCTGCCCCAGGTTGGCAGGTGCCCAATATATATATAGCCTCCATCAGTGGTCTTAATGTGGTTTTCTAAACTCAGAGTTAAAGGGATTCATCTGCATCACAGGCCCTGAAGGTACCTTTATTATCTGAGTGTTTCCCACTCCCAGATTCATGTTGCCTGTTTATTTATCTATCTTAGAAAGAGCTTATCGCAAAAAAGGCAGGAAAAACCTGGCACAGTCCACATCACTTTAATCGCACAGTGGATAATAAAACAATCTTTTTTTTTTTTAAAAAAAAAAAAAAAGGATACTTAGACCAAACAACAACGGGCGGTAGGTGGGTATACATTCCCAGATGTAAAGAGGAAAACGGAGACAGCATGACTTTTTCCAGAAGCCAGAATGAACCCCAGAGTTTAGCCCCAGTAAGACTAGTGGTCTGTACTTTGATATGGTCACATTTAGCCATTTTATTGGTATAATGTCAGTAGTCGGGGAAAAAAAGAGAAAAACCCTACACAATGGAGATGGTAATGCTCAGAGAACCATTAGGTGGCAGTAGGGACACACGGATCTTTTTGTTTGTTTGTTTTGGCCGAGAGGCATGTAGGATCTTAGTCCCCAGACCGGGGATCAAATCCACACCCCCTGCCTTGGAACCATAGTCTTAACCATTGGATTACCAGGGAAAGTCTCAGACGCAGCATCTTTTGATATCCGATTTTCTCCCCTCCTCCCCCAATGATGGCGCCCTAGTGAAAGAACATTGCCAAACAGCTTTGTCAGGGAAGAGAAAGGGAAAAATAAACAGCCAAAAAAACAGCAACTATGGTTTATAGCATCCAAGTGATGAAGGCCTGCTAGTCATTGGTACTCAACTCCTGTTCTTGGTTTTAATATACACATTTTTATGTGTACTTGCTATAATTTTTTAATAAAATAGCTTTATATCCAAAGTTCTTTAGAACAGTTGTGTGCTGTTTACAACATCCCTCTGTTGTCAGCTTTAGAAAATAAGCTGAAATATAAGCAGGAAGTGTGGCTCATGTTGTTCGAGACTCGGGACGTTTAATACATGCTTTTTATAGGGACACCTTCATTCTCTGTGATTAGTGATCACAAGGGCTCTTTGTGGTCCTCATAGGTGTCATGTGTGAGGGTCCCTGGGAAAAGAACTCAGATTTCTGTGCGGGAGGTTTCCTGGGGTCTACCCCTGGGAACATCATCTGCGAGAGGTGACAGGAGCAGTATGGGGCAGAGGAAGAAAGGAGCTACAAAAGAGTTGCAACAAAGGCATTAAACAATCCTGCAGGAGCTCTGGAACTGGGGTGACCCTGCAGAAATGCTCCCCACCTTAAGTCAAGGGAGCCAGAACTTTATACCCACCCAATCCCAAATCATTAGCCATAGATATGGGCTGCCCTGTGAAGGGGGCTAAGAGCCACTCAGCTGAAAGCTGTCAACCACTAACACTCCCTGCCTCTGGCAGGACGAGCCCCTCAGTCCTGAAGAGGGAATCTAGGCAGCACACCGCAGCATCCACATTAGAGAAGAAAGCGTGCTCTCCTTATGGCACCCTTATTTTTGGCACCTCTGAGGCTGCCTCTCTTGCAGAAGCTACTCATTTTAGAAGCCATGAAACCACTTTCTCATCTTGTTTTCTTTGTGTTAAAAGCTCATGGAGCAATACCTTGGCTCTTCCTGCAGATGATGTTTGTTTTGAATTGATTTCGTGTGTGTGTGTGCGTGCGCACTCATGCTTAAGATCTCAGGTACAGAGATTAAGGATTTCCGTTGTTGAAGGATTCTGGCACACCAAAAGCCAATAGGGCAAATTTTATAAAAAGAAAAGCCTTTAGGGTAAGTTTTTTTTTTTTAAAGGAAGAATGAATGATATGTCCTGAAAATAGCCTTTTTGCAGGCAGAAAATACGTGATCAACTTATTTATGAAGAAGTTTTTAAAATTTTCCATTTCGCCTGACTTTGCCTTCTTTTGTATTCTGTGATACTGATGTCCTTCTTATTTTTTTCCAGTTTCAGCAGAAGGAATCACTCCCCCCTACCCTTATAGTAATTTGATTAATTCTACCCCTCAGTGTCTTTTTGGGTGTATTTCTTCTTCTTTGTGCCAGTGCTGCAGACCAAGCTGTCATCATTTCTCACCTAGGCTGATGCAGTCGCCCAAGATTGGGAATCCTTCCTCAAGATGCATCTTCCACACTTGGCTCCCAGATTGATCTTCCGCGTGCCCACCCTTCTGCATCTTCCAAACATACTCGCACCTCCTTGTCAGCATCGCATTTGTTAGCCTAGCATATAAGGCCATGGGCAGTGTGGTCACAGCCTGCTTCTCAGCCTGACCATGGACGCACTCACCATGTAAGCACCTACCCTTGCCTTTCCTGCATCGCTGCTTTGCCCCTAGTGTCTGTTTTGTGTCACATGCCTTTCCCACTCTCCTGCCTGGAAAAATGTCTCTGATAACCCAATTCTGTTGGGGCTTTGATGACTGCTCACCAGTTTTCACGGAACTCCTTGTTTCCCATGTCTGCTCCCTTAGTGTTTTATGTCCAGTAGCAAACACCCTGGACTCGGTGTTTAGAATGGAGCGACTCTTGGGCCTCAGGCTTCCCAGGTGGCGCTAGTGGTAAAGAAACCGCCTGCCAATGTTGGAGATGTAAGAGGCATGGGTTCAATCCCTGGATCAGGAAGATCCCCTGGAGGAGGGCATGGCAACCCACTCCAGTATTCTTGTCTGGAGAATCCTATGGCCAGAGGAGCCTGCCAGGCTACTCTATAGGGTCACAAAGAGTGGAACATGAAAGAAGCAACTCACCATGCACACACACAGGACATCATGTCTAAGGGGTACTGGTAAATATTGTTCTTTGCATTGTCTACAGTTGGCAAGGTGTGCCTGGCACTAGTAGAATTCGGTCTCCTTGAGAAATGTGGAGTTTGATATCAAAAGCAAACTTTTGATATCAGTGAACATTATATTTGACTTTGGAGAACATCCTAAAGATTTCTTGTAACTGGCATTGTGGTATTTCTCTGACACATAGACCCATAATATCAGTTGCCACATATGGTTATTACTACAGTAAGATATAAGGAATTAATATTTTGAGGCATTTTCTTGATGGAGAGAAACTTCTGATTCATCCTAATTAATGATGTGTCTCTTTCAGGGAGATGAAAGTGATTTTTACTTTTGTGTTTGCTGCCAAGTATCTAGGTAGGAAAAACCTGACTGTAATTGCTTGATTATGAGCAATCAATATCTGTCTTTTTTTTTGTTGTTTTCAGTGTTACTGAGTTGGTGCCTAATTTGAGGCTTTCTCCACAGGTGGAGTGAATAGAACCAATTAACCTGACAGTTTTGCAAGAGCAAAACTCATGCAACTGATACAAGAAAGTGACTACAGGTTATAGATATATGTGGCCATTTGTTTTATGGTTTATAAGGAGAAAAATATTGAACACAGAGCACATGTTTATTTACTCTCATTTTTGTTGTGACTTGTAAAGTGGCCCATGTTCAGCCACTTTACTTTTTTCTGTCCCATCTAAAAAAAAAAAAAAAAAAAAGATAACATATTTCCTGTATCCTCATAAGACAATCAAGTTGATGTGAATATAACAGGTGCTTCTAGCAGTTTGCGAGCCCAGAGTAAATGGTCGTGGGCTGTAATTGATGCTTTGTCTTGTTTTTAGTTCATTTTTCTTTTGCATTGCTCTCGGATCTCTGTTTTATGATCAAAGGAAAACATGGCAGCTTGCTTCACTGGCAGGTAAAACAGCACACTGGACCTAGGGTCTCTAGTTCTAGTGTGGATTCTGCCTCTCACTAGCTGTGAGGCCTTCAGCAGGAAGACCTTAATTTTGTCCAGCCTCCATTTCCGTTCTTCCTTTCAGTGCTGAGACTCTGCGATTCTTAGTTTATGGAGAAGGAAATGACAACCCACTCCAGTATTCAGGCCTGGAGAATTCCATGGACAGAGGAGCCTGGTGGGCTACAGCCCATGGGCTCACAAAGAGTCAGACACGACGGAGTGACTAAACCACCACCACCATCAGGAAGTCAAGAAAGCTGACTTATGATCTTCCCTGATAAATCCAGTCCATACACACTCACTCAGTCTTGTCAACATTTCTCCTTCCTCTGAGGTTCTACTGAAGTATATCAAAGCTACACAATCTAACACAATTACTCCTCTGATGATAAGCTCTAGTAAGGCAGGGTTCCATGTATGAAATCCCATCTCATCCCCTGCCTCCATGCCCCCAACCAGGCCAGCTCCCAGGTCTAGGCATCTGTTGTAGACTCAGTTCATATATGTTGGCTGAAGGAGGGAGCTTAAGGACTCTGCAGCTATCTATTAAGATTTGATTCTATTTATTTCACAGAGAAAAGAAAGGTCATTTGGCAAGAATTTTCTTTGATAACTTCCTCCTCCAGTGCATACACCTAAAAATAATCTGTGTTGATTCATCCTTGAAAAGATTAAAAAAGTATGACTGTATTAAAATTTAAATCATCTGTACAACCAAAGTTAAAGACAAGCCACAGGCCACAAGAAAATATTTGCATAATATTTTTAAAAAATCCTATGTATCGCTTCCTTTGTGGCTCAGCTGGTAAAGAATCCACCTTCTATGCGGGAAACCTGGGTTCAATCCCTGGGTTGGGAATATCCCCTGGAGAAGGGAAAGGCTACCGACTCAAGTATTCTGGCCTAGAGAATTCCATGGCTATACAGTCCATGGGGTCACAAAGAGTCAGACATGACTTAAAAAAAAAATCCTGTGTATCATTAAGAAAACAGATAAATGACCAACAGAAAAATGAAAACACTGGGAAGAGGAGGAAGAAGAATATTCATGCCCATCATTCATATTCTTTGGGTCTTTGCTTCTAACCGAGATTTAGTAGACCCCCATATGGGTCTATGTAGAATGGGTTGGGTTTAAGCAACTCATCTGCCAAAACAAGGTCCAAATGTCTTCAAAACATTGTATTTTGCTTGCAATCATTTCCAGCTCATCAGCATTATTGATTTCAGATTCACCATGAAGAGAAAACTGTAAAACTGACAATAGGAAAGTGGTTCTCTGAACTTAGAGACCAACTTGAACCAGGAAAGATGGAACCTGTGGAAAAATTTGGCTCACCGTGCTGAACGGGTGTGAGTCATGATTGACTTTGAAGATGCCTCTGCGTCACCCCCACCTGAGCTGCCCTCTCGCACATCCCTGCTCTTCCTTGCAACTCCACCTTCTATCTCCCAAAGCTGGGTGGGCACAGAGCTGGAGTCACGCGAGTCAGTTCTTACCACTGCCCTCACTGGCTCACACCAGTCCTGCCCTCTGTGGCCTGGTGTTCTCTTCCTGGGAGCTCCCAGACAATAACCGTTCTCTTATAAAGTTTATAGTATGACCCCTACTTGAAAAGTGTACACATATTCTGTTTTTACCATTGCCGAAGCTAATTACCACATTAAGACTATCCTATAAATACCTCTTGACCTACTCTGAGTTCTCACACTGAATCCATTTAACAATAACATAGAAAGAGCCCTTGAACCCTGGGAGAGGCAATATTCCTCAAGAGCATCCAGCCCAAGACACAGCCCAAGTTTCTATTTCTGAGAAATTCCTTTAGTATGAGGGAGACTCCTATAGGGTTCACTAAAACAGTTTAGATGCATCAGAAGTAGAAACAGCAAAGGTATATCAAAGTTGGAAAATAAGTTGTTAAAAGCAGTGAGTAATGCTAGTGTGTGTGTGTTTTTTTTTTTTTAATCAATATCTGTCCTCATGTTTCTATGCACAAGGTGCATCCATCAGAGTGAGTGGGGTGATGCTTGTCTGAGTCCTGCTGAGCGAGCCAGTGCTGTGTGACTCACCTTCCATGATATCAGTAAACCTCCAAGCCTCTTGCCTGGGAACTGACAAAGGAAACTCTATTCTGAATATGTCACTATTTGAATCTTTAAATGTAATCCAATTACCAGTCAACTTACAAACATTCTCCGTTCTCCGTATTCTTCAGGTTGTTTCTAATCTTTCTCCTAATCACTTTTGCAGTCTGGCTGGATTTTATTGGGTTTAAGTGTGTTAGCTTTGAGAAGGAATGGAAATGCCTGCTTCTCTGAGATGATCATTATGTACCACCCCTTCCCTGGTCCCCCACCACACCTCGGGTAGAGCAGAAAGGTGATCTCATAGGGTTTTTCCACACAATTATTCTGATTTTTGAAACACAAGTATGTGAAAGCCCCAATCATTGCCTCTTAAAATCCCCTTTGTGTTCAAAGAGGAAGCTTGGTGAATAGTTTCAGCAAAGTATCAGGAATATCAGATAGCACTGATTCACCCAGTTCTGGAAACAAACCTCAGTTTCTTCAATCATTGGTTCAAGATGAGAAAACTCTAAAAATGTGAAAACTTCCCTTTGCTGTGTACTAATTTGGCAACAAACCAGAGATCAGCCTGCCCCTCTGACAAATGTGACACATGAATTTGACAAGTGTTCCATCTTCTTCCACCCCGCTTCATGCTGCGTCCTTCTGGCTCCATTGCTCCCGCGGTTCTCTATTCAAGTCTTACTCATCTTTGGAGGTCCCACTCTCTCCTGGTAACCTTCCCCAACTTTCTGGCTTAGAGGGAGATTTTCCTCCCCTGAACTCCTCTGGCACATATATCAGAATCTCTCGATTGACATTTAGTCAATTTCCAGGGAAGAGATTTCACTGAATTCTTACTCCCACACCTATGGGGGCGCTGGTGCTTTGCCTACAGTGCTGATGTGTAGTGTCAGCTGGGCATCAGGGTTACCTATGCAGCTTTTAGAAATTACACATGTCCCAATCTCACACCACACCTTCAGAATCAGGCTCACTACTTGGGTGATTCTGATTTACCCCTAGAGTGAGAGCTACCACTTTGCCATTACTGTAGGGATTACATGAGCTAATATGTTGAAGTGAAGTGAAGTGTTTTACTCACTCAAAGGTGTCCAACTCTTTGCAACCCCATGGACTGGGGCTCTCCAGGCTCTTCTGTCCATGGGATTCTCCAGAGAAGTGGGTTGCCATTTCCTTCTCTAGGAGATCTTCCCAACCCAGGGATCAAACCCAGGTCTCCTGCATTGCAGGCAGACTCTTTACTGTGTAAGCCACCAGCGAAGGTCTCAATAGACATATGTTGACAGACACTTTTTTTTTTATTACACTCTAGACTTTCATTATAAATTACAACTTGCATGCTATGTCTGCTTCCTAGCTCCATCTTCAGCCCCTAGCTCCTACTCCCTTCCTTTCCAACAGAACCTCTATATGTTTAGAGGGCTGCCCCTCCTCAACACAGTCCGCTTGCTTCAGGGGAAGTCCTCCCCACCCTCAGTGTGAAGTGAGGGGCTGAACAGTCTATGAAATTAAATCCATTATTCAGGAAGAGGTGTGCGACCCAGTTATGGCCACTGAGATGCAAGAAGAGAGCTAAAGGCTTCTAGAAAGGGTCTTCCTCTTTCACGCTTTCTCCTGCTATTATCTTTGTTACTGGCAGCCACCCTGTGGTCTTTCTCTCTCTCCCTCCCCTTTCCCCTTCTTCCAGAAGGGAGAAAGGTTTAGGATGAATCTGTGAAAAATCCTGGATGGTTAATGTGGAGCAAAACAAACCTGAGTTGCTCTCAGTTTGGACTTCCGCGTATGTGCACCAATAAATGCCTAATTGTTTAAAACAGTTCTGTTATTGTGGCTGAAATATCCTCCTAGACATACTTGTGTTTATTCCTTTGATCCCGTATCACCTGGCATAATGCCCTCTTTAGTAAGTTAAGCATTTGTTGAATGAATGAATGCACATGAGTGCCTATATATATGCAAGTACTGGAGACATAGTAGCCTAACAAAATCCCAGTCTTCATGGATTTTATGTTCTAGTGGGAATAGAACTATATTTGTGGACCAGGTTAGCAGCTTCTCTATAGAAGCAAGTTTTATGTTTCCACTTCTTTAAGTAGATGGGTTCAAACTCTTGAGTTAGAAGAGGAACATTTGTCCCGAAGAGTCACTGCTCAGGAATTCACCTGACCACCAGAGTGACTTTGATACTAAAGAAAAAGGAAATGACAAGTGACATCAAGAAGAATACTTTGTTCCCAAGTTTGTGACTCAGAGGAAAAACTACAGTGCTCTTACTACTATCCCTCAGCTCCAGAGCATAAGACAGGAAATTGTAGAGGACCAAATGGGGAGTAACCATCTGAAAGGGCTAGGAAATCATGATTTTAATAAATGGAATTTGGGGAAGGGAAAACCAATGACTTACTGAATGTCAGTCTGTGAGTGTGTGAAAGGTAACCACAAGAGGTAGTGATCAGTTCATCTCCAGGTCTTCCCTCTGTGTGCCGCAGGCAAAGGGAGGGTGTCTTCCCCTTAGAGATTGCCCTTCATGCTCATGCTCAGTTGCTAACTCATGCCCAACCGTTTGGTGACCCCATGGACTGTAGCCTGCCAGGCTCCTCTGACCATGGGATTTTCTCAAGCAGGAATACTGGAGTGCGTTGCCACTCCCTCCTCCAGGGCATCTTCCCAACCCAGGGATTGAACTCACATCTCCTGCATTGGCAGGCAGATTCTTTACCACTGAGCCACCAGGGCAGCCCCCGTGCCATGATAAACTGGGGACTGGCCTTCGTTAGAGATATCTCAGTATAGGATAGACCAGTTTAGATGTATTATTTGTGTATGCGATAGGATGATCTCATTCCTTTTCTGGGATAGCAAATGCTGGTGAGGGTGTATGCAGCCATCCCTGAAGACCGGTGAGGGAAATGGCTCATGTGAGGGCAGACTTTGTGTAGCAGCAGGCCTAATGACCCAGCCGGCTGATCAGAAAACAAATTCAGAGACTTCCCTGATGGTCCAGTGGCTAAGACTCTACTCTCCCAATGCAGGGGGCCCAGGTTTGATCCCTGGTCAGGTCACTAGATCCCACAAACTGCAGCTAAAAGTTCGCATGCCATAACTGAAAGAACCTTATACTGCAACAAAGAAGATCGTGGGTGCCACAGCTAAAGCCCAGCGCAGCTAAACAAAAAGTAATAACTATTAAAAAATAAATACCACCTCCAATCCACTGCCTCCAACTCCCCTCCCATCAAATGTATTTTGAAGAGAAAAAAAGCAAATTCAGAAGAGTGGAGTAGGAAGGAGCAGTCTAGCAAAATGAGTTGAGGCACAAAATCATTACTGGGCTTCACTGGTAGCTCAGTCAGTAAAGAATCTGCCTCCAATACAGGAGACCACCTGCAGCACAGGAGCCCCGGGTTTGATCCCTGGGTTAGGAAGATCGCCTGGAGAAGGAAATGGCAACCCACTCCAGTATTCTTGCCTGGAAATTCCACAAACGGAGGAGCCTGGCGGGCTACAGTCCATGAAGTAGCTAGGGTCGGACACGACTTAGCAACTAAATCATCAAAGCAGAGGTAAACACTCTAGACCTAGGAAGATGAGGGCTGCAGGGAACAGGTGTCATTGAAACCTGACACTAGAGAAATAAGGACATTGACCAAGGTCCTGAGATCAGGTCTTAGTAATTAAACTCAGCACCAGCTCACAGACAGGAGACAAAGCATGACCCACACCAGGATAGGTGTCGCATAGACCTGGTGATAAGCTAGTGGTCTGTGTGTGTAAATGTTCGGTGGGTCAATGAGCTCATCAGGCTGTCCCGTGAGATGGCAGCAGACAGTTCTATATCCTTAAGCTCTAAATGGGCTTCCTTGGTGGCTCAGACAAGAATCTGTCTGCAACGTGGGAGACCTTGGTTCGATCCCTGGGTCAGGAAGATCCTCTCAAAAAGGACATGGCAACCCACTCCAATATTCATCCCATGGACAGAGGAGCCTGGCAGGCTACAGTCCATGGGTTGCAAAGAGTCAGACACAGGACACGACTAAGAGACTAACACTCTCACTTTCAAGCTCTAAACATACAGGTTCTTACGGAACTGGAAAAATGTCAGTTCTGTGAAACAGGCAATTGTAATGGAAATCTATTTTCCCCCCAAAATTTGCATCTCATAGCACTGCAGTTTCCTTTGGGAAACCACTCCTCCCTGGCTGGCAAACCACGTGGCTCAGGTGATGCCAACTGCCAAACACCCTCCCATCTAGGATTGGGTGAGTAACTTGGTTTGACTAATTAACATATTCCTTCCCTCTGGACACAGTGATTAGTTCAGGGAGGGCATGTGATCCAAGTTGGTCCGATGAAAGTCAATTCTGAGATTTTTTTTTTTTTTTTTTTGCAGGAAATCATGGGAAGCTGCCTTTATCTTTCTGCTGGCAGAAATGTACAATGTAGAACGTAAGCAATGAGCTGGCAGGAGCCACTGCATGGAGAGGACTTTCCCACAAATGGAACCAATCCAGAGGAAAGTAGAGCCAATAGAGAGATGGAGGGAGAGATTAAAAGGCAATTATCCTGATGCTATAATTGGAACCAGCTGCGCCTGAAGACAGACCTAGGTTTTTGTGTTACTATTAAGGCATCCTGAATTGGGTTTCTGTTACTTGTGACTTGTAGTCCTGAAATTATCAAAAATGGAGGCTATGTTATGATAAATAACCTTGCTTTCCCATCTTTTCAGATGAGTTGATAAGATTCAGCCCATCAACTTATATTGTGCCTTCTATTGGCAAATACTGTTCTGAGCATTAGGATATTTCTATGAATAAAATAGAATCCTTGCCCTCAAGGAACTTACCTTCTAGTAGAAGGAGATAGCCTTTAAAAAAGTTAACAGCAAAGATATAAGAAAAGTTTAGGTATAGGTAGAGTTATCAAGAAGATTACATAGGATCGGGGCAGGAGAGGCTGTTTTTAAGGATAGCCAGGAAGGTCTCTTTGAGGAGAAGATAACATTTGAATTGAGGCTATAATGTTAAGAAGATGCTGCTGTTCAAAGACTAGGGAAGAATGCTCCCAGCAGAAAGAAGAGTAAATATAGAGGCCCTCATACAGGAACAAAACTGACCTGTTCAGGGAACAGAGAGAAGGTGAGGGTGGCTGCAGTGTCCCTAGTGGTGGGACAAATGGAGATAAGACTAGAAAGGGACTAGTTGGGCCACACCCCTTGACCTTGGGAGAGTTTGGGTTTTATTTTGGAAGCAATGAGAACTCATGGGAGTGTTACTAGGACCTGACTTACCTTTTAAAATCATTATTCTTATTGTTGGGTGAAGGTTGGACTAAAGGAAGGCAAAAGGGAAGCAAAGACCTACCTACAAGGAGATAATGCAATGGTCCGGACTGGAGGGGCTGTGAACGGGGTTTGGAACAACAGAGATGAAAATGCAGAAAGGTGATTGTATTTAGGATACATTTTGGGGGCACAGGCAATAGGGTATACAAATGGGTTAGAAGTGAGTTTTGAGGAAAAGAGATGATTCAACATGATGACTGAGTTTTACCCCGAGCAGCTAGGTAGATGATGGTGCCATTTACAAAAATGAGCCAGCCATCCTGGGGAGCAGATTTGGGATAGGAAAGGATCCATAGTTCTGTCTCAGCTGTGTGATACATCCAAGTGGAGGTATCAAGTGAGCAATTGGTTAGCTGTATCTGGTGGCTCAGAGGGTAAAGTGTCTGCCTGCAATGCAGGAGACCTGGGTTCGATCCCTGGGTCAGGAAGATCCCCTGGAGAAGGGAATGGCAACCCACTTCAGTATTCTTGCCTGGAAAATCCCATGGACAGAGAAGCCTGGTAGACTACAGTCCATGGGATCGCAAAGAGTCGGACATGACTGAGCGATCAACCACAACATCTGGAGTTCAGGGGAGATGTTTAGGCTGGAGATACTTATTTGTAAGTCATAGGCATAGATGGGTTTACCATCTGTGTCTAAGAAGAGAAGAGAGATGTTCAAACACAGAGCCCTGGGATCTGCACCATTCAGAGGAGGAGATAAAGAGCAAAGGAGAAGGAAGAAAGGCCAGTGAGGTAAAAAGAAAACCAGGCAAACACAATGTTACAAAAGCCTAGATAACAAGTGTTTTGAGAATAGGACAGGTGTCATCTAAATTGAATGCTGCCCAGAGGTTGAGTAAAATGAGGAAGGAGAACCAACTATTGGTCTTGGCAAGGCAACCCTGATAAGGGACCTTTCAGGGAGGGTTAAGGGCGAAAGCAATGGGAAGAGAGTCAGAGGAAGACACCCAGGTGGTGCTTTCAGGCTTGCTGGCCAGTTCTAGATGTGTGGGATTTATTGACAAGCCCTTGGTAGGGATATGCCATCATATTTTTTCAAGAGTCTAATGTTTTTACAATTTATTTTTAGTTTAAAGTTATATACAATGAAGTATGCATAGCTTAAGTGATGAGTTTCTTTTACTGAGATAAAGTTCACATAACATCAAGTGAACCATTTTAGAGTGAACCATTCAGTAGCATTTAGTACATCACCATGTTGGGAAACCATCACCTCTATCTAATTCCCTAACACTTCTCTTATTCCCAAGGGAGACCCTATACTCCTTAATGGGTATGGGGGTGTGCTTTTGGGGTCTGCTTTCTTAATACATTTCATTTAATGCACTCCAAGAAAACAGATTTTTCTCTTTTTGGCTCTGAACAGCTAAAATCCACTTCAGACAGTTCTTTATTGAAATAACACAGGTCAAGCCAAAATAAGCTGTTGTGTAAGAAATCAGGTTCGTGGTTACCCTGAATGGAGGGTGAGCTTCAGGGAGCTTGTGGGGCACTAGAGACAGTCTGTTTCTTGACTGTCCCGGAGCCCTGTAGGCTCCTGGGTATGGAAGCCTTTCCGTGTCCCCTATTCCTTGTCAGTAAGGAACAGACTCCAGCCTCCATGACCTTCCCCAAGTTCCAAAGGGAAGATTTGAACAGTTGCTAATCAGGGAAAGGAGAGGATGCAGGGACAAGGGAGAAACAGCAAGGAACAACAGTGCAGGCTTGGGGCAGCATCCAGATTCCTCCTCAAGGGATACGCGTATCTTC
The DNA here is from genome assembly GCF_049115385.1 of Moschus berezovskii. NCBI lineage: Eukaryota > Metazoa > Chordata > Mammalia > Artiodactyla > Moschidae > Moschus > Moschus berezovskii. The sequence continues at coordinate 76,501,213 of NC_142471.1, forward strand.
AAGTTATTTATAGAACTAAAGTGAAAGTGAAAGTGAAGTCGCTCAGTCGTGTCCGACTCTTTGCGACCCCGTGGACTGTAGCCTACCAGGCTTCTCTGTCCATGTGATTCTCCAGGCAAGAATACTGGAGTGGGTTACCATTTCCTTCTCCATTTATAGAACTAAACCCCCAACAAATGGAAGATGCCAGCATTCTTCAGAAGACCACCTAAGGCCAGATTAAAGGAACCAGAGAAGCTCATTAAAAGGTTATCTAAGACCAGATTAAAGGAGTGCAGGCCCTGCACACACTCTAACTTTACCAGCAACCCTACCCTTGGCATCACTGACTCAGTGGACGTGCATTTGAGCCAGCTCCGGGAGATGGTGAAGCCTGGCGTGATGCAGTCCATGGGGTTGCAAAGAGTCAGGCATGACTGAGCTACTGAACAACAACCCTTGAACTATTGCTGTGAAGCCAAATCCTTCAGGTTGGGACACAGTCTTCGAGGGCAGAAGCCCACTGGCTCCCCTTTTGCTGGGTAAGGTAATAAAGCCATTCTTTTCTACTGCACCCCAAATTCTGTCTCCAAGATTCAGTTCAGCACTGGTGCCCGGAGACGGAGTTGTCAGCATCAGTTGCGTGGATGTATTCACTTAATAATTATTCAAGCTGTATAGTTATGATATGTACGCTTTGCTGTACGTGTGCTCCAAGTTAATTTTTTAAAAAAATAGCTAAAGAATCAGGAGGCCTGGGCTTCAGTTCCAGCCTGGAGGTGACTAGATTTGTGATCCTAGACAAGTCACTTAACCTCTCTGGACCTCGGGTCACCTCACCTGTAAATGAAGAGGATTGAGCTAGATGCCCTCCAAGGTCCCTTCCACCATCATGGTTCCAAATGTGGTTCCTCCTGTTTGAAGTCGGGCTCCTGCGCTGCTGAAATCAGCCTAAAGCCCTCCCTGACCTTCTTCATCTTCCTTCTTTCAGAATCTAACAGTCGCTGCTGACGTCTCTGTGGTACCACTTGTCACCGGGCAAGGCAGCTGTGAAGTTAATGATAGTACAAATAAAAAGCTGCTAGTAATTAGGCGGCTGGATGTTCAAGCATTATTGTTATTTAAAAAAAATCAATTAGCTGAATAAGAAAATGCCATTGAGACAAATGTTTATTTTTCTCTCTAGCATGATTCCAGCTGGGTAGAAGGATAATGTGGTCAGTTCCAGAAGGGGAAAATATGTTTCTGATATATCAGAACTAATATATTTTTAAAAACTGCATAGGGAAAGATGGAGGCTTTTAAATTTTTTTTTTAATCGTGTAGGGGAAGAAGAGTCACATAATTACTTGTGATTTGAACCCGCTACTGTCTCATTAGCAACCCACTGGCTCTGGCAATGACCACATCCTCATTTCCTCCTTTTATTTGTTTATTTAGGTCACACTGTGTGGCATGTGGGATCTTAATTCCTTGACCAGGGATTGAACCCGTACCCCTTGCATTGCAAGGCCAAGTCTTAACCACTGGACCACCAAGGAAGTTCACCCATGATCTCCTTTCAGAAAAACTTCAATTAAAAAAAAATTGCTTCTAGGACATCTGGAATGTTATCCATCGGTATTCCTATCTCTGGGTTTAGACCTAGAGAGTCTATGAAGCAAATTAAATGAAATAACAACAGCATTTATTTGCCTATACTCCTCTTGTTCATTATTTAAATAACTGCACTTAGCCAAGCAGGTAATACAACTGGGTTTGTTTAAAGCTTTCTCCTAAAGATTACTTGAGTCTGTGCCCTGCATTAACCATTAACTCTGCACCAGTTATTGAAATTTCCTGAGCCTTAGTCTTCTTACCCATGAGAAGGAGATACTGTTAGTACCCACCTCAGGGTGTGTGTGTGTGTGTGTGTGTGTGTGTGTGTGTGTACACATGTGTGTATGTATGCATGTGTGTGCATATTCACACAGACAAATTAGCTTGCATGATCCACGGCAAATGCTTTGCTCAGTGCCTGACATGTAACAGGCACTCAGTAAATATTAGGTCTTTTTACTTTGGGGAAGAAGAGGATGTTTTTATGCCTGTGGGGAAAGAGGATGGCAGGGTCAGGCAGCAGAAAATGGATCTGACTTCCTTTTGTGCGGAACTGGGGACGCCATCACCCATGGGCTCTCGACCACTGAGGCTCTCACAAGACCCCAGCAGGGCTTCTAAACTTCTCTGCGCCTGTCAGTTTTTGGTCCCTGCTTGTTGCACTTTAGAACCACAAATAGCCCTGGAGAGAAGGAGTCAGAGGTTCTGACTCTTCCCCATGATGGATGGTGACCACACCCCCTGCCGCCACAGCTGGTGACACAGACCTTTAGCATAATGGAAGGCATTTGGGGATCTATTTTTCTCTCCCTGCGCAGAGCATTACTCACCTCACTCCTCTGTGTCACAAGGAAGGAGGGGGACATGAGAAACTGTCAAGGATGAGTCAAGTTTCAGTGGAGCATCTCTGCTCAGACGGCAGTGACTGCTGTTTCTTTTGCATTCCTGAGATTCAAATTACAAAGCAAGCCCCAAACTCATTTCTTTCTTCTTTTTTTTAGCCCCCAGGGAAGGGGGGGCAACTGGAACTGTAAACATTTTGATTGTGTTTTTTCCTAGGTTAGAGATTGAAAGAAAATATTAGCCTCAGAGTGGGCCTCCTTAGGGCCTTTGTGATTCTTTGTTCTTGGGGGAGGGGAGCGCTGTGCTGGGTCTTCATTGTAGTGGGTGGGCTTCTCTAGTTGCACCTTGTGGACTTAGGTGCTCTACAGCATGTGGGGTCTAAGTTCCCCCACCAGGGATGGAACTCGAGTATCCTGCATTGGAAGGAGGATTCTTAATCACTGGACCACCAGGACGTCCCAGAGGCTCTGTGATTCTTAATCATGAATGTAGCCTGGTTCCTTGCCGTCTCAGCCTCTCACCTTTTCTAAGACATCAACCCCCACCTGAGCTATTCTGCCCTTCCTTTCCCTCCTAGGAGAGGCCACGGTCACCCAATGGTTTCTCAACTGGCTCTAGATTAGAGATGAGTGTGGAGAGCTTCTCTTTTGTGACCACTGTGGGGCCTTCTCTGCAGGTAAACCCCCTAATCGTTGCTACATTCATGTCAGTTAAGAGATTGGCCAGATCCTACATGGCTGTATTTCTCCCTATGACTCTGATGTCCCTGTAAAGCTCTCTTCTCAGGGTAGCATGAGGTCTTCCCCAGGAGGTGTCGATAAAGAGGAATACCAAAGGAAAGAAGATATTCAACCAATTTTATGATTATTTGGTGTTTAAGCTAAAGATTTTTATTATATGTTTGTATTTGCATATATTTTCTTATTTCTATCAGGCTGGTTTCTCTCTCTTCTTCAGTTCTTGTCTCATTGCAATGAAAATTTGGAATGACAGACCAAAGAGGTTAAAACAACAGAGAAGTTATAGCTCAGTACAGATCTTTTATTAAACAGACTCTCCTAACACACGGAAGCAGGCCAAACCCAAAGGCATCATCTTCCTCATCCATTTGGCTTCCCCCCTTTTATACTTCCCATCTCCTTCTTTGGGTTGTGCTTTGTGCAAAATAGGGCTTGTACCCACCACCACTCAATGAAAGGGAATGCAAATGGGCATATGTTCAAGGCCATTTGATAATTGCAAGTTATATAACAACAGGCTCTGTTGTGTATGTCTTCCCATAATTCAGTCTTTATAATCAGATGTATACATGTGTAGAATATTTATGAACCCTTAATGGGTTCCTAGCTGCCTAAGGTTACTTGGAGAAGCCCCTGTGGTTAGTTTGTACCCACTGTGTGCCTAGCGCACAGCTGCAGGAGTTGGAAAAGTCTCTGTGGTTATGCGGTAGCATACCTGTGAGCTCTCCTCCGTGTGTCTGGGGTGGGGTTTAGAGATCAGCTTGCATCCCTTTCAGCGAGGCCACTCCTCCTTACTCATGCCTAACTTCCCACTTAACATTTCCATGGTACAAAGCAATGGAAGATGAGAAGGAAGGTTAAGGATAGGGTCAAGTTCAGGGTGTTGGGCAGGAAAGGGAAGGTTGCTGAATTAATCAGCCTTCTGTCTGCATAAGTTATATTTTGAGCATCTCCAAAGGCCACAGGAAACAACACTGAAGAAAACATTAACTGAACTGGCGTACGTGAAGCCTGCGATTCCCAAACTTGGCTGAGTGTTGGAGTCGTGGGGAGCTTGCTGATGATATAAGCTCTGGGCCCTGTGCCAGGGAATTCTGAGCCCCTGGTCTAGGGTGAGAATCTTTATTTTAGAAGCTTCCCCAGGTGGTTCTGATGACAAGTCGGGTTTGGGAACTACTAATTTGGGCCACACTTTCAGGGGAGATGGTCACATAGCATCTACCATTAACAAGGCAGTTCAGGTTTATTTCTAAACCTTTGTTGTTCAGAAAACCACACAAATCGGAAATGTGGCTCAGAGCAAACACCCCAGTGTTCACTTCTCAGTTGAGAAACAGATTTTTGCCAACATATACATTTTTGGGCAACTCAAAATCTGGAACATTTTTCTATGTATAAATCATTGGAGCTATTCCATTTATCTAGCACCTGAATTGTTAGCCTTGGTTTGTAGGTGTGTATCTCTGATATGCCCAGGCTTTTCTATGATTCAAGGAGCTAAGTTTTCATCCTTCATAATCTTGCACTTGAAGTATTAGCTGCTCAGTCGTGTCCGACTCTTTGGGACCTCAGGGATTGTAGCCTACCAGACTTCTCTGTCCGTGGAATTCTCCAGGCAAGAATGGTGGAGTGGGTAGCCATTCCCTTCTCCAGGGGATTTTCCCAACCCAGGGATTGAACCCAGGTTTCCTGCATTGCAGGCAGATTCTTTACCATCTGAGCCACCAGGAGAGCTGATCCTGTAGTTTATCAGGAGTCAGAATTTTGCTTCAAACTCCAATTCCTCTGCTAGCCTGAAGTATGATCTTGGGCAAGTTACTTTACATCCCTGGCCCTTAGACTCCTCACCTATAAAATAAGAAGAATAACAATATACACCTCCCAGGATTTTGCGAGGATTAAATTTACTGAGCAAACTCAATATTACCCAGCAATCTACAATTTTTCTTTCAGAACCTGTTATCACTTTGCTCCTCTCCAAAGCATCTCTTCCCAGAAATTTCTTCCCCTCTCCCCTGTTTCTGGGCCCTATGCCAGAGGCTTGTGTCATCTCCATCTATATAGAGACCAGCTCTCTTCTATCCTGACTTAAAAGGAAACAAGCAAACAAACAAAAATTCCTCCTTGACCCCCATCTTCGTCTTCTGACATCACCTTATTCTTCTGCTTCCCTTCATGGCCAAGGTTTTGTGATTACCATTCCTGCTTCTTCACTCTGTGTTGCCTCCTTTAGGCTTGAATTTGAGCTTCTGTCATCCCTAAGCCACTGAGAACCACACTGGTCCAGATGACCTGTATTGACTGCATTGCCCCAGTCCAGTGATGGCAGCTGTGTTCTGAACTCAGCTGGCCTTTCTGCAGCATCTGACAGAGTTGATCCTGCTGAGAGATGGAGGCAGAACTTTTTAGGCAAGGGAAATTACAAGTGCAAAGGCCCTGAGATAGGGACAAGCTTAGTGGGTTCAAGAAACAGGTTTTTTTGTTTGGTTTTTTTTAAAGGCTGATGTGACTGGAGCATAGAGAGGGAAGGGTAAGAGCTGAGAAGGCAGAGGTGTGCAGGGGCCCAATCACGTGTCAGCGGAAGTGAAGCTTTAGCCCCCAGCCTAGCACAGAACAAGTGCCCCATGTTTATCATTGTTATCATTAAGAGCTTAGTAGTGCAGGGATGTTTCTTGTGGTCTAGTGGTTAAGGATCCACCTCGCAATGCAGGGGACTTGGGTTTGATCCCCAGTCAGGGAACTATCAATAAGATCCCTTATGCCGAGGAGCAACTAAGCCCGCGAACCGCAACTAGATCTAGAGTCTGAGCCAAAATGAAAGAGCCTGCCTGCCACAACTAAGACCCGAGGCAGCCAGATAAATTTAAAATAAAAATAAAAAAGAGATTAACAGTGCCAAGTGAGGGAGTGGGAAGGGCGCTGGGCAGGGAAATGAGAAGAAAGTCCCAGGTCTTGAAGAGCATTCCACCAAGCTGGCGGTCTTGACTATACTTGTCACATAGGTAATGGGACAAGTGAGCCTGTGAGCTGATTTCTTGAAGGTCAATCTGTTGTCATTGCACTCCCTCCAGTCCCCACCCCTCACACACTTTCTTGGTGAACTGTGCCCCATCCAGCGATTCTCTCTGGATAGTGAAGGTTTAGTTTATCACTTGAAAGGGAACAAAAGTGGGCTAGGTGTGAGTCCCAGTGAAGAAAGAGATGACTAAGAAGACACCAGCTGTGAGACAGTGTGGACTGGAAACAGAGACCAGCCCTATGGTCCTCTGCTTTTGCAGACTACTCGAAGTCATCCCCTCCAGATAAATAATAGCTGGTCTCTGCTGTTTCATTTGGGCCTACTTTCAGATTACATAACAGGAATCAGACTCTGCAAGCAGCCTTTGGACTCCAGATACAGCACATGTGACCTAAAATGGGTGTGTATTTATCTTCCTGGTGTCCTTGCCACACGCATCCCTACCATAGGCACATCTGCAAGCACACACATACACTCACACACGTACACACTTACACACAGGATCCACACACCTATACCCTCAACACCCAGACATCTAATACACACAGAAACTCAACATACACAACATGCAACACAACACACATACTCAGTATGCACTCAACAGATGCACACACTTGATATAATGCACATACTCAACAGATTGCTGTTGCTGTTTAGTAGCTAAGTCATGTCCAGCTCTTTTGCGACACCGCCAGGCTCCTCTGTCCATGGGATTTCCCCCAGGGAAGGATAGTGGAGTAGGCTGCCATTTCCTTCTCCAGGGCATCTTCCTGGCCCGGGGATCCGACCTGCATCTCTTGCATTGGCAGGTGGATTCTTTACCGCTGAGCTACGAGGGCAGCCCTACTCAACAGATATACACAGGCAACACATACACACTCAGCACACACACATTTAAATATTCATGCAGACATGCATGCACTGTTGGAACATGCATGATCCTAATGGACTATGAAATAATTCCTACTTCTATATCTTTCTTCTCGCCAGCAACTGAAAGTGGGCCAGTGTGGAAAATTAAAGGGAGTCAGGAAAGACTTTCAATTATGATTTCGTGCCACCTATCTGCCAGATCGGACTCTGGTGGAAAGGAGATCAAGAAAGAGGAGCAGGGAATTCTTGCACGTGAAGACGCAGCTGACACAGTGCACTCTCCTCGTCTCTGTCTCTCTGTCTCTCTCTGTCTCTGGTCGTGGAAGAGTTGGCCCTGGAGGATAATCCACTTAGAAATTAGCTCCACAAAAGTGTATGGGTACCATGGTTTTTAAAGGGGATGTGTTTGAAAGAGGCCACCTGAGTTTACTCCCACAAAGCTTGTAGGTTTAGAGAACATTCCAGATAGCGTACAGGCAAATTAATTGACATCAGATGATGTGAAACCAAAACTTTAGCAAAGAATCCTATGAACAAGTGGAATAGATGATATTGCCTTATCTAACATGAATTTGCTTTCATTTCCACACTCTGACGCTAGCAGAATTCTTCCTCAAAATGATAAGTCTACAGAGCATTCTCGCTTATTGCGTGTGAATGAGTCAGATCGCTGTGTTCCCTGGTTTTGATTCCGGTAGACCACTCATATGGCAAGAAGTATGCTAGGGAAGAAAGAATTCCACTCTTAATCAGATTGTTTTCGGGCTTTTCTGCCTGAGGACATTTTGTCATTACACTAGCTTTCTAGTGTTCCTCTTTTTCATGTCTGGTAGCTCTTTTTTTTTTTTTTTTTTAACTTATCATGGTCGATTTTCAGCATTTCCGGACAGCGTGATATCTTTATCTTCTTTATTTCTAACCCTAAATCATCTGTCAAGTGCCTCAATGTGTCTGGCTTAGCACAGGTGCTTTACTGAGGAAAATCTAACAGAGTATTAAAAGTCAAAGTGACAGAGAAGGACTCAGCAAGATTTCCCTGACAATTGTCTTAGTTCTTTGAATGCTTAATTTTTTAAAAATTATGTTAATCTTATTTTACTTTAGAGCTTATCATATCTATCTGCCACTGATGGAAAACAACACAAAACTGTTTCATCACTGATAGGCAGTCTGAGAAGTAATGAAATAGGCAACATTAAAACCAAGACATTCAGTTCAGGAAAAGACACATAAGGAGAAACAAGTCCCAGAATGCAGAAAAAATGTTTGCAGCACATTAATGGTTAAGGCAGTTATAAGACTCAACTGAAATAAAAATGGGCTGAACATGTGAACAGGTATTTACAGATATTTAGCATGAGAAGTCCAAATGCTCAGTGAGCACGTTAGGAGTGGTCAACCTCACTGTCACCAGGGAAGACAATATCAAAACCACAACATGAGCCACAGAGCCACCAGATCAACAGAAACAAAGCCTTGTAATTCCAAGTGTTGGTGAGGATGCTGAGCAGCAGGAGCTTGCTGGCAGGAGAGTAAACCAGCCAAAGCCTTTGGAACACTCCTTGGCAGCGTTCATTAAAGCTGAGCATGAAAAGCTGGATTTGAGAGCCGCAGTTCCACTCCAAGTTCTAGTCCTAGGAACTAATGATGTGTGCACAAACCCGATGATGAAAGCAGCATAATTTGCAATGATTACAAAGTGGAAAGAAGCCCAATGACCACCAACAGTGGACCGGATGAAGAGATGCTGCGCTCTTCACAGCCTGAAACAGGAAACAGCAGCAAAGCCCATCAAGCTGCAGCTTCAGACAATGACGTCAACAAAGCTCATAGGATGCACCACCCTCCATCTGGACATATCAGGATATTTCAGGGTCAGACGCTCCTATCCATTCAGTAACATCCTCATGCTGGAGACATTCCTGTCTTCAGAGCACCTGCTTGGTACCCAGACACCGTGGTGAGAAAGTGGCCTTGAAGGGGTCTTGCGTGAAGAGAGTCCACTGCTATGGTGGTTGTGTCACTCCTGTTGAGGCATTTGACCAGCTGGTTCTTGAACCATAGGGGCGGGTTCAGATTAGTCATTAACCCTCCTGCTCCTCACAGACTGGCTCCCCACCCTTCTCAGAGTGTTTTCCCCAGCTTCTGCAGCGATTCTCGGCTGAGGGCCCTGAGGTACTGGGGCCGCCTTCTCTGGGGCCTGCTGGTGATGAGGGGCCCATGAGACTCTTCAGTTCAGTTCAGTTCAGTTCAGTCGCTCAGTCGTGTCCAACTCTTTGCGACCCCATGAATCACAGCACGCCAGGCCTCCCTGTCCATCACCAACTCCCGGAGTTCACTCAAACTCATGTCCATCGAGTCAGTGATGCCATCCAGCCATCTCATTCTCTGCCTTCCCCGTCTCCTCCTACCCCCAATCCCTCCTAGCATCAGAGTCTTTTCCAGTGAGTCAACTCGTCGCATGAGGTGGCCAAAGTATTGCAGTTTCAGCTTTAGCATGGTTCTTACATCCTTCATTCCTCTGTTTACTCCCTTTGAGCTTAGCACATTTTATTTTGAGTTTAGTACATTTTTAAATGATTTTCCCAATTGTGGATCAAGTCATATACTTGTACAGAGTAAGGTCCCCCAGAAGCATTAGAGAGTGAAGCAGTCATGGCCCTAAACTCTGCAGACAGAGCCCAGGTAGATGATGGGGCAGAAGACACACAGGGCTTCCCAGGTGTCTCAGTGGTAAAAAATCCGCCTGCCAATGTAGGAGAAGCAAAAGAAGCTTCGATCCCTGGGTCAGGAAGATCCCCTGGAGGAGGAAATGGCAACTCACTCCAGTATTCTTACCTGGGAAATCCCAAGGACAGAGGAGTCTGGAGGGCCGCAGTTCACGGGGTTGCAAAGAGTTGGACACGACTGAGCATGCATGGGGAAGACACACAAGGAGATGCTAAGACCCTGCACAGAGGACTCAGGACTTACCTATTCTTCTTCTCTTCCTTCCCAGCTGCAGGTCTCTGTGGATTCACTCCTTAATCTCATCTGTCAGCCTCACTCCAAAGATCTCATTTTAATTTTGCCCGATTACTCCAATAGCTCTGGTGGGGTTTTTTTCCTTCCAAGAGCTCTCAAAACTGACTCCCACCCCTACTCCTCACCCCTAATCATCATCCCAGCAGAGCAAGCCTCAGCCTCAGCTTTTGGAAGGAACCAAGCCTCAGATCAGCTCGGAACCCTATGGTAACTTCATATTGAAATGGGTGTGTGTTTATGTGTTTAAATGTTGTATTGCTTTTTTTTTTCCCTCAGGTTAGTTGATCTACTTAAAAAATAGAGAAAACGTAAAGCACGTACATTGTACAAAATTCAAAAAGTAGAAAGGGGGGTGCAGAGTGAGAGAAAAGTCTATCCCTTTCATTCCTGTCTCCCGCCTTCCCAGCCCTCTCTCTAGGTCCAGCACTGTGACTGGTTTCAGCCAAAGACAGCCTCAGTATGCAAGACCACATGTGTATATAGCCTTTGCTGCTGTTCAGTCACTCAGTTGTGTCTGACTCTTTGTGACGCCGTGGACTGCAGCACCCCAGACTTCCCTGTCCTTCATAATCTCCCAGAGTTTACTCAAACTCATATCTTGAGTCAGTGATGCCATCCAACCATCTCATCCTCTACCGCCCTCTTCTCCTCCTGCCTTTAATCTTTCCCAGCATCAGGGTCTTTTCCAATGAGTCGGCTCTTCACATAAGGTGGCCAAAGTAAAGGAGCTTCAGCTCCAGCATCAGTCCTTCCAATGAACATTCAGGGATGATTTCCTTTAGAATTAACTGGTTTGATCTCCTGGCCATCGAATATATAGTCTTGGTCTTTTTCAAAACTGCAAACAATAACATACTACCTACAATGTTTGCCTTTTTACTTGAGAGTTCTTGGCAATTGGACATTTAGCTTGGCCTTGTTAAAAGTGTTATACTCCTCCACTGTCTAGAGATTCCAATTGCTAGACACTAGGGGTTTTTCTGATTTTTGTCTATTATGAGCTGCAGTGAATAACAACCTCTGTTTCAACTGTCCTTCTCTGGATTGAGTTTCCTTGGGTAGTTATTAACATGCTTAACTTTCCTTGAAAGAGAAGAGGATGTAGGAAGGGAGGGGTCCTCTTCAGGCCTGCTGGGAAGCCATGCCTACTACCATGTCCCCTTGAGAGAGCTGCTTGTCGTGTGGAGATAATGAGGGAAAACTCCCAGAGGGATCTGGATGCAGTGCAATAACACATTGGTCAAGGTACTTCATGAAACCAAAAACATTGAAAAGATTATTTTAATTTAAAAAATAAGTTTAAAAAATTTTAAATAAACATTAAGGACTTCCTTGGTTGTCCAGTGGTTAAGAGTCCACTGATTAAGAAACCCCAATGCAGGTGTCTGAGTTCAATCTCTAGTTGGGGAACTAAGATCCCACATGCCTCACACCATGGCCTAAAACAATTTTTTTTTCATAAAATAATTAAAATTTAAAAAATTGAAAACACCATGCAGATATAATATGGTGTGACTACAAAGTAATGGGTCAGAGTCTACTGGCATCATAGACTGGAACCAGCCACGTTGCTTTATGCTTGGATAGGTGATACGCAGATCGAGAGCACCTAATCCAGAATGACTCAGGGGAAACCTGGAAATGTATCGTCTCATGTACCAGTCCATAGTGTAGGCTTGGCTTTAGGAACCGCTAGGCTTGAGTGCGCGGATGATGTCACAGGACTTAATCTCTTGACCTTGCCTCTGTCTTCTGGTTTGTTGTCTCCAGTCTCAGAGGTCTCCCCCTTGTGGGGACAAGATGGCCACAGCAGCACAAGCCTCAGGTCCCTTCCAGCTCTCACCCTACAGGAAAGAATCCTCTTTCCTTGCAGCCAAACTTGAGTCTTCCTGACCCTGACTGGCCAGTCTTTGGTCAGGCGGCTGCCCCTGAACCAACCAGAGAATGTCCTCCAACTGCCTCTGCCCAGATGGAATGCCTTTTCTGAGACTCAAGGCAATGTCACCTCCACCGGAATCCCTTGGACTGAAAGAAAAAGAGTGGATATCTGAGCATAAACCCTGTGCTATTTTGGCATTTTACTGTCCATGAGCCTATCCTTTCAAACTTCTGGCTCAGAGAGCTGAGTTCCCTTCAAGGGTTATCTTCGCATTTTGGTTTTGGTGGTAGCAGAAACAGCATTGGGCTTCCCCGATGTCTCAGAAGGTAAAGAATCTGCCTGCAGATTCAGTCCCTGGGTCAGAAAGACACCCCCCCTTCACCCCCCGGAGAAAGGCAGGGTAACCCACTCTAGTATTCTTGCCTGGAAAACCCCATGGACAGAGGAGACTGGTGGGCTTACAATTCATGAGGTCGCACAGAGTCAGACGTGACCGAGCAACTGACACTTTAACTTTCAGAAACAGCAATTAGATGCGTGTATGGGGCAAGAGGAGGTTTACGTATTGAAATGACCTTTAAAAATGTTTCTTCCCTTATGAGACACAAGGAAAATTCTTCTTTCTGTCAAGTGAAGAGGTTTGCCCCATAAAGAATGAATTTACTTCTTAATCAGAGTTGCTGGGAGAGCAAACACACATGACTGAGATCAGATGCAGAAAGCCCTGCCATACACAGAAGGACATTTAAATCAAAGGGAAAAAAGAGCAATAATTGTTCTCTGTACGGCTGCATTTAAGCAGAACTCAGGCATGCCTTTTCTATCACAAAGAGAAAACGAAAGAGATCCCCAAACAAGCTCCCCTAACTTCGAGCACTGAAAGAACAAATAATGGGATGCAAATCACCCAAAATTGTGCTAAGAAGTTGATGCTGAAATAACCAGTGAATGGGGACTCTCTGGTGGCTCAGACAGTCAAGAATCCACCTGCAATGCAGGAGATCCAGGTATGATCCCTGGGTCAGGAAGATGCACTGGAGGAGGCCATGGCAACTCACTCCAGTATTCTTGCCTGGAGAATCCCATGGACAGAGGAGCCTGGCAGGCTACAGTCTATGGGGTTGCAGAGTCAGACATGACACAGTGACTAGACAACAACAAACAAATGAGTGTGTCAACTCTCGTCTTATTTTCTTGGCTTAGGCGTTGATTTTAACTCCTTTCTACATCTTCCTTGTGCCTTATTTACCCAGCTCTGTCCTACCCTCATGTGTTCACATAGTGGGAGCTCGCCAGTCTCACTGAGCACAGTGGTGTTTGCCACCTGTGGACAGGTTGAGCTAAGGATGGCTGCTCAGGGTCTCACCTTTCATGCAAGTCAGCAGTTACCATCCTGCCCTCTCTTCTGTTATTAGGGAGAGTACAGTGACTCTGGGGGCAGGTGAGCCCCACTAGGCAAGCAGGCGGGGGCCACAAGGAGTGCAGGCAATCTGACAGCCACAGGGAGGAACCAGGTCCAGAGGGGTGGGTGCCCTTGGCTCTTTTTCTGGCTCTGTGCCCAAGAGGCTCCCAGATCCCTCCCACACATTCAGTGTCCCCCTACAATCAAGTACCCCAAGTTGTGTCAACTCTCAGATTTTACTTTGGCCAGTAACAGGTTGTAACATTTTAAATTTAAATGCCTTTGGGTAGAATAGATATATATGTGTATCTCCTGTAGTTTTGCATGCCCCACCCCCTCCCCGTGCCTTTCACAGTCCTGCTTCATTATACTTTATCTGACTCTGACCTTCAGCTTGTGGGTGACACATTAACTTTTCATTTTTTATCACCTTAATCCTCTTGCTCCTTTCTGTCTCTGAAGTAAACAGCCTCGAGAAGTGACTCTCAAACTTGAGTGCATACTCCCTCCCATGCTTCCACTGATTCTCTTGGCCCCACCAGCCCCCGCTCACCACTTGCACCTTTGTGTCCTCAAACAAGCCACCCCCTCGGACCTGCACACATTCTGGCCCCACTTCCTGCCATGCCCTCAGCCTCCTCCTAATTAATTCACGCTCAGTCTCCAGAGCTGCACCCACCTGTCACTTCCCCAGGAAAGCCCTTCTTGACCCCGCCCCCCCCCCCCCCCCCGCCCCGGGCTGGATCCCATCACCTGCTGAGTGCCCCGCACTTCTGCTTCATTGCACCTACCTCGATTGACCTGTAAGAACTGCCCGAGCAATTAGCTGTTAACTGAGGTCTGCCTTCCTCCTTCCCCTCCCCTTCCCCACCCCGACCTCCACCATCTCCCAAACAGGAGCTCCCGGAGGGCGTTGACTCTGTTTGTCTTGTTCACAGTTGTGTCTCCAGCTCCTGGCACAATCTGAATGCTCATTGATTAGTGAAGGAGGAAGGGAGTGAGTGAGTGAAAGGATGGTTAGGACGTCATCAGGCTGAGATGGCTTCTCAGGGGAAAGGCAGCAGGAACAAAGGCCCACAGTAGTGCAGCCTGGGGCCCTGCGGGGTCTACTTTATTCCTACATTCCAGCCGGTGTGAATGAGCTGGACTTCCCAGAGGCCCCTCAGGGAGCGGATTCCTTTGTGCCATCATCCTTTCCTCCACCTGAGGAGGTGGGTGAGGGATTCCATGTGTCCACCAGGTGTAGGCAAAAGAGCATTTCTCAGCTTCCGTGGGCTCTTTCACTTGTGCTCACTCAGTCCCCTTTGGCGCCCCCTGTGGTAAGCTTTCCTCTTCTCCCCACTGTGTTTAAACTCCTTATTCTGTTTCCTCTTAAGATAAAGTCCATTCGGTGAGATGGTCCTTGGTTTCTTTATCTTCCATCTCAACTCTGACCCTTGACAGGAACAGTCTTCCCAGGAAAAGTTTTTCTAAACATTTGTGGTTTTACCTGAATTGTTTTTGTTTGAAGTTTAAACGGATCCATTGATTTTTCTGACCCATTCAAGTACTTTGCTATTTTTAAATAAAAGAGAGATGGGCTAAGTGAAAGCAAGCTGAAACCACCTCCATTGGTGAAAATCACCTTCAAGAAGGACAGACCACCTCTCAGAGGCCTGGTCAAGCAGTGGAGGGTCTCCCATCTGGGAGATGGCGGGGGCAGACCCTGCCAGTGATCCTACTCATCACCTGTCCTCTCTGCCTTGTGAGGGGGCTGGTCAGGGGATGGATCTCAAGTCCCCTCTGACTCTGATGACTCACCTCGGTCCCTGAGCTCAGGGTCAGTGATGTCACTCTTTCCCCTTCACTGAAGCCCAGGAAAGCCCCAGAGCATGGGTCACCGGGTGGCAGCCTTGGTGGCTTTGCCTGTATCCTTGGACAATCATCTTATGCATCAGGGTAAGCAGTACATTGCTACTGCTAAGTCACGTTAGTCGTGTCCAACTCTGTGCGACCCCATAGACGGCAGCCCACCAGGCTCCCCCGTCCCTGGGATTCTCCAGGCAAGAACACTGGAGTGGGTTGCCATTTCCTTCTCCAGTGAATGAAAGTGAAAAGTGAAAGTGAAGTCATTCAGTCGTGTCCAACTTTTCACGAACCCATGGACTGTAGCCTACCAGGCTCCTAAGAGTACTGCAGTGGGTTGCCATTGAGGTCCAATGTATAGGAGAGGATTCTTGCCTGGAGAATTCCATGGACAGAGGAGTCTGTCGGGCTACAGTCCATGGGGTCACGAAGAATAGGACACGACTGAGTGACTGAGCATAAGGAGATTAGAAAAGTGGCTCTTGGGACTTTTCTGGCAGTCCAGTGGTTAAGACTGTACCTTCCAATGCAAGGGGTGTAGGTTCAATCTGGCTGGGGAACTAAGATCCCACATGCCAAGTGGTGTGGCTTAAAAAAAAGAAAGAAAAATGGCTCTTTCTGAGTTCTGTGAAGACTCTAAATGAACCAACCTCTCACTTCCACCTAATGGGCCTGTGACTCAGAAATGGGCCACGTGATTGATGTTATGGGTTGCAATGGATTGTATGTTAATGTCCCCTCTAACAGCCATATGTTTCAATCCTAACCCCATAATGTGATGGTTTTGTTGAGGTGGAGCTTTGGGGTACTAATCAGGCCATGAGAGTAGACCTCTCCTGGATGAGACCAGTGCCCTTATAAAAGAGACCCCAGAGAGCTGACTCCCTCTCTTTCCACTGTGTAAGGACACACAAGAAGTTGGCAATCTGCAGCCCAGAGGAGGGTCCTCCCCAGAACTGCACCAGGTAGGCACCCCTGATCTTGAGCTGTTGGCCTCCAGAACTGTAAGAAATAAATGTGTGTTGTTTAAACCTCCCCGTCTTCAGTTATGTGCTATAGCAGCCTGAGCCAAGTTCAGTTAGTTGAAAGAGGGATTCTCTGAATCCACGGAGTCTCCCCTTAGTCCCTTCAGGGCTCCCCGCATCTTATCCCTCCTCCAGTTCTGGAACATGCTGACCTGGTCAGGTGAAGAGTGGAAAGAGGCCTCCTCTTCCTCTGCACCCCTATTCTAACCAGAAAGGCATAATAATCACCAAAAAGGTCACAGGCCTGGTCAGTCATTAGGTGTTCATTCTCTCCTGGGGAACACAGTGTAGTGAAACAGAAGAAATTCCTGGAAAAATCAGTGGCTCAGGAACACATGACCTGGACATATTAATAATAAAACACTAGGTTAATGCATCTCAGGACCACAGCAGCTAGGAGCCGTTTACCCCAAGGGCCCAAGAAACAATGGCAACTGCTCAAAAAATATGGTGGGTCACATCAGAACTTGCTGAGCTTGCTGAGGGGGGCAGTGTTGGGCAGCAGGAAGAGAAAGCAGACAGAGGAGGGCATGAACGAGCTCTGGACTCCACGCGCCAGGTAGCATAAGCCTGTCACCAAGTCAGGCTGCCATGCCTCGTCTGTGAAATGTGATGAGATTTACAACTCCAAGCATGGCTGGCCTGGCTGCAGGTGTAATGCATCTAGAGTCTTCTGCTCTTCTTAAATGCCTTTCATTGGCCTTTCCCTGCTCATAAAATTTTATGAGTCTTGGGTTTTCCAAAGCGAAAGAAATACAATCTCCTCTGTCAAGTCAGCACTCAAGGCTGTGCTGATCTTTCATGATGGAGCCCACCAGCTCTTTCACTTCTGCCCTCCATAAGGCTTCCCCTGTGGCTCAGTGGTAGGGTCCACCTGCAATGCAGGAGTCATGGGTTCAATCCCAGGTTGGAAGATCCCCTGGAGGAGGGCATGAAAATCCACTCCAGTATTCTTGCTGGGAAAATTCCATGGACAGAAGAGCCTGGTGGGCTATAGTCCATAGGGTCTCAGAGAGTCAGACACAACCGAGCATTCTATAAGACAGCTGGCAGCAGTGAGGCACAAGCCTCCATGCCCACCCGCTCATTTTCCTCTAGCCCTCACTCCTTTTTCAAGGTCCATTTCCAGGTTATCTTCCTTCTTGAAGACCCTTTTGAAGCTGGTCTCTGTGGGCCTCTTCTGTCTCTGAACTTCATTATAGAAAGAAAATGCTGCATCTCAGTTCTGATATGACCCACCAGATTATAAGCTGCATGCCAGCAAGGTCTTCTGTGTTGTTCACCAGTGTATAATTTCCATCATTTAGGACAGTAGCTGGCACATAATAGGTGCTCAATAAACTTTTGTTGATTTAATAATTTCCGTTTTTTAATGTTTGTTTTGTTTTGTGGATACAATTTGGTTGCCCCAAGTGTACTACAGGCTCTTCAAAGCTTAACCCTGGTTCCATAACAGATACCTGGAATATTCTTGACCGTTGATGAAAGTGGCCATCGGAGCCCAGAGAGAGTAGTTACCTTGTAGGACTGGGTGAGGTTGAACATCTTTGCCAATGTTTTTTCTGGAATGCAATTTGAAATATGAATCAAGAGCCTTAAAACTTTCCTCATTCCTGGATTTGGGAATAGTACTTCTAGCAATTCACCCTAAGAAAATTAACTGAGATGTAATCCATATTAATAAAACAAGAGTGACTGTAACTTATTAAGTAGTTTCATGTGCAGAACAGTCCTCTGCTAGCCAGTTTTCACTTATCCTTTTATCTGATCCTGTGAGTCACTTTATGAGATAAGTATTATGATTCTCACTTTATAAATGAGAAAACTGAGAAAAGTTTATGAAACTTGACTGTGGTCACACTTGGTAAATGGAAAAGCCAGAATTTGATCTGGGGATATCTGACCCCCAAATCCACACATTACATCCTTGTCACAATAGTAGACAATCATGAGCAATCTAAATGCCTAGCAAGAGGAAACAAATTGAGTTAATTACGGCATATCTACAATATGGAAAGTTAATAGCCATCAAAATAGTTCTTGGGAGGCTTCTTTGGTGGTCCAGTGGCTAAGACTACATGCTCACAATGCAAGGAGCCCTGGTTTCGATCTCTGGTTGGGAAACTAGATTTCACATGCCACAACTAAGATTCAGAGCAGGCAAATAAGTAAATAAGGGAGGAAGGGACAGTTAGGGAGTTTGTGATGGACGTGTATACACTGCTATATTTAAAACAGGTAACCAGCAAGGACCTACTGCATAGCACGTGGAACTCTGCTCAATGTTATGTGCCAGGGTAGGATGGGAGTTTGGGGGAGAATGGATACACATATATGGCTGAGTCCCTTCGCTGTTCACAAGAAACTGTCACAACATTGTTAATTGGTTATACCCCAATACAAAATAAAAAGTTTAAAATAAAGACTGCATAGGTATATAAATGTTTTTTTAAAAGTTCTTGGAAGACTATTCAATGCATAGGAAATACTTTAGATAAAAAGTTAAGTGACATTAGGATACTGTGGTGGGTGGAATGGTGGTTCCTAAAAGATATGTCCACATCTAAATCCTTGTAGCCTGTGATGGTGACCTTATTTCAGAAGTCTTTTCAGGTGTTATTAAGGATCTTAAGATCATCCTAGATTAACCAAGCAAGTCCTAAATCAAAGGACAAGCATCCTTATATGAGAGAGAAGAGGCAAAGACACAAAGGAATGTAGGCTGTGATATGCAAGAAGATGGAGGCAAAGATTGGAGCCATGTGGCCATAAGCCAAGGAACCCTAGCAATCACAAGAAGGTAGAAGAGGCGAGGGAAAAGTCACTCCCCACAGCCTTCGTATGGAGGGTGGCCCTGCTGACACCCTGATTTCAGACTTCTTACCTTCACGACTGAGAGAATTCATTTTTGTTGCTTTAAGCCACCAAATTTGTGGTGACTTTTTGAATCAGCCCTAGGAAACTAATACAGATTTCAAGTCATATGTGCCTTTGGAAGCCTTCCTCTCCATCACGACAATCCAGACCTGTTACACTGTGACTCCCACCTAGATCTCAAGTCAACGAGCATTCTGTTGATTCTGCCCCAGGAAATGCTGTTCTTTCTCTCCTGAGCCTGTATCCTTTGGCACAGGGACATCTGGCCACAGAGATCAGTACACATATAGACATGTACCATACACCTGACATAAAAATCTGTACTGAATATCACCGCTGGGATTTGGTGCAGTCAACACTGAACAAGCGCTGAGCACCAGGGACAAGGTGAAGACCCTTTTCCATTGTGTAGTGCTTTGGAGTTCACAGGTCACATCCCTGTGCATTGGGCTGTTTGATCTTCACATCACCCTAAAGGCAAAACATTTTATACTTGTTTTGCAGATGAGTAAACACAGGCTACAGAAATATTAAATGCCTTGCTCAAAGTTACGAAGCAAGGCAGAGCTGAAACCCAGATTGCCTGCCCATCCTTTCTAGGATACTAATCTCCCCCACAAACTCAAGGTTTTAGAAGTCCAGGGAGAGAAAAGTGAAATATCATATCAGAGAGACAGGCAGGGTTCTTAGAAGAGGTTGATTCAGAGGAGAGTCTTATAAGATGGTAGAATCCCAATAGATCAGGGGCACACAAATTATAGCCGGCAGGCTAAATATGCCCAACCTCCAGCTTTTATAAAGTCTTATTAGAACACAGCTTAATTCACTTGTTTTCATAATTGTCTATGCTACAATAGCAGATGTGAATATTTGTGACAAAGACTGCGTGACCAGCAGTCAGTAAAATATTTACTATTTGGCTCTTAATAGAAAAATCATTCTGACCGCTGCAATAAATGGTTCCATGTGTGTGAGACGAGCCTGTAGGAGTGGAGGTGAATGCCTCCAAGATAAAAAACCCACAATTTCTGGTTAAAAGAGATTTTAATTCCTTGGAGTAACTATCTTTCAGGCTGTAATTATAACAGATACTGGTGGTGCCTATTACATGCCAGGCAGTATATTTTAACTGCTTTACACATAGCAACTCTTCACTATTATGAGTTGTTGTTCAGTTTAAGTTGTGTCCTACTCTTTGCCACCCCATGAACTGCAGCTCGCCAGGCTTCCCTTCCTTCATTATCTCCCAGAGTTTGCTCAAACTCATGTTCATTGAATCAGTGATGTCATCCAACCATCTCACCCTCTGTCGTCTCCTTCTCCTCCTGCCTTCAATCTTTCCCAGCATCAGGGTCTTTTCCAGTGAGTCTTCACATCAGGTGGCCGAAGTATTGGAGCTTCAGCTTCAGCCTCAGTCCTTCCAGTGAAGATTCAGGGTTGATTTCCTTTAGGATTGACTGGTTTGATCATTATTATTATGCCCATTTTATAGATGAGGAAACAGAGGCCAGAAGATCAAGAAGCAGGCCCCAGCTTGCACAACTAGCAAGTGGAAGAGCCTTTGTTCAAAGCTGAGGTTGTGTACAGAAGCACCTGTATATTACTTCTCATGCCAGACTCCTGAGCATTCATTAATTCACCCAGCAAAAATGCACAGGGTCCTGTTGGGATACAGGTCCGATGCTCAGCGCTATAAGGAGAGCCAGCCGTTTGTTTCTGCTCAGGCATTTCCTACCATTTTCCTGACAGTGCCCTGCACCCTGCCGCTCACCTGGGAGCAGACACACCATTCCCAAGATGGTGACTCCATTTTGATGCACTGGCCTTGGGAGGTCAGGAAAGCTATGACAGAGTGGGTGCAGAGGCTTTTCTGGAACAGAGACAAAGTACAAAAGCCATGATGCTGTGATCAAAGACGGAGTCACCGGCTGAGTAAGGAAGGGAGGGAAGCTGTGGCAAGGGGAGGGAGGGTGGCTGTCATGACGCCCAGAGACTAGTCACCCGGCCTCGAGGGTGGCTTCCATCCACTGAGGCTTCGGGACTCTGCCGAAAGCTGCACTGTGATTGACCGGAAAGGATAAGGGTGATGGGCGAGTCAGCAGCTCCAGCCCTGTCAGCACCCATCATCTTTGTTTGTTTGTCTGCCTAAATAGCCTATCGTGGTTTATTTCTCATCCCTCTGCAAAGGTGATTGGTGCAAGAAAATGAAGTATCTGGCATCTTGTCCAGAGACACAAAACTTCATACTGATTATTGCATCTGAGGTTGCGGAAGGAAGGGGGACGGAGGAGGCTGCTCTGTGGGAACGTGTTTAAGGGGAAATGAGCAGAGTGCAGCAGGCACCCACCTGTGGAGGTGAATTCACCTGTCCCTGGCCTCCTGCCACTCCACCCCGGGCTGCTGGGGAGACAGGAGGGGGAAGAGAAACTGACAGCTGAGGGGAATTCGTCTAGTCTTTATCAGCCCTCTCCACCCACACCCTTGCTCCCCAGGCAGAGAGCCTGGCAGGAGAAAAACAGGCTGTACTTCAAGCTTCTCTATCACATACGCCTTTCCCCTACCCACCTCACCAGCCCAACACCAAGAAGAAGAAAGAAGAATTGATCAAGGCTCCCTGGCACCTGGGAGGCATCACACACAGCATCAGTCATGCAGTCGTGGGTGTTAAGTTGAAAAAAAAAGAACACTCTCCACCCCAAACTAAATGGAATGAAAGAAGGAAATACTTGGGTATGAATAGCAGGCTGCCCTCTCAAGATAGCTCCACCATCTGGAGGCAAGCCCAGGAGGCAGGAGAGGGAACTGTTCCTGAGTTTCTTAATCACAGCTCTCAGGGGGCATCCGCTGCAGCCAGCTGCCCACGACCTCAGCACACAGCTCCTGGCACAACTGCTGGTAATCAAGGGCCCAGAGGCTGATCAAATGGAGCTTAATGTCTGCTGGGGAGTGGGGAGTGCATAGAGCTGAAACAAATACAGAACCATAAACGACGCTGTGCTCCTAAAGAGAAGAGCCCGGAGCCGAGAACGGGGAGGCAGGCGGAGACCTGAGTTAGTTGGGGGCTCAGAGGAAGTGTGGAGGCTGCTTTGCGGTGGGTGGGAGGCAGCTGAGGCTGGGGGTGGGGTGGGGGGCAAGCTGTGTGGGCAGAAGAAACCACACCTGCCAAGCCCACAGCTTCAGGGCAAGCAACAACCCAAGCTGGGTCCAAGGGGAGAGGGTGGCATGAGAGGAAAATCAGGGGCTTGGGTAGGCCCCGATCAGATGTGACTTTTACTGGGATTTCCCCAGGGCTCGGGTCTCTAGGTACTGAACTCTGCGGTTCCTAGTTCTTTCTCAGAAGATTTGCATGTTGTTTGCTTGGTATCCCTCAACTTTGTGTTTTTCGTTGCTTTAAACCCAAATCCTGCAGCCATTTTCCCCGTCTTTGTTCATGTTTCAGTGCCATCATTTCTTCTTTCTTTGAGTTATATTAGGCAGAAAAATATGTCTAGGGAGGAAGCCAGAAGACATGAGAAAGACCCTCAGAGGGACCCTAACGGAATCTCCTTCGCTGGAGACCCCATTCTCTGCCCAGTGCCAAAAGACACATTCCCAACTCTGCTCCCAACTGATTGTGTGACCTTGAACAAGTCACTCACCCCTCTGGGTATCTGCTGCCCCATCTGTGAAATGAATGCATCACTTTAGGTCACAGGTCACATCCCACGTGGGATGCACAGGTAGGTTTTAAGAGGGCCCAAAACTCCTAGAAATTGCATGTAAAATTTAGTGGACAAGAGAGTTGTGCCCTTTTCCTGCAGAGAGTCCAAGCTGCTCTCACTCAGTTCTCAGTTAGGATCAGGAACCCCCCCAACCCCAAAATTAAGAATCCCTGCCCTGAGTGATGTCTGTGCAGCCACAGCTTTCACGATCGTTCAGTTGTCAACTCTAAAGTCTCATTAGACATGGACTTACTGTAAAGCCCATGAGATGTGAGCTTCTGGGGCCCCATGAGAGCAGGGAGATGCTGAGAGTGTTCTAGGCAGAGAGGGAACCCCTTTACAAACAGGAAACATTTCTATATGTGCATTTCTGACAAACCACCTAAGGAGATCACTGAAGAAATAGACCCGAATCTGCAGGGTGTCAGCAATTTACTATGAGCTCTGTCCCCCACCCCCAAGTTAAGAAATAGTCACTTGGTACTTTGTTCTCAGTTTTGTATTGTTTTTATCGAGGAGTGCTCCTGAATTATTAAGTCTTTGGACATCATACAACCTGAATTCACTCCTGGGTCTGGAATGTAACCAAGGCTGTGATGACCCAGTGGGCTCAAGCACTGGCCAGGCCGGTGGAAGTCAGACACCCAGGGTGGGAGTGGGATCCCACACCACATGCTGCTCCAACTGGTCGGCTCTCCTCTTACTTGGGAGCTTAGCTATCCTGGTTTCTGCTTCTTTTTCTTTCCTTTCCTTTTCCCTTTAATATGGGTTCCAGGGAGTGGGTTGGAAATGACCTGAGCAAGGGGCCAACCTCCCTGGGACAAAGGCCCGGTATTTTTGACGTGGGAGGGGCGTCGGCTGTGACTCAACCCCATACTGGCCCAGGGACAACACCTCCTTCAGAGTAGCCACTGCGTTTCGTTTCAGGCAGCCCAGCTGCGTTCTGCATGACCGAATCGGACACCTCTCACTTCCTCTGCAAACGGAACTTGGTGTTTGGATGACGTGCAGGCAAGTCGTTTGTGCAAAATAGCACATCTCTATAGTCGGTCTCCCACCCCAACCCCCAGGCCTAAAAAAAGACAAGAGACAGAAAAAAAGCAACACCTGAGAGGGACCTGGCTTCCAACGAATGCAGACATTCTTAAGAGCCCCGAGCGTTGCCTGCAGGACTGGAGAGTGACCATGAGCACTCCTGATTGCTGCTCAAATCTCAGGTCAACGTCTCCCAGGCTGTGTGACCCAGGCCAGAAGGTCACTGAAACAACACTGGGCTTAACTGACCCAGCAGGGAGCACTTCCTCTGAGCCTTCATGTTCTTCATCTTCTCAGGACAACACGAGGCATACTGACTGGGGTGGCACAGGTGGCGTCCAGCACCCACCAGATGCCTCCTCCAGGGCAATAAGAAGAGCTGGCCCTGCTGGAGGGTGAGATGATAAAGTAGCTCCCCCCTTGACAGTCCATCCTGCCCACCCCTTCTCCCACCCTGTGTGCAGGGAGGACACCATGGTCTAGGCTTTGAGCCATTCGAGGGGTGGTGCCACCCTCTTAGGTTGGAGGGAAGCCTCATCTCCACATGGGCTGCAGGCATCCCAGTGCCCTGACCTGACACAACATACCTGGGACAGATGTGTGATCTCTGACCCTGCCCATTTCCTTCCTGCTTGTCAGCTCAGTGGCTGGACTGTGACCACACTGATGAACGAATCCTCCAAGAATGAGACTCCTTTGGAGTTATTGGCTGGTGAAAATAAGCAAAGGACTGCAAAGATCCACGGGTCATGTGAGGCAGTCTGGTCTGCGGCAGCTGACAGCAGAGATTCCAGGAGGCTGAGGAAGGTACCCGCTCTCCTCCCATGGGTCTGGTGGGTCTGATTTACCTGAAGCCAGTGAAAGATAAACAGGCAGCGGGTATGGTGTGTGAAGCCAGAGGCCCACAGCCTGAGAACTGGGGTGTCACTGATGCTCTCTGGGCCTCCCCTTCCTGTCTGGGGGTGACTTTAACACCCACCTCAGAGTGATGTTTGGAGGATTAAAGGAACATGATTTAGCACAGTGCCTGGCACGCAGTGGGGTGCTCAGGGCATGTTCATGCCCCCCCCTTCCTCTGAGCCCCTTCCCCTTCCTCTGTTTGCACTGCCTCCAGGATAAGGCTGTCACCTCAGGGACTCTGCAGCACTTGAGGCCTCGCTCTCCCTCCCCACCTTCCTGAGCAGGCACAGAGTGCTGCAGATGCTCCTGCCCTTGCATCTGGCTTCCCTGCTTCTTCCCCAAGCACGCTGCTGTACCAGGTCTCTTGTCTCTGGTCTGGATTCCAGCAGCCACTGCTCGCCTGCCTTAGGGTGGCTCTGTTCTCTCAGGCAAGATGCTCTTCTGCCAGTTCATGGGCTTTGTCTCCTTTGGATACATGTCTGCCCTCCTCCCTCCCACTCGGACCTCACCTGGGGTCCTTCCCAGCTCAGGACTACAGACCTTTCAAGGGATCAGGTCCATGTGACAGCGGCCACCAAGAGTCCCCAGCTGAAGAATCCAGCCTCTGCCCACCTGCCCATCAAACATGAAGGCTCCAGGAATTGTCATCACAGGAAAGGCCAAGAGTCAGAGAGATCAGCTGAGCCACCCCCCACCCCAGGCAGCTTCCTCATAAGGAAGAAGAGGAGGAGAAGGAAGATGAAGTCATGGCTTCTAGAGGCCCATCCCCAGTGGAAGAAGCCAGAGTTCTGTCTCCAGGGGCTTTGTGCAAGACCTGGGTGGAGTGGGGTCTCTACCAGCCCCTGTCCTTGGCCCCTCCCTCTCTCCCTAACCCTCTCTGCCTCGAGGTGGCCAGGAGCACAGTCTGTAAGTCTCGTGATACTCCATATTATCATCAGGTTGAGTCTGCAACATAAGCCTCAGGTTTGCTGTTCTGGAATGCTTTCTGAATCTGCCTGAATAATGCCTTCCTCTGGTTTTGATGTTTCTTCCAAGGAGGAATGTCACTGAAATTCATCTTCTACTGACACCCAGGCTACTGGTCCTCAGACGTGAGGCTGACCAAGCTGGCTTATCCATTGGATAATGCAGTTTGCCAGGTATGGGCCAGGGACCCTCTGATGAACCAGCCACTTTCTTCCAATGAGCATGTCTCCAAGACAAGTAGCACAGTTAGGGACACAGTCTGTGGCCAGAATGATTACAACTGAAATGAACAAATAGTTAGTTTCTTAAAGCATGTCCCATATACTCAGCTCTGAGCCAACGGAAACCCATGCAGGATCTTATCTCATCATCTCAGGCAAACCGATTAGTTACCAATATTCCCATTTTACAGATGAGAAAATGAAAGCTCTAAAACAGAAAACTTGAAGGAGAACAAGATGGTAGAGGAGTAGGTGGACGTGGAGCACATCTTTCTCCATGGATACATCAGGAATACACCTTCAGACACAGAAGTGCATGCAGAACGCCAGCTGAGGGCGTACAGGAGTACCTGATCAGAGGAAAAGAATATATAGAACCACTCCCAACTTGAGATCAAGCCCTGAGCCTTTGGAGTGGGAGCACTGACTCCAAGACCCTAGACTACCAGAGAACTAACCCTAGGGAGTATCAAATAGTGAGAATTCACACAAAGGAAACAACTTGAATACAAGACCCAACATCACCCAACCACCAGTAGCACCCTGTGCATGATGCCTCATCTAAACAACAAACAAAGCAAAAATACAAACCCAGTCATCAGCAGACAGGATTACCACCTCACTCAGCCTTGCCCATCAGAGAAAAACAAACAAAAACACAGCACAAATCTCACTGTATACAAAGCTTACACAAACCACTGGACCAAACTTAGGAGGGCAGAAACCAAAAAGGAGAAAGAACTCAACCTTGAAGCCTGGGAAAAGGAGACCTCGAACACAATAAGTTAAAAAAGAATAATGAAAAGGCAGAGAAATACTACACAAATGAAGGAACAAACTAGAAACACAGAAGTCCAGATAAATGAAGAGGAAATAGGCAAACTCCCTGAAAAAGAATTCAGAATAATGGTAGTAAAGATGATCAAAAACCTTGAAAACAAAATGGAGAAAATGTAAGAATCAATTAACAAAGACGTAGAAGATTAAAAAATAAACATACAGAGACAAACAATACAATTACTGAAATTTAAAATACTCTAGAAGAAGTCAATAGCAGAATATTTGAAGCAGAAGAACGAATCAGTGAGTTGGAAAATGAAATGGTGGAAATAACTTCTGAAGAGCAGAATAAAGTAAAAAGAATAGAAAGAACTGAGAAGAGTCTCAGAGATCTCTGGGACAATATCAAACCCACCAACATTCGAATTATAGGGATCCCAGAAGAAAAAGAGAAAAAGAAAGGATATGAGAAAATTTTTGAAGAGATTATAGTTTAAAATTTCCCCAACATGGAAAAGGAAATAGTCAAGTCCAAGAGGTACAAAGAGTCCCATACCAGATAAACCCAAGGAGAGACATGACAAGACACATACTAATCAAACTAACAGACTAAACACAAAGAAAAAATATTAAAAGCAGCAAGGGAGAAGCAACAAGTAACATACAAGGGAAACACGTATGCTTAACAGCTGATCTTTCAGCAGGAACTCTGCAGGCCAGAAGGGAATGGCAGGATACATTTAAAGTACTGAAAGTGAAAGTGAAGTCGCTCAGTCGTGTCCGACTCTTTGCGACCCTGTGGACTGTAGCCCGCCAGGCTCCTCTGTCCACAGGATTCTCCAGGCAAGAATACTGAAGTGGGTTCCCATTTCCTTCTCTAGGGGATCTTCCCCACCCAGGGATCGAACCCAGGTTCTCCCGCATTGCAGGCAGATACTTTAACCTCTGAGCCACCAGGGAAAGGGAAAAATCTACAACCAAGATTACTGTACCCAGCAAGGATCTCATTCAAAATTGATGGAGAAATAAAAAACTTTTCAGACAAGCAAAAATTAAGAGAATTCAGTACCAGCAAACCAGCTTTACAACAAATTTTAAACGGACTTATATAGTCAAGAAATACAAGAGAAGAAAAAAGATATACAAAACCAACCCCAAACAATTAAGAAAATGGCAATAGGAACATATATATCAATAATTGCTTTAAATGTAAATGGATTAAATGCTCCAACCAAAAGACACAGACTGGCTGAATGGTTACAAAAATAAGATCCATATATATGCTGTCTACAGGAAGCCCACTTCAGACCTCAAGACACATATAGACTGAAAGTGACAGGATAGAAAAATATATTCTATGCAAATGGGAAGCAAAAGAAAGCTGGAGTAGCAATCCTCAGACAAAATAGACCTTAAAATAAAGAATATTACAAGAGATAAGGAAGGACACTACATAATGAACAAAGGATCAATCCAAGAGGAAGTCATAACAATTGTAAATATCTATACACCCGACATAGGAGCACCTCAATACATAAGACTAACACTACCTGACATAAAAGGAGAAATTGACAGTAACACAATAATAGTAGGAGACTTTAACACCCCACTCACACCAATGGGCAGATCATCAAAACAGAAAATTAATAAGGACACATAAGTCTTAAATGATACATTAGATGAGATAGATCTCATGGTTATCTTCAGGACATTCCATCCAAATGCAGAAGAATTCACCTTCTTCTCAAGTGCACATGGAACATTCTCCAGGATAGACCACATCTTGGACCACAAGTCAAACCTCAGTAAATTTAAGAAAATTGAAATTGTATCAAGCATCTTCTGTAATGACAATGCTATGAGACTAGATATCAACTATAAGAAAAAAACTCTAAGAAACACAAACTCATGGTGATTAAATAACACATTTCTAAATAACCAACAGTTTACTGAAGAAATCAAAAGGGAAATCAAACAATTTCTAGAAACAAATGACAATGAAAACATGACAACTCAAAACCTATGGGATGCAGCAAAAGCAGTTCTAAGAGGGAGGTTTATAGCAATATAATCCTACCTCAAGAAACAAGAAAAACATCAAAAAGACAACCTAACTTTACACCTAAAACAACTGGAAAAAGAAGAACAAAAACATCCCAAAATTAGTAGAAGGAAAGAAATCATAAAGATCTGAGAAGAAATAACTGAAAAAGAAATGAAAGAAACAATAGTAAAGATTAATAAAACTAAAAACTGGTTCTTTGAGAAGATAAACAAAATTGACAAGCCTATAGCCAGATTCATCAAGAAAAAAGAGAGAAGAATCAAATCAACAAAATTAGAAGTGAAAAAGGAGAGGCTACAACAGGCAATGCAAAAATACAAAGGATTATAAGAGACTATTATGAACAACTATATAGCAATAAAACGGATAATCTGGAAGAAATAGACAGATTCTTAGAAACTGAACCAGGAAGAAATAGAAATTATGAACAATCCAATTACAAGCACTGAAATTAAAGCTGTGGTTTAAAAAATTGCCCAAAAAACAAAAGCCTAGGACACAGATGGCTTCACAGAATTATATCAAACATTTAGAGAAGAGCTAATGCCTATCCTTCTAAAACTCTTTCAAAAAATTGCAGAGGAAGGAACACTTCCAAACTCATTCTATAAGGCCACCATCACCCTGATAACCAAAACCAGACAAAGACAGCACAAAACGAAAACCACAGGCCAATGTCACTGATGAACACAGATGCAAAAATACTCAACAAAATTTTAACAAACAGAATTCAGCAAAAAATTTAGCACACAGAACACATCAAAAAGCTCACACACCATGATCAAGTTGGGTTTATTCCAGGAATGCAAGGATTCTTCAATACACGCAAATCAATCAATGTGATTAACCATATTAACAAACTGAAAGATAAAAAACCATATGATAATCTCAATAGATGCAGAAAACGCCTTTGACAAAATTCAGCACCCATTTATGTTTAAAACTTTTCAAAAAATGGGCATAAAAGGAACCTACCTCAACATAGTAAAGGCCATATATGATAAGCCTACAACAAACATTATTCTCAATGATGAAAAACTGAAAGCATTCTCCCTAAGATCAGGAACAAAACAAGGGTGTCCACTTTCACCACTATTATTCAACATAGGTCTGGAAGTCCTAGCTACAGCAATCAAAGAAGAAAAAGAAATAAAAGGAATCCAGATCAGAAAAGAAGTAGTAAAGCTCTCACTGTTTGCAGATGACATGATACTGTACATAGAAAACCCTAAAGATAGTATCAGAAAATTACTACAGTTAATCAGTGAATTTAGCAAAGTTGCAGGATGCAAAATCAATACACAGAAATCACTTGCATTTCTATATACTAACAAAAATCAGAAAGAGAAATTAAGGAACCAATCCCATTCACCGTTGCAACAAGAATTAAATATCTAGGAATAAACTTACCTAAGGAGACAAAAGAACTGTACACAGAAAATTATAAGACACTGATGAAAGAAATCAAAGATGACATAAACAGATGAGATATTCCATGTTCCTGGGTAGGAAGAATCAATATTGTGAAAATGACTATACTACCAAATGCAATTTACAGATTCAATGAGATCCTTATTAAATTACCAATGGAACAGAACCAGAACAAAAAATTTCACAATTCATATGGGAACACAAAAGACCCTGAATAGCCAAATCAGTCTTGGGAAAGAAGAATGGAGCTGGAGGAATCAATCTTCCTGACTTTAGATTATATTACAAAGCTACAGTCATCAAGACAGTATGGTACTGGCACAAAACCAGAAATATAGACCAATGGGACAAGATAGCCCAGAAATAAACCCGTGCACCTATGGGTAACTTATTTTTGACAAAGGAGGCAAGAAAATACAATGGGGCAAAGATAGACTCTTCAATAAATGGTTTTGAGAAAACTGGACAGCTACATGTGAAAAAATGAAATTAGAACACTTCCTAATGCCATACACAAAGATAAACTCAAAATGGATTAAAGACCTAAATGTAAGACCAGAAACTATAAACCTCTTAGAGAAAAACATAGACAGAACACTCAAGGACATAAGTCAAAGCAAGATCCTCTATGACCCACCTCCTAGAATAACAGAAATAAAAACAAAAGTAAACAAGTGGACCTGATTAAACTTAAAAGCTTTTGCACAGCAAAGGAAACTATAAGCAAGGTGAAATGAAACAACTGACAGAGGATTAATTTCCAAAATATACAAGCAGCTCAAAAAACTCACTGCCAGAAAAACAAACAACCCAATCAAAAAGTGGGAAAAAGACAAAAACAGACATTTCTCTGAAGAAGACATACCGATGGCTAACAAACACATGAAAAGATGCTCAACATTTCTTATTAATAGAGAAATGCAAATCAAAACCACAATGAGATATCACCTCACATCGGTTAGAATGGCCATCATCAAAAAATCTACAAACAATAAATGCTGGAGAGGGTATGGACAAAAGGGAAAGCTCTTGCACTGTTGGTGGGAATGCAAATTGATACAGCCACTATGGAAGACAGTATGGAGATTCCTTAAAAAACTAGGAATAAAACCACCATATGACCCAGCAATCCCACTCTTAGGCATATATCCTGAGGAAACCAAATTTGAAAAAGACACTGTATCCCTATGTTCCTATTTACAGTAGCTAGAACATGGAAGCAACCTAGATGTCCATCGACAGATGAAAGGACAGAGAAGTTGTGCTATATATACACAATGGAATATTACTCAGCCATAGAAGGGAACTCATTTGAGTCAGTTCTGAAGAGGTGGATGAACCTAGAACCTATTTTACAGAGTAAAGTGAGTCAGAAAGAGAAAGATAAATAGCGTATTCTAATGCATATATATGGAATCTAGAAAGATGGTACTGAAAAATATAATAACAGGGCAGCAGTAGAGAGACAGACCTAGAGAATAGATGTATGGACATGGGGAGAGGGGAGGAGAGGGTGAGATGTATGGAAAGAGTAACATGGAAACTTACATTACCATGTGTAAAAGAGATGGCCAACGGGAATTTGCTGTATGGCTCAGGAAACTCAAACAGGGGCTCTGTATCAACCTAGAGGGATGGAATGTGGTGGGAGATGGGAGGGAGGTTCAAAAGGGAGAGGATAAGTGTATACCGATGGCTGATTCATGTTGGGGTTCGACAGAAAACAACCAAATTCTGTAAAGCAATTATCCTTCAATAATAAATAAATTAATTAATTAAAAAGAAAGAAATTAAAAGGGGGGAAAAAAGCACTTAGAAAAAAACAAAATAAAATAAAATTGGTAAAACTTGTCCAAGGTCACGCTCGTGTGCCAGGCAGCCCAGAGCCTATTCTAACCACTGTGCTTTGATGCCTCATGGAAATGGAGTTTCTTGCTGATTCTGAGCCCACACAGAGGTTTAGGACAACAAGTTTAATCAGCACAAATGACTGAATGTGTTTGAGCAAGGCTGCCAGTAACCAGCCGAGGGATTCCCCTTCACCAAGGAGCCAGGGGGAAAAACAAAACCGGGAAGGACTGGACCACTCCTTGCCTGCCCCTCCCAGCCTCTCCATTCCAGCCCACTTTCCTCTCCCACATTTTCCAACCACCCACCCATGTTCCAAAATCTACCAGGAAGAAGGGAGAGCTATCTGAACACCTACAGCAAACATGTCAGTTTCTCTTAATCGCATGTTTAGTCCTTATCCAGCTCTTTGAGATTGGGTATCATTTCTTCTCATTTTATAGATAGAGAAACTGAAGCTTTGAGAAGGCAAGAGACTTGCTCAAGATCATTTTGTTGGCAGAACTGGGCTTGAGACAAAGCCAATCTGATCTAGAGCCGGTGCTTTGTCGGCTACACCAGGAAAAAAGAGACTCCCTCTGAAGTGGCAGAAATGACTTCAGAAATTCGGCGAGCAGAGCTAAGCCTGACTGGGAAGGAGGGGATGGTCAAGGAGAGACGTGACCCTCCCCTGCTCATTCCAGCTCATCCACTCCCTGCCAAAGAGGAAGATGCTGGCTTCCCAGCATCAGACATCTGCAGGGAAGCCACCTGTCGCCACCTCCCCTGTGATACACTTAGTGAAAGGCATCAATTCAGTTCAGTCGCTCAGTTGAGTCTGACTTTGCGATCCCATGGACTGCAGCATGCCAGGCTTTCTGGTCCATCACCAACTCCCGGAGCCTACTCAAACTCATGTCCATTGCGTCAGTGATGCCATCCAACCATCTCATCCTCTGTCGTCCCCTTCTTCTCCCACCTTCAATCTTTCCCAGCATCAGGGTCTTTTCAAATGATTCAGTTCTTCACATCAGAATTGAAAGAATTGGAGTTTCAGCTTCAGCATCAGTCTTTCCAATGAATATTCAGGACTGATTTCCTTTAGGATGGACTGGTTGGATCCTTGCAGTCCAAGGGACTCTCAAGAGTCTTCTCCAACACCACAGTTCAAAAGCATTAATTCTTCGGCACTCAACTTTTTTTATGGTCCAACTCTCACATCCATACATGACTACTGGAAAAGCCATAACTTTGACTAGATGGACCTTTGTTGCCAAAGTACTGTTTCTGCTTTTTAATGTGCTGTCTAGGTTGGTCATAGCTTTTCTTCCAAGGAGTAAGTGTCTTTTAATTTCACGGCTGCAGTCACTACCATCTGCAGCGATTTTGGAGCCCAAAAATATAACATCTGTCATTGTTTCCATTGTTTCTCCATCTATTTGCCATGAAGTGATGGGACTGGATGCCATGATCTTTGTTTTCTGAATGTTGAATTTTAGCCAAGCTTTTCACTCTCCTCTTTCACTTTCATCAAGAGGCTCTTCAGTTCTTCTTCACTTTCTGACAAATGGGTGGTAACATCTGCATATCTGAGGTTATTGATATTTCTCCCAGCAATCTTGATTCCAGCTTGTGCTTCATCCAGCCCAGCATTTCTCATGATGTACTCTGCATACAAGTTAAATAAGCAGGGTGACAATATACAGCCTTGACGTACTCTTTTCCCGATTTGGAACCAGTCTGTTATTCCATGTACAGTTCTAAATGTTGCTTCTTGACCTGCATACAGATTTCTCAGGGGGCAGGTCAGGTGGTCTGGTATTCCTATCTCTTTAAGAATTTTCCATAGTTGAGTAGCATAGACCAAGGGGCTAGACTTCAAGGTGCTCATTAAGCCAGGGAGCGCTCAACATTCTATGACCTTGGATTTTACACTGCTATCCACCTGACTCTCTGGGAGCTCACCCAGCTGGCCAGAGTTTCCATGCCAGGGAGCTGGGTTGGGTTCTGTGACTTCCCTACAGGGAGGCGCCTTACTTGGGGCCACCCAGACCACAGGCACCGATACCCTGGGCTGCTGCCTTTCACTGAACAGAGGTAGGCAGGGGCAGGCCTATTTCACAGGGTTTGAGAAACTCCAAGGAGGTGCACGTAGCCGTGGATCCAGGGGGTGGCTTAAATCCCACACCTCTCATCACTCGTGTGACCTTGGGTAAGCTTCCAGGCCTTGCTAAGCCTCAACGTTCACGTTGGAAAAAGACATCAACAATACCTGTCCACAATTTGGGTTGAATCAGGAAATCTATATAAGCATCTGTCCCAATGCCTGGCACATAGTAGGTGCTCTTTAAGTTAAAGCTTTTAACTTTTTTATTATTAAGTGTCTCTAAGATTCGTGTCATCAGAAAGAAGAGCTTCAGGGTAATCCCAAACGATGAAGCATCAAAGGCCACAGACGGAAACGTCCTCTATGACTGAGAATGAAGGATGGTCATTTAGTCTGGAAGTAAGAGGACGGTGATGAACAGGCACATCTTAGGTGCTGTGCTTAAACTACTCGGTGTATGTGTGCACGTGTGTGTGTGCGCGCGCGTGTGTGTGTATGACTGAGCTAGAAGGGGAGGGGACACACGTGCAGCAGACTAAAACTTAGTCTCCACTCTCAAGATATTTGCACAGAACTGGACTACAAAGAAGAAAAGAAAAAATGCTGAAGTTGACATTCGTAAGGTACGAAGTGCTGTAGGAATACAGAGATGGGAGAGTTCGCATCCCACTCAGGTGGAGGTCCTGAGTGATTTACCATGCTTCCTGGAGAAGGTGCACTTTGGAGGGGTTTTGAAGACTGGATAGGATTTCAACAGGTGGCAAGACAGGTAAGGGAAGGAGCAAAGAGGATTGTTGAGAAAGTCATGGAACAGGGGTAAGCAGAGTGTGCTCAAAGAACCTGTGATAAGGAAAAATACCAAATATAAAAATATTCTTACTAGTTACCTCCATGTGGTGGAGTTTTTATTTTTTATTTTTGTACCTTTCTGAGTATTTTAAAGTCTCTAAAGTAAGCATGGATGATTTCTATATTCAAGAAAAAAATCATTTTTGACTTCAATATCAATAACAAAATTGGCAGAAAGACATCGTTTCAGGAAACAGGTAAAGAAAAGTCCCATGAAATTCCATGAAAGATGGCAACAAGGGGGATGGTGTCTGACTGGGACCCCAACCTCAGCAGTACTGACATTACAGCCCACCTCACTGGGTCCTGTACTTGTGGCATCCTGGCCTCTACCCACTACATGCCCTCAGCCTTTCCTTCTGCCCCAGATACAACAACCAAAAATGTCTCCAGACATTTGCCCAATGTCCCCAAGGGGCAAAATGGCCCTGGGTGAGAGCCCTCACTCTAAGTCCTGGAATCTTGTATGTCAAGGACGAGTCATTCTTCCAGAGTTCCCCACAGGCACAGGGAGTGTCCTTTCCTTCACCGTGTCTTTCTCTCCTGAAATGCTTCCTTCTTTCATCAATACCACCCCAGACCAGGAGGCAGAATGCCTGAACTGAGGTCTCAAGGCTTAACACCACCTAGCTAGAGAGTTGAGTGGCCACTCTGTGCCTCAGTTTATCTGTGAAATGGGTAGACTTGATGAGCTCTAAGATTTCAGGAACCCGTGTGTCATTGCCAACTCCCTTATTTTGTAAGTGAAGAAAATGACATTCACGTGTGTTGTTTTGCTCAAGGTCACACACCTAACCATGGGCAGGGCCGTTACTCAAATGCAGCTCTCCTGATTTCTACACGTGCTGTCTTCCACCGCTATACTCCTCCTTCTGTGCCATCTATGGATTAGAAGCATGGCTTCCTTGTGCTGAAGAAGAAAACTGGAGAGTGAATGGGCCAGCTAACATGTATGTGCCATTCAGTGTGTAAGGCCACAGAGAAACCTCCTCTCTGTAAATAACAACAGTGCCAGCAATGTGACTTTCCGAATGAGCCAGTGCCACACGCAGAAACATAGTGCTAATTGGCCCTTGCGAGGCAATGGAGAATCTGGGGGCGAGGCATTGCGTGCTATTCAACAGCGGGTTGCTGTGACAGAGGGCTGCAAATGCCACTCTGGGGATGTGTTAATGAAGGCTCGGCATGCACAACACGAGAGGCAATTATTCTGTTCTCCCTGGCTCTGGCTCCTCCTGGCAGGAGTGCTGCAGATCGGGTTGGAAGGAGTTCAGTGGAAAGTTCACCAAGAAAGCCAGATGGAGAAGGAACAGGACTTGCCGTCTGGACCAGCCATTGCCAAACAGATGGAGCGCTTGTCCATCTGTGTTGCCCTTCTCCTGGAGGACATGAGGAGGAGGTGGCTTGGTGGGAGGGAGGAAGACAGGAGACTCAGCTGGTGGAAGGAAAGAGATCCAGGCTGCTTCCGGCTGTGTAGAAGCCTCCATCCCTGATAATTCTACAGCCTCTGGGGCTGGCCTTCCATCTTGGCCTGAGATGCTATCCAGATGGGGTGCTGGGAGCCATCCCAAGAGAAAACATGGCCAGGCAGGTGAGTCAGGAGAAGAGGGAATGTACACAGATCAGTCTGCTGGTGGGTGGCCTGACACTCAACTGCAGAGCAGACTCTGCCCCTTTCTCCCACCCTCATGAAGGGGAAGGCTGTCCAGCGAAGAGGCTCTCCATGGTGCTGGAAGGGGGAGTTTGTCCCCTTCCTCTCCTGCTTGGGACCCCAGCCCTATTAGTGGAATTGTCTGGGCAAATGTGGTCCCCACCCCACGCGGGTGAAGTCAATTTAAAAATAACATTGAGGGCAGATGTGAAGGCCAGTTGAGCCATCAGGGCTTAGAGTAAGAGAGTCCCACACCTTTCCTGGGGTGACGTTGGGGGTAGGAGCAGTTTTGGAGTCTGTGGGGGTGCAGATGAGCCCCAGGTCTTAGCAACAACCTCTCCCTACCCTGTGTGTGCATACTCACAGTCTTGTCTGACTCTTTGCAACCCCAAGGACTGTAGCCCACCAGATTTCTCTGTCTATGGGATTCTCTAGGCAAGAATACTGGAGTGGATTGCTGTGCACTCCACCAAGGGACCTTCCCAACCCTATGTGCTGGCATTTCTAGGCTCGGAGGGATCATTCTGCTCCACTATGTCCCAAAGTCCACCTGCCTCTGCCTTACAGAGTCAGGAAGACCTGCCTGCCTTGTCCTGTGTCGCTAGGCATCAGTCACATGCCTCCCTTCTCTATTTCTAAATGTGCTTCAGAAGATGGCTATACCATCTAGCACCTCCACCCAGGAAATCACCCTCACTAACTCTAGGGAAGAATCATCTCAGTCTACTGACCTGACTAGAGGGGCAGTGCAGAGGGTGCAGACAGGTCAAGATGAGGTTCATAGGGAGGGAGAGAAAGGAACCCTCTGGGGACAGCGGCTCAGTGATGGACGGATTGGGCAAGTTGGGGGCTGAGGGGTCCTTGGGATGAGCTAGCCACTGTGTTGGGAAGAACTTGAGCTGAAATAATAGACAAGCCCAGGCCTCCTGAGGAGTCTCCTCTGGGCCTAGACAGCTCAGGCGTGGGGCTGAGAGCTAACTGATTGGGCTTGAGCTAACAGGCAGAGTGAGAGGACAACTGGCAGAGGCTGGGGAGCCTCCAAGGGATGCCCCTGCTCCCTGAAGCAACTGCAAGCCTCCTGCAAATCACACACTGCCACCGCAGGTCTCCTCAGTTCGTGTCCCACAAACCCCAGCTCTCACCCTGCTCCCCACTCCCCATGAGGTGAAGCATGGTGCCAGCGTCTCACTCTACTTGCATCAGAGCCACCTGAAGACATGGTCAAAATCGTAGCTTCTAGGCCCCTTTATTCCCCAAGGTTCTGATCCCACGAGCCTGGGCAGGACCCAAGACTGCATTTCTATCAGGTAATCTGGGAAGTCTCCAGGCAGGTGGTTTCTGGACTCCACGGTGAGAACCCTGTTCCCAAGGCTTAAGAGCTCAGATCCTGAAGCCAGACCAGAATTCAAACCCTAGCTCTGTCGCTCACCAGCTGTAAGACCCCTGAGCCTTGGTGTCCTCACCTGTATAATGGGAATGATAACATTATTATCCTCTTGCTATGAGGATTAAATGAGGTCATTGATATAAAGGCCCAAAGACTGCATGGAAGGCAGGGAGCATGTAATAAACTTAGTTCCTATTCCTGGTGGATCCCAGCTCTTCCCTGCTACCCCCCCCCGCCACACACACACAGCCCCCCAACCAAAGGTACTCAGCATACAGTGACAGATGTCTGTGGCTCTGACTCAAAGCTGTCCTGTTCTTTAAGGAAATTGATGCCAGGGCTTTGGGAGGTGACTTGTTCCCCATTTGGAGAACTAAACCTCTACCATTCCTGAGGGTGGACCCCTTTTTCTCACTTCAAAGTTGAATTAAATCCTAAGTTTGGCCATTTCCACATGGGAAAGTGAAAGTGTTAGTCGCTGAGTTGTGTCCAATTTCTTGTGACCCCATGGACTGTAGCCCGCCAGGCTCCTCTATCCATGGAATTCTCCAGGCAAGTTTACTGGAGTGGGTTGCCATCCACTTACCCAGGGAATCTTCCCAACTCAGGGATCGAACCTGAGTCTCTTGCATTACAGGCAGATTCTTTGCCATCTGAGCCACCAGGGAAGCCCTGGTGGAGCAACAGAGAAAAAAGGCTCTCTCTTAGCACCTCCTCCCTGCAAGAGCTGTGTTGGCAAAGTCTCTTTGACAGCTTGATGACTTTTTTGGCTTTGAAAAGAAAACAGAAGTCAGCTTGTGAGTGGTCCCACCACTGCCCTCGGCAGAGCCTGCTGGAGTGTGCAGGGCCAGGCCGAGAGGACGCTAGTGCAGGAAGCTTGAGAGGAGACTAAGGCTCTCCATGCAAAGGCCATTGGCAGCCGAGCCCTCTCCAAGCCCTGGCCTTTCAGGCTGGGGTCCCTTCAGATGAATGCTCCCCTCTCTCTAGGGCACAGCCCTGGCCTTGATCCATGGGGCTCCCCTCTCCCGGCTGTGCTCACCTCCTCCTCTCCGGCTGCTCCTTGCCTCCATACTTCAAAAGCCTGTGTTCTGGACTTTTCTTTTCCTTTAAAGCCACTTACTCTTTGATAATCATGAACCCAGGTCCAGAAGCAGCATCTCATCCACACCCCAGGGCTCCCTGGCCCTCTCCAGGGGCCAGGCCTGGCAGAGGTCAGCAGACCAAGGCCCCCAGAGCTGGAAACCCTAGAAGTGGACCATCCCTCAAGGACCAGAAGATCAGGAAAGGCCACTGGACAGGGCAGGGGCCAAAGCAACCCAGGAAGTGGGGGTCAGCTTAAAAAGCTGCTCAGAATCGCCATTTGGCAGCCAGACCTGCCAGTTTAGTTCTGTTCAGTTCAGTTCAGTCACTCAGTCATGTCCAATTCTTTGCAACCCCATGGACTGCAGCATGCCAGGCTTCCCTGTCCATCACCAACTCCCAGAGTTTACTCAAACTCATGTCCATCGAGTCAGTGATGCCATCCAACTGTCTCGTCCTCTGTCATCCCCTTCTCCTCCCGCCTTCAATCTTTCTCAGCATCAGGGTCTTTTCCAATGAGTCAGCTCTTCACATTAGGTGTCCAGACCTGCCTCTGGACAGATTTCTCTGTCTGGATCCATCCAGTTGAGTCTGAACTGTGAGACCTAGACACAGTCACAGAAGGTGACAACCCCAGGGCTTAAAAGCAACCATCCCATCGGATGCCTGAAACTGTACGACTGGAGCTCCTCACATCTCAGAGGCTTTGGACATCATTTACCTCTGCGTAATAACAATGTAAACTCTTACTAGTGTGTTTGCTGACACCTGTACGTATGCCTTGAATACACATTGGAGAAGGAAATGGCAACCCACTCCAGTGTTCTTGCCTGGAGAATCCCAGGGACGGGGGACCCTGGTGGGCTTCTGTCTATGGGGTCACACAGAGTCGGACACAACTGAAGTGACGCAGCAGCAGCAGTTGATAGTTGATGGCAGAAGCAGCAAGTGGTAGTTATCATAATGGTCTTTAACCCTTTCAGTTCAGTTCAGTTCAGTCACTCAGTTGTGCCTGACTCTTTGTGACCCCATGAGTCACAGCACGCCAGGCCTCCCTGTCCATCACCAACTCCCGGAGTTCACTCAAGCTCATGTCCATCGAGTCGGTGATGCCATCCAGCCATCTCATTCTCTGTCGTCCCCTTCTCCTCCTGCCCCCAATCCCTCCCAGCATCAGAATCTTTTCCAGTGAATCAACTCGTCGCATGAGGTGGCCAAAGTATTGGAGTTTCAGCTTTAGCATCAGTCCTTCCAATGAACACCCAGGACTGATCTCCTTTAGAATGGACTGGTAGTATACACACATCATGGAGAGGGGGATTGATGCTTGAAACTTCTGTTGGTCTCAGCACCCTGATTCTGTCACGGTCTCTCCATGGACACTGAGGAATGCTATGTGTGAACACCAGCTGAACTCCAGCTACACATAGAGGACAGGGAGGTTCTGTCCAGATTCTATGTCCTGCTTACAAGTCCCAGCTCCTGCCAGGAGCTGATGTCACACCACCTGCAAAGCTGGAAGAGAAACCACAGAGTGGGGCCTCCCACAGGCAGTGTGGCGGGTGGTTAAGAGCACAGGCCCTGGGGTCAGGTTTCAACTCCACCACTTAGCTGTGGTGTGACCTTGGGCAAGTTCCTTACCATCTCAGAGCCTCAGCTTCCTCCTCTGTCAACTGGGCACTCAGGCTGGGCTGTGTTGGAATTCAGCCCAGGCCTGCCTGGGAAGTGATTTGCTCAGACCTGATATGATGGAAGGAAAAACCACATAGTTCGGAACTTCCCCATCTGCCTCCTGTCTCCAGTTCAATGATCATTCAAGATATTTTTACTTATTCCTTTATGAGAAGAGAGGGGAGAACGCTTCTAAAAGATATCTGGGAAAAGAGACTCGATTTCTCATCATTTCATGGAGACACTGAGAAGCTCCCAGGGGCAGGAAGAGCTGGCCTTTGCCCTGCAGGAAGCATAAGAGTGTTTCCCCTTTGAAGGCTGCCCATGGTGTTTGCTTGTCCCCGAGGGCCCCAGGGAAGTGGCGTGAAGCAGTTCCCGGGAGAATCCAAGCCCATGTCATCAATGGTCCTGCCAGGCAGCGTGCTCCTCCTGACCCTGGGCTGACTCATGTCCCCAGCAGGAGCTATGCCACTGAGATTGCTGTCCTTTCAGAGAAAACCCCCTCCTGGGGATGGGAAAGGGGAAATAGAAACTCCCTGACCTTTACCTAGAAACTCCCTGTCTACTGCACCGTTAGTTATTTAAAGTCTCTCTTCCCTCTGGGCTCCTGAGCTTCCCCTTGCTCAGCCCTTAGTGCTTAGGACAGTGGGCATTGCAGTAAGTACGTGTTGAAAAAAGTAAATGAACTGATGGATCAATACGTGAATGGATGAAGCAAGAATTATAGTACTGCCCTTGCCCTGAGCAGTTCACAGGCCAGGTGACAGGTCAGGATACACCCAAAACAATTTGCAAGTGCAGAAAACAATCTTTGCTTAAGCATCAGATGGAGGGTGTCAAGTGCTTTGGGGAAGCCAGTGAGAATGAGCCTCGCAGACTTCCAGCTACAGGGGGTATGCTTAGCTGCAGGCTTCAGCGCCTGTGTGCTGAAATGCATGGCTCCTGTTGAGATAGGCAGGAAGGTCAGGGGTCTCCAAACGGAGGAAATATCAGACATCAGAGGCTGCAAATGTCAGACATTTTTTATCTCTCCCTTAAGCGGCAGGAGGAAACAAACTACAAGTGTTAGATTTTTTTTCCTTCTCCATACAAAATTAAAAGGAGGTTTCTCTATGGAAATGTTTTTCTTAAGCTATGAAACTAGGTATTTGATTTGGAATTTGCCTTTCTTCAAAATGGTTCCACCTAAGACTACCTTTTCTTTTTTTCTCAAACCTTGGGCTGATAATAACTCAAAAAACCAGTATTCATATCAATTGTTTTGTGGCTGGGGGATGACAAACCTTGTGCCATCCTATCTCAAAAATGCATATTGTGGGAGAGAGGCCTGGTGAAACTCCGTCAGCCTTGAGGTGTCTCTCTTATCTGATTAATAGCTTTCTAACAGACATAAAACAGTTTGCTAAAGACTAGTAGAGGGACACTGTCCCCCTTCTGATGTCTATGTCAGAAGCTTTCTCTGTCCCTTTTTATACTTTAATAAAACTCTGCTATACAAAAGCTCTTGAGTGATCAAGCCTGGTCCCTGGTCCCAAAGTTAAATCTTCTTCTTCGGAGATCACGAATCTGACACTGTTCACCGTAAGCTATCACTGTGGGCTGCACTCAGCCAGTGATGGGGCATCAGGTATGCTGTGCAGACCATTCCTAGGAGACAACAGACTTCTGTGCTGCTGCTTTTAGCTGAGCACTCCCGACAGCCTTGCCAGGCTTTCCTTAAACAGTCGGGGTTGTTTTCACCCCACCTCCCTTCCCTCTATCATTCACTTGGAGTAAGACTTGCATTGAGGTTGGACTGATTTCTATTCAAAAGAAAGAGCGGACCCCTCCCTCCTTCATAGCACCAGAATGCCTTGTGCTTGCCTGTGTTCTTGAAGCCATCGCATTTGACTGCTCCAGAAAGAGTTACTTGGTTATCTCCGCTGCTTGCTTCTTGAAGGCAAGGAGGTCTTATTCTGGAGCCCCAAAGACCCAGTTAATAGTTGATGTGTCTCGGGGTGGGTTGAGGGGTGGGGCGAGAGGCAGGCTCAAGGGGGAGGGGGTATATGTACACTTAGAGCTGATGCACCTTGTTGTACAACAGAAATTAACACAACATTGTAGAACAATTATCCTCCAGTTAAAAATTTAAAAAATAAAATCATAAAGCCCCTAGACGAGAGTTGGTATTCAAAGAACAAATTGATAGAATGAACACCCATGGCTGAGGAAGAGGCAGGTCACTAGGCAACGACTCAATTAGTTATAACAATTGAGAGGCAGTTCCTGGTTAAGGGTGGGGACAAGGATTTGCAG
Organism: Moschus berezovskii; assembly: GCF_049115385.1. Taxonomy (NCBI): domain Eukaryota; kingdom Metazoa; phylum Chordata; class Mammalia; order Artiodactyla; family Moschidae; genus Moschus; species Moschus berezovskii. Next base: position 76,544,284 of record NC_142471.1, read on the forward strand.
TTTGTGAAGTGGGCTTCCCTGGTGGCTCAGAGGTTAAAAGCATCTGTCTCCAATGCGGGAGACCCGGGTTCAATCCCTGGGTCGGGAAGATCCCCTGGAGAAGGAAATGGTAACCCACTCCAGTATTCTTGCCTGGAGAATCCCATGGACAGAGAAGCCTCGTAGGCTACAGTCCATGGGGTCGCAAAAAGTCAGACACGACTGAGCAACTTCACTCCACTTCACTTCACTTCAAAGTGCTCAGAGGAAGATCTGGCTGCATCCGGGCACCATGGCCAGCTTCTTTCTTACCAGCTAACATTTTATGGACTCACTGGAAACTTCTATCTGAGGGTATCTCATAGGTTTCTCTGAGGGTATCTCATAGGTTTCTCGAAGAAAGCAATGGCACCCCACTCCAGTACTCTTGCCTGGAAAATACCATGGGCAGAGGAGCCTGGTAGGCTGCAGTCCATGGGGTCACAGAGTCGGACACAACTGAAGCGACTTAGCAGTCGCATCAGCAGCAGCAGCATAGGTTTCTAAGTCCCACCACATACATGATTTTATGGGTGTCTTTCAAGCCCATGGCGTAAAGATGTTAGTGATTTTTTTCCCAATTTTATGGCCCATGGTTTTAGGCTGCCCTCATCCACCAACACTTCCGGTGGTGATGGCAGCTTGGTTTTGCTTTGAGGAATACCCCCTCTCCATGGGATTGTCTTGGAGGACTGTCCACCAAAGTGCCCCACCCTTTCCTGGACAAAGGATATTCATGTAATTTGAAAAGGCCATCTTGACACTCTTCCTAACATTTGACTCGTGCAGCCACCATAATTAAAAGCAGGTGGAGTTAACTACAGGACCCAGAAGTTCCACTGCCTCCTTGTGTCTGATCCCTGGAGATCACACAGGGGTCTTCCTGTCCCTTTAGCCAGTAGAACCTAGTTTTGGAAGATGCTCCAAGCTAAGAGTAGGTAGTGGGGTGGACAACAGAGAGGAGCCCCCCTAGCCCCATAGAGGGACAGTCAGGAGACACGCGTTCTCAGCTATAGATCCCAGCCCTGGCAGGGTCACCTGGTTTCCGCACCGTTCCACATTTACTCAGCACTTGCCAAGAACAGTACGATGAGCAGAACATGGCTCCACCCTCCCAGGGGTCTGCAGGGCTATCTCTGGGGCCCATCCCACACCCCCTGAGCCCTCTCTGCTTTCAGCCACGGCTGCGTTGGGCAGTACCCAGCAAACCCAACCGCATCCCAGCTTACCTCCCTGGTGCCTGCCCCAGGGCTCTCTGCCACCTGCGGGTACCTGCTTCATCTACAAGAGGGTGTCGGCCTGCGGCGTGCGGGGGGTCATTCCCCCAGAGCAACTATCTGCCAGTGTGGGGCAAAGCAAGTGGGTGAACTCAGGGCCTCCTTCCCTGGGACAGACAGGCCTTCTGAAGACTTCTCAGGTGCTTCTAGGGAGCTGAACCACCAGTTCCCACAGAGGACCATCTTGATCACTCACCCTTCTCTCCTTCCCCATCCCTTGCCTGCAGCATCAACTTTGGCATAAATTACCTGTGCCTAAGTTGTCCACCTCATGCGACGAGTTGACTCACTGGAAAAGACTCTGATGCTGGGAAAGGTTGGGGGCGGGAGGAGAAGGGGACGACTGAGAATGAGATGGCTGGATGGCATCTCCGACTCTGTGGACATGAGTTTGAGTGAACTCCGGGAGTTGGTGATGGACAGGGAGGCCTGGCGTGCTGTGATTCTTGGGGTCGCGGAGAGTCGGACACGACTGAGCGACTGAATTGAACTGAACTGAACTGAAGTCCTTATTCAGGCCCCATTTGGGGGAGAATCTAAGGTAGTCTCCTCGTGCATTATCCAAGTGATAAGTCCTGAAATCAAGATAGAAATAGGGTGCAGGGGAGCTCAAGGAGGAAGCACCAGCCACCAAGGGATAGGAAAGCCCCCCAGAGGTGATAATGTTTGGTCTGAGTCTTGAGGAAGTGTTGGTCAGCAGACAATGGCTAGAAGGCTTTATTCCAGACAGGGGGCAGCCCTCACAGAGACCCAGCAGTGAGAGAGAACCTGAGAAACCTTGGAAAATTTCAACCTGCTGGAGTCCAAGGTGCCAGTGAAGCTGGGACTGGAACCAGGAGGGGCCACGGTGGTAATGGACCAGCAGCGCTCATGTAGTGGCCACAGGTACATGAGGGCCTGCAGCCAGGTCCTTCCAGTCCACCGGGCCCCCTGGAGCTGGCAGGAGGAGGTGTTTCATCGATGTGTTTGGATGGACAAGGAGGAGAAGCAGACACCAATGAAACGGGGCTGGCAGTTGGCCATACCCTGAATCCTGTTGTCGAGACACAGGGCAGCCTTTCTGACTTCCAGTAGCAACAAGGAGGGCATGACTTGAACCCCCAGGGCAGCTTCATTCTGCAAAGCTCTCCTGGGTGATCATCACAAGGTCCCCTTGTCCAGGAACCCCCAGTGGCCCAGCTCTCTTCCTTCACTCCCTCCCCAGCCAGATGGGCCCAGCTGGCCACCCTCCCCAACCTGCACCTGCCAACTCACCACTGCAGCATGTTTCTTGGAAGGCACCCCTTCCCTTAAAGAGAAAAGTCTCCAGTGCCCTTCCTCCTCAAAGGACATCTGGCTTGATGCGTAGCCCCATTTCATTGATGTTTGTATGGTTTCTAAGATAGCACCGATCTATCTAAAAACCATGTAGCGTTTTAGATGGCCTTTTTGTATTTTTATAAAAAACTGCTTAAAAGATGCTCAACATCCGATGATTATAGGGAAATGCAAATCAAAACCACAGTGAGATATCACCTCACACCTCTTAAAATGTTTGTCATTAAGAATACAAGTACCAAATGATGGCGAGGATGTGGAGAAAAGGAAACCACTGTGGGGATGTAAATTGATGCAATCAATGTAGAAAACCATATGGAGGATTCTCAGAAGACTGAAAATAGAACTACCATATGACCCAGCAAGTTAACTCCTGGTTACATATTTTAAAAAAGAAACAAACACTGATTCGAAAAGATCCATGCACCTCAGTGTTCATAGCATCATTATTTACAATTGCCAGGGTATGGAAGCAACTGAAGCACCCATGAACAGATGAATGAATAAAGTTGTGGTGTGTGCATACCATGGAAAGGTACTCAGCCATAAAAACAAATTGCCATTGACAGCAACATGGACGGATTTGGAGGGCATTATGCTGATTTGAAACAAGTCAGAGAAAGACAAATGGATGATATCACTGACATGCGGAGTTTAAACAATACAACAAACTAGTGAATATACAAAAAAGATGAAGGCTCATGAATATAGAGAATAAACTAGTGACAACCAGTGGTGGGGGGGAGGGGCAACAGAGGATTAAGAATAGGAATGGGCCAATAAGAGGTACAAACTATTCAGTTCAGTTCAGTTCAGTCGCTCAGTCATGTCCGACTCTTTGCAACCCCATGAATCACAGCACACCAGGCCTCCCTGTCCATCACCAACTCCCGGAGCTCACTCAAACACATGTCCATCGAGTCGGTGATGCCATTCAGCCATCTCATTCTCTGTCGTCCCCTTCTCCTCCCGCCCCCAATCCCTCCCAGCATCAGACTCTTTTCCAGTGAGTCAACTCGTCACATGAGGTGGCCAAAGTATTGCAGTTTCAGCTTTAGCATCAGTCCTTCCAATGAACACCCAGGATTGATCTCCTTTAGAATGGACTGGTTGGATCTCCTTGCAGTCCAAGGGACTCTCAAGAGCCTTCTCCAGCACCACAGTTCAAAAGCATCAATTCTTCGGTGCTCAGCTTTCTTCACAGTCCAACTCTCACATCCATACATGACCACGGGAAAAACAATAGCCTTGACTAGACGGACCTTTGTTGGCAAAGTAATGTGTCTGCTTTTTAATATGTTGTCTAGGTTGGTCATAACTTTCCTTCCAAGGAGTAAGCGTCTTTTAATTTCATGGCTGCAATCAGCATCCGAAGTGATTTTGGAGCCCAAAAAAATAAAAGTCTGACACTGTTTCCACTGTTTCCCCGTCTATTTCCCATGAAGTGATGGGACCAGATGCCATGATCTTAGTTTTCTGAATGTTGAGCTTCAAGCCAACCTTTTCACTCTCCTCTTTCAGTTTCATCAAGAGGCTTTTGAGTTCCTCTTCACTTTCTGCCATAAGGGTGGTGTCATCTGCATATCTGAGGTTATTGATATTTCTCCCGGCAATCTTGATTCCAGCTTGTGCTTCTTCCAGCCCAGCGTTCCTCATGATGTACTCTGCATAGAAGTTAAATAAGCAGGGTGACAATATGCAACAAACTATTAGGCATAGAATAATCTACAAGCAGGGATTTTCCGGCAATCCAGTGGTTAGCACTCCATGCTTCCACAGCAGGGAGCATGAACTCCATCCCTGGTTGGGAACTAAGATCCGACAAGCCAAAAGGCATGGCCAAAAAAAAAAAAAAAAAAGAAATCTACAAGGATACATTGCACACAGGGAATATAGCCAATATTTTAAAATAACTGTAAATGGAGTACAACCTTTAAGAAGTTGGACTCACTATATCGTACACCTGTAACTTATGTAATATTGTATAGCAGTTGTAGTTCAGTTAAGAAAAAGAAACTGCTTTATGGGGCAGGAAGCATGGCCAGGGGCTTTGCTGTCTGAAGAGGTCACCTGGCTTGACCTTTCATGGACAGATAGGGATCTGCTATGGAGTTCAGGAAGAACTGAGAGAGCTGCAGGCCTCTGCTTCCCACCACATCAACCCAGATCCGGGACACAGGATCTACACTTGTGGGGAGTAGTCACGTAGGTCCGCCTCCAGGTTCCATAGGAGCTGGTGTTACCTTCACTCTAGATCCCACAGGCTGCCTGTGGCTTGAGGGGCCCCACCTGACAGATCTGCACACGTCTCCTTGGAGCAGAAGCACGAATACCCCCAACGAAGCAGCTCCAACCTTCACTGGGCTTCCCTGGTGACTCACATGGTAAAGAATCTGCCTGCAAAGCAGGAGACCTGGGTTTGATCCCTAGGTCAGGATGATCCCCTGAAGAGGAGAATGGCTACCCACTCCAGTATTCTTGCCTGGAGAATTCCATGGACAGAGGAGCCTGGCAGGCTACAGTCCATGGGGTCATAAAGAGTCAGACACGACCAAGCAGCTAACACTTTCACTTTCCTTCTGCTTTCTAGGCCAGGCCCTGCACTAAGCATTCTACATGTGTTAAACATCATTTCATCCTTATAACACTGTTCTGTTCAGTTCAGTTCAGTTCAGTTCAGTCGCTCAGTCGTGTCCGACTCTCCGCGACCCCATGAATCACAGCACGCCAGGCCTCCCTGTCCATCACCAACTCCCGGAGTTCACTCAAACTCATGTCCACAGAGTCGGTGATGCCATCCAGCCATCTCATTCTCAGTCGTCCCCTTCTCCTCCCACCCCCAAACTTTCCCAGCATCAGAGTCTTTTCCAGTGAGTCAACTCGTCGCATGAGGTGGCCAAAGTATTGCAGTTTCAGCTTTAGCATCAGTCCCTCCAATGAACATCCAGGACTGATCTCCTTTAGAATGGACTGGTTGGATCTCCTTGCAGTATAAGGGACTCTCAAGAGTCTTCTCCAACACCACATTTCAAAAGCATCCATTCTTCGGCGATCAGCTTTCTTCACAGTCCAACTCTCACAACCATACATGACCACGGGAAAAACCATTGCCTTGACTAGATGGACCTTGGTTGGCAAAGTAATGTCTCGCTTTTTAATATACTATCAAGGTTGGTCATAACTTTCCTTCCAAGGAGTAAGCGTCTTTTAATTTCATGGCTGCAATCAGCATCCGAAGTGATTTTGGAGCCCAAAAAAATAAAGTCTGACACTGTTTCCACTGTTTTTCCATCTATTTCCCATGAAGTGATGGGACCAGATGCCATGATCTTTGTTTTCTGAATGTTGAGCTTCAAGCCAACCTTTTCACTCTCCTCTTTCACTTTCATCAAGAGGCTTTTGAGTTCCTCTTCACTTTCTGCCATAAGGGTAGTGTCATCTGCATATCTGAGGTTATTGATATTTCTCCCAGCAATCTTGATTCCAGCTTGTGCTTCTTCCAGCCCAGCGTTCCTCATGATGTATTCTGCATATAAGTTAAATAAGCAAGGTGACAATATACAACCTTGACGTACTCCTTTTCCTATTTGGAACCAGTCTGTTGTTCCATGTCCAGTTCTGACTGTTGCTTCCTGACCTGCATACAGGTTTCTCAAGAGGCAGGTCAGGTGGTCTGGGATTCCCATCTCTTTCAGAATGTTCCACAGTTTATTGTGATCCGCACAGTCAAAGGCTTTGGCATAGTCAATGAAGCAGAAATAGATGTTTTTCTGAAACTCTCTTGCTTTCTCCATGATCCAGCGGATGTTGGCAATTTGATCTCTGGTGCCTCTGCCTTTTCTAAAACCTGGTTAAACATCTGGGAGTTCACGGTTTACATACTGCTGAAGCCTGGCTTGGAGAATTTTGAGCATGACTTTACTAGCGTGTGAGATGAGTGCAATTGTGTGGTAGTTTGAGCATTCTTTGGCATTGCCTTTCTTTGGGATTGGAATGAAGACTGACCTCTTCCAGTCCTGTGGCCACTGCTGAGTTTTCCAAATCTGCTGGCATATGGAGTGCAGCACTTTCACAGCATCATCTTTCAAGACTTGAAATAGCTCAACTGGAATTCCATCACCTCCACTAGCTTTGTTCGTAGTGATGCTTTCTAAGGCCCACTTGACTTCACATTCCAAGATGTCTGGCTCTAGGTCAGTGATCACATTATCGTGGCTATCTTGCTTGTGAAGATCTTTTTTGTACAGTTCTTCTGTGTATTCCTGCCACCTCTTCTTAATATCTTCTGCTTCTGTTAGGTCCATACCATTTCTGTCCTTTATTGAGCCCATCTTTGCATGAAATGTTCCCTTGGAATCTCTAATTTTCTTGAAGAGATCTCTTGTTTTTCCTATTCTGTTGTTTTCCTCTATTTCTTTGCATTGATCACTGAGGAAGGCTTTCTTATCTCTCCTTGCTATTCTTTGGAACTCTGCATTCAGATGCTTATATCTTTCCTTTTCTCCTTTGCTTTTCGCCCCTCTTCTTTTCACAGCTATTTGTAAAGCCTCCTCAGACAGCCATTTCGCTCTTCTGCATTTCTTTTCCATGGGGATGGTCTTGGTCCCTGTCTCCTGTACAATGTCACGAACCTCCGTCCAGAGTTCATCAGGCACTCTATCAATCAGATCTAGGTTACCATTATTATCCTCCTTTTGCAAATGAGGCACAAAGAGGTTAAGTAGGGAGCTCAAGATCACACAGCTAGCAAGTGGTGGAAAGGGGTCCTTGGGTCCCATGAACCCAGAGCAGCAAGTTGGATGTTCCCATCATTGGTGGTTCTACAACCTGTGTGGAGGGGGGAGAGGAAGGGTGGGGGGAGGGAGGGAGGAGGCAAGGTGAGTAAAGCTGGGCGAGGAAAAAATGGAGAGGGTAGCCATTCCTTTCTCCAGGGGATCTTCCTGATCCTGGGATGGAACACGGGTCTCCTGCATTGCAGGCGGATTCTTTACCACCTGAGTCACCAGGGAAGCCCATAATCTGATAACACCAGGGGCCCCCACTGAGCATTTAGTGTGTCTTGGGCCAGGGGCTTTACCTATACTTTCTCATCAACACCTCGATGAGGAGGGCACCACTGATGCCATCAGGAGAGATCCTTCCCCTTTCTTCCCTCATCACTCCTTGCGTTCTCACAGGGCAGTGGTCCCCAGGCTGTGGTCCAAATTCCCAGCAAGAATGACCCTGCTCTGTCCTGAGGCCACTCTAAAGAGATTTCCTGCCAGTTGCGCCCCAGGGAGACCTCAGGTGCCGAGCAGCCCCTCCTCCACACACACGCCTCCCTCTTTCTGGACCAGCTGTCCTCCCAGCCCCCACAGCACCTGGCGGCTTCCCTGGTTTCTCCCAGGCCAGCTCTCAAGCCTGTGCACTGCTCACCCATCACCCCTATCACCTCCTACTCCACCTGCCAGGTCTGCCTACCAGTGGGGGCAGGCCCACACCCCTCCCTTCCCCAAGCTAGCTAAACAGAGTTGAAAGCAGCTGGGAAGTTACTGAGTGACAGCTCAGCCTCACCTCCAGCACATATCCTTTGGGGCGCATGCTCTGTTCAGGCTTTGTTCAAGGTCTTGGCCAAGAGACCCCACTGCCTTAACAACACTATGGCCCCCATCTCTGCCCTCTTCTCCAGGGCTCGGCATCCAGGTGCCCATCCAGGAAGTTTGCCCTTCCTTTCTGGGCAATCTGGCCTTGGCCAGGGAGCATCCCCCAGTGTGATTTCCGTCCAGCTTTGTCCCATTACTGCTGCGCCATGGCAACGCTCCCCGCTGCACCCCTCCTGGCCCTGGCGCCACCTCAAGGCCACTTCCCCTGTGACCTTCCTGCTCCTGGGATCAGTCATTCCCACTCTGTCTGGGGCCCGGCCAACCCCCTTCTGTCCCTTCCTCTCTCTCTGCTCTGTCCCTCCCACACTCCGGAAGGGAAGAAGGTCTGTCACCAAGCCCCATAACTGATTAATAGCCCAGCTTTCACTGATAACTCCACCCCTGAGGGCTGTGGCCCAAAGCTTTGAGTAAACAGAGTGATTTTCCTTAAATAAACATCCTCCCCACAAAGCAAAGTTGGTGACCAGGTCAGTTGACCCCACCACTATTTTCACCTCTGCGTCCTGATTCCCTCTGCTTTCCTCCACCGCCATCACTCGCCTGTGGGAACACCTCGGGGATGGACTCCCAGTGGGCCCCGGGCCCACCCTCTGCTTCAGCTACAGCCTTCTAGACCCTCTTTTGCACCCGAGGAAGCTCCCTCTCCCCAAGTCCGCGCCCCCACCTGCTGCCTGCAAATCCTAGCTGTCGGATCCATAGGCTGACAGCTCCTGTCCCTGCAACTGCTGACCCTTTAAATGGCTCCAACCACCCAACCCATCAAGGGACAGCGGAACCAGACCAGCCTCCTGCTCCGTGTGCGTCCACTTTCCTCCGCTCTTCCTGGCTGTCTTCTTAGCTCTCTTGGGCTTGGGAGGCCAAACATTCCTGCTTCTCATCTCCTCCAACTCTGTCCCACCCCCACCTTGTCTCTAGAATGTGTCTGGACCCACCTTCCTGCCTCCACCTCCATGGCCATGGTTTTGCAACCTCACCTTCAAATTCACGCCCTGCTTCAGGGCTGGGAGGAAGCCTGGGCCCCCACCCCCACCCTCCCCTACTCACACACTCTGCAGGATTGAAGGCCTGGGGGCAGGGACTTGCAGAGCACGGGGTGCAGGAGGGAGGGGAGGGGTTTGGGTCCTGTGCCAACTAGTGAAAGACCTGTGATTGAGGGTCACACAGTGAAGGGTGGAGCGAACTCAGGCTGAGCTCCTCACAGGGACTCTTCTCCCTGTGGCCTTACTGAGCCCATCTCATCAGATGCTGTGGTCACTTGAAAAGCTACATATTCTGGAATATTATTTTTTTTCCTTTATGTAGTATCTCCTTTTCCTTCCTCTTATTCAAGGGGGAGTAGTTTGACAGTAATGCTGGATCTTTGTTGAAAAACTGAGGGCTGTTTAGGAAGTCTGCAGAGGAGATAAATGGAGAAGACTGACCAGAATGGACAGAGGTCCTAGGGCAGCAGACAAGAGCAGGTTTCCCTACATCACCTGCTCCGGGTCCTGGAAAACAATTCTTCTTGTGGGAGACAGGGAGGCTCTGCTTCCTGGCAGAGGGTATGGAAACGGCAAGACCCTGGAGAGGAGTTCCCCCAACCCTTAGCCCCTCTCCCCAGTGCATCAGGCTTGTGGAACCATCTGCTCTGGGTTCCTGACCTTAACCAAGACTCCTGTTTAGCATGGAGGCAGGGAAGTCAAAGACAGGGACAGTGGCAACTCCAGGCTAAGCCATGGAGACTGATGGCTGATCCCATGTCTTGGCACCGAATAGGATCTTGAACATCTCACAAACCTAGAAACACCGAAAATGATGGGGATGACATTTTCTGCAGTCTGGAGAAGTGGGGCTCGGAGTCAGAAATGAATTCTTCTTCTAAAAAAAATGACTTCTGAGTTTGTGCACCAAGGTTTATGCCCATAATGACCAGAGGACTTGCAACCTCACCTTCAAATTCACGCCCTGCTTCAGAGCTGGGAGGAAGCCTATACTATAGCAGAGTAACCTATACTGTTCACTGCTTTCATGCTGGGCCTTTGCACGTGCTCTGCTCTGCCTGGAAAGCCCTTTCTTCCCACTTAGTCTGTTTGATGAGCCTCAATGGTCCTTTGAAAACAGGCTTAGGTGGAACTTTTACTCTGGGAAAGCTCTCCACGAAGGCCTAACTATTTGGGGGCTGTGTATGTGGGCACTCAGGTGCTCAGTCATGTCTGACTCTTTGCAACTCCATGAACTGTAGCCCGCCAGGCTCCCCTGTCCATAGATTTTCCAATCAAACATACTGGAGCAGGTTGCCACGCCCTGCTGCAGGGGATCTTCCTGACCCAGGACTGAACCCACATCTCCTGCGGCTCTTGCACTGGCAGGTGGGTTCTTTACCACTGAGCCAGCTGGGAAGCCCTTGTAACTATCCATATCCTTATCCTTTCTGTGTCTTGCTTACCTTCATACTGTTGTATATTTCTCTTTATTTCTTGTTATTGAGATATAATTCACATACTGTAACAGTCATTCTTTTAAAATGTACAATTCAGTGTTTTTAGCATATTTGCAAAACTGTACAACCATCACCACTAATTCTAGAACATTTTCATCATCCCCCAAATAAACTCCACACCAACTAGCAATCACTTTCCTTTACCTTCTATCCCCAGTCCCTGCCAATCATTAATCTACCTTCTCTCCCTATGGACTCACCTATTCTGGACATTTGACACAAATGGAATCATATAATATGTGGCCTTTTGTGTCTAGCTTCTTTCACTTAGCCTAATGTTCTCATTTTTGGCCACCTCATGTGACGGGTTGACTCACTGGAAAAGACTCTGATGCTGGGAAAGGTTGGGGGCGGGAGGAGAAGGGGACGACAGAGAATGAGTTGGCTGGATGGCATCACCGACTCTGTGGACATGAGTTTGAGTGAACTCCGGGAGTTGGTGATGGACAGGGAGGCCTGGCATGCTGTGATTTATGGCGTGCAAAGAGTCAGACACAACTGAGCGACTGAATTGAACTGAACTGAATGTTCTCAGGGTTTGTCCATGTTGCAGCATATATCCAGTACTTCATTTTTTTAAGCTAACAATATATTTTATTGTTTGACCAAGCTATTTTCCTAAATAAGATAGTGATTACACGTTAGGAAAACAGTAGCTTCTTATTCAAAATGATTTACTTGATTTATTTAGCAAATCACATGTATATACTAAGCAAATTAAGTATTAAGTTTAAACAAATTTTATACCCATCTCACACTTTTTCATCTATTCCTACTGAGATGATTAATTTCCATATAGTTTTTTGCACTGCATGTAAAAATTGGTAAAAGTATAATTAAGTATTATAATTTTCACAGAAAATATTTATAATGTCTATAATAAGAGACCAGAATCTGTTTCAAATATGTGCTCTTGTTTTTGTAGATATTAGTTCATCATCACATTTCCCATGTGTTTCTGTGCCCACCCTTTCTTGGTAGGGCAAGAGATGATAGAAGGAGGCAGGACAAGAATACTTCAAAGATTTTTTTTTAAAAAAAAGACTGCACATCTTGGACTAATAAAATGGATGACTTCTATGGTCTTAAGAGAAATAGGATGAATAATAAATTCTCAGCATACTTATCAACCCTACCAAACACCATCGGTATAAAGGGTTTATATGAAAGTTTCAGTTAAAAAAAATAAAATGTCATCTTCCTAGATAACCCTCTCGCAGTCCCAGGGCTCTTATTTATTTACCTGTGTGAGTTATTTTTTTCTTTTAAATTAACTGGAAGTGTATAAAAAAGAATCCAATGGAAACATGATATATATTGGATAAACAGAAATTCCTTGGCAGTTCTGCTGTTAGGACTCTGTGCTTCCACTACGGGAGGCGTGAGTTCCATCCCTGTTTGGGGAACTAGGATCCTGCATGCCCCATAGTGTGGCCAAAAACAAGAACTCTAAACAAACAAAAATTAAATTGGATAAACAGATTAAAAATTAATTAAAAACAGATTAAAAATTAAATATTAAATCCCATTTTTATGGAGGAAAAAAGAAAACATTTTCAATTCAAAATCTTGGGGTTTGTTTCTTTTCAGAAATTTCCCTTGTTCTTAATGTCCATTTCAAACTTTTATAATTTTCATTTTTAAGATATTAATTGCTTAATTGCTTTACATTCCCTCACATGGGAAAAGATGAAAACTTACTACCCTGAAATAGCTTCACTACTCTCAGTTGAGTGTACTCCATTCATTTTTATGGGTGAATAATATTCTATTGTATGAATATACCATGTTACTTATTCATTTATCATTCAATCAAAATTTGGGTTGTTTTCAGTTTGGAGCTATTCTAGACAATGCTGCTAAGAGAGTTTGTGTATAAGGTTTTCTGTGAACATGGTTTCAATTCTTTGGGGTATAAACCTAGGAGTGGAATTGCTGGATTATATGCTCATTCTATGCTTAACATTTTGAGGAACTGCCAAACTCTTCCAGAGTGCATTTTGCATTCCCACCAACAGTGTATAAGGGTTCCAATTTCTTTACACCTTTCCAGCACTTGTTATTATCTGCCTTTTAAATTATAGTCATCCCAGTGGGTGTAAAATGGTATCTCATTATGGTTTTGATTTGCATTTCTCTAATTAAAAAGCAGAAACATTACTTTGCCAACCAAGGTCCGTCTAGTCAAGGCAATGGTTTTTCCCGTGGTCATGTATGGATGTGAGAGTTGGACTGTGAAGAAAGCTGAGCGCCGAAGAATTGATGCTTTGAACTGTGGTGTTGGAGAAGACTCTTGAGAGTCCCTTATACTTCAAGGAGATCCAACCAGTCCATTCTAAAGGAGATCAATCCTGGGTGTTCATTGGAAGGACTGATGCTGAAGCTGAAACTGCAATACTTTGGCCACCTCATGTGACGAGTTGACTCACTGGAAAAGACTCTGATGCTGGGAAAGGTTGGGGGCGGGAGGAGAAGGGGACGACAGAGAATGAGATGGCTGGATGGCATCACTGACTCTGTGGACATGAGTTTGAGTGTACTCTGGGAGTTGGTGATGGACAGGGAGGCCTGGCATGCTGTGATTCATGGGGTCGCAAAGAGTCGGACACAACTGAGTGACTGAACTGAACTGAACTGAACTGAATGACTAATGGTGTTGAACATGTTTTTCTGTGTTTATAGGTCTTTTATACATCTTTGGAGAAATGTCTATTTAAGCCCTTTGCTTATTTTTTTTTAGTTTATTGTCTTTTTATTTTCGAGTTGTACGTGTCTACCAGTACATTTACCATGATGTTCTCTAATTTATGTTTTCTGTGCCTGAGTTTCCTACTAGACTGTGCCAAACGTGGGCAGGGCCTGGGTCTGATTCAAATGTATGCCCTCCTCATGGGTACGGTGCAGGGCATATGTGATGCATTCTCAGTAAAGGCTTCAGGATTGGTGACCTGAGCTCTTTAGGGAGTTGTCATGGTCTCAACCAAGGTTTTTCCTTCGCAAAGTACTTACATTTCTAGGTGGAGGCTCATGGTGGGTCTGGGGTCCTTTTTCAGAAAGAAAGGTGGAACTGAGTGGTCTGAGTTCTGGGGTACAGTGCCACCCTGCCTAGGAAGGGCCCCACCCAACATTTAGCCTTCCATCTGCCTGTTTCCTTTGGTAGAGGTGATGGGGAGGAGAAACGGTTGCTTTTGAGACAAGGTTAATGCAGATGAGGTTGAATTTTAAATGAAGGAAGAAAATCTCAATCTCTGTTTGTGACACATAGATCCAAGATATACTGGTCTTTCAGCCACAACTTCCAAGTCTGTAAATCCTGCCGGATTAGTCAGTGTGCTGGGGACCTTCTAACTACTGCCCTCCCCTCCCCATCCACTCTCTAACCCTCCTCTGTGCCCCGAAGCTGACCTCTGTGGATTATATCAGGGGCTCTCTTGCTCCCTGGCTTCCAAATAGATTTGTCCAGTGGGACAATGACTAGAGATTGGATGGAAGGAGGAAAAGAGGCATGAGTAAGTTGGGAATATTTATTCCCTCCTTGGAGGTTGCAGCCTATGTCCCTTCATTGAAGACCACAATTCCTGCCAGGGGTTGCCCCTCTACATAGCCTCTGGGCTCAGGTTCCCATAACCATCCCCTCCCATTTGGGTGGGCTCCAGCCAGGGGTACTATGACCTCGTTTGTGGCTCTCCTAACTCTGCTCACACCTTTGCATAGGGTCCCTTTATTCATCCTCCTTAATGACCCAACTTGAGTGTGCCATTTCCTACTGGAACCTGGCTGAGACAGCTGAAGAATATCAAGTGTAATGGCCACAAGGCAAGGTTTTGATCTCAGGCTGTCAAACCTTAGCCGTATTACTGTGGGTAAGTTACTCCAGAGCCTCCACTTCCTGTCCCTTCTTCTTGGCGTTGATGTGAGCAGGAAGTGAGGCAATGACTACTAGGACAGTGCCTAGTGCAGACCAAGGTCCCCAGCAACGGAAGATGCTGTTGTTGGGAAGACCAGAACTTTGGGTATTACACAGGTAACTGATGATTTTCCTTGCCTGCTTGACCCCCATTTGATTTGGGGTCAACAGCTGAAGAGCAAGTGACCGAAACAGAAGTAAAAGAAATGTTTAATCAGAGTCTATTCAGGTCAGGAGCTAACAGGAGGACCCAAAAGTCTAAGAGAAGACCTTGCTCTTAAGGAGCTGACTACAGAGAGGAAAAGTCGAGTCAGAGCCCCAGGGAACCAGAGGACGAGAGGTCCACTGAACCTGGGTGATGACAGTCTAGGCCCCTAGGGCACTTGAACCATCTGCCTCATGTCCGGGGCTGGGATTAATTCCGTGTAGTTCTGGGGGCAGAGCTGGTATCAGGAAGCAAATGTTTCTTCCAGCTCTAGATCCTGTGCAACTCCCATTTGATAAGAAGTGAGCCTCTTTCAGGTTTATCTCAGAAGCTGCCGGAGTGTAACAGGAAGGGCATTGACTGTGGAGGCTGCCAAGACCTGGGTTTTCTGCCCGCTGCCATCCGCTGCCCTCTGCCCAGGATACTGGGCAGGTCACATGTCCTCTCTGTACCTCAGCTTCTTCATCTGTATGGGACACACCAAGAAGCATTTTCAAAGGGGATAATGGCCATTCTAACTTTAAAGAGAAAGCATCTAGGGGCAGGAGGATAAGCACTCTGGGAGCCCCTGAGGGATCAGAGCCTGGGCTGGGCTGAGTGTTGAAGGCCCAGTGGGTCTGGTCAGGTGACTGGGGATGGTGACTGTACCGGGGCAGGGGGTCCAGGACACCCGGTCAATAAATTACCCTTCGGTGAATGGAGTTGAGGAAAGTGCTGTGGGGCAGGTGAGAGTGAGACTGGAGACTGGTGGTGTCTGAGCCAGGTTTCCTGATGGGGCCAGGGGCAGGGACAGTGGGCAGAACGAGTGGACAGACAGGGCTGTGGACAAACTCTGACCACAGACTGCCCATAGCTGCAGGATGGCTCCACACACCCAGCCACCGCTTCATTTGCTCAGCCATATTCAAGGAGTGTTTGCTGGTGCCCGTGACATTCCAGACCAACCACAGATTCGGGGACACAGCAGGAAAGAGCCCCAGTGCCTTATCTTTAGGAGATCACAGATTGAGAGGCCTTTCACAGTTGGCCCAGGATCCTTTTGTGAGCTTTGTGATCCGGGCAAATGACTCACGTTTTCTGGACTTTTACCTCATCGGTGGGGACAGTTATTGGACTTCCTCATGGGGCTAACTGGAGGAGTAATGATGTGTGAGATTATGATGGAAAATATTTACCCATCCCTGAGCACTAATAACGGAGATGGCAAGCCAATCCAGTACTCTTGCCTAGAAAATCACATGGACAGAGGAGCCTGGTGGGCTGCAGTCCATGGGGTCACTACCAGTCGGACACGACTGAGCGACTTCACTTTCCCTTTTCACTTTCATGCATTGGAGAAGGAAATGGCAACCCACTCCAGTGTTCTTGCCTGGAGAATCCCAGGGACGGTGGAGCCTGGTCGGCTGCCGTCTATGGGGTCGCACAGAGTCAGATACGACTGAAGTGACTTAGCAGCAGCAGCAGCAGCAGTAGAACACTAATAAATGGCAACTTTTTACAGACATTCATTCATGTAAGCTTGTAACCTTAATAAGTAAATAGACGTTTTCTTAAAGAAACTCTTTTGCATGTGCAAAAAGAGGAACTTATGCTGAACTGTCTGTTATAGCCAAATACTGAGAATAGCCCAAGTGTCCAACAGTAGGGGAACATTCAACTGTTCAACATGCATTTTCTGACACCCGACACAGCAGTGTAGATGAATGAGCTGGCTTGTATGAACTGACCGGGAAAGAGCTCCAAGAAATAGCACCAAGCATAAAGGGCAAATTGCAAAATAAGTGCAAAATGGTTCCATTTCTGCACACCTACCGAAATAGATCTAGAAGAATCCACACAAAGTTGTTACCCCCTGGGGAGGGGATGTGGCTAAGAAGGGTGGCCCAAAGCGGTTTCATGTTATCTGTATTGTTTAAATTCAAGAATACCTGTTACACTTCAGGCATCAAAAATGATGTTAAAGGAATGACTGTTTCCCACCTCTCTGAGCCTCCATCTGTTTCTCTGTAGAATGAGCAAGCTATTCTCTACACTCAGAGACATTTAATGGTCCTTGCAGTAGGTTTTTCTTATTATGGTAAAGTATACATAAAACTAACCCACTCCAGTGTTCTTGCCTGGAGAATCCCAGGGACGGGGGAGCCTGGTGGGCTGCCGTCTATGGGGTCACACAGAGTCAGACACGACTGAAGTGACTTAGCAGCAGCAGCAGCAGCAGCAGCATACATAAAACTTGCCATTTTAACCATTTTTAATTGCACGGTTCAGTGACATTAGTTCATCTTCAGAACTTTCTTATCGCCCCAAACTGAAACTCCATACCCATTGAACAGTGACTCCAGTTTACCATCTCCCCCAGCTCCTGGTAACAGCTATTCTACTTTCTGGCTCTAAAAATTTGTCTATTCCAGGTATCCTTTATAAATAGAATCACTTAAAAAGGAATCATATTTGTCCTTTTCTTGCCTGACTTATTTCACTTAGTGTGTCTTTGAGGTTTATGTTGTAGCATCTGCTAGAATTTCTTAAGATAGTGGGCTGGCCCAAAATTTCATGGTTAGCAAAGTGAAGTGACGTGAAAGTTGTTCAGTCGAATACACTGTTTAATAAAATTCTTCGCGAAAATAAAAAATGTGTCTTTATTTTTCAAAAGTGAAAGTCACTCAGTGTTGTCCAACTCTGAGACTTCATGGGCTGTAGCTTGCCAAGCTATGGATTTTCCAGGCAAGAATACTGGAGTGGGTTGCCATTTCCTTCTCCAGTGAATCTTCCCAACCCAGGGATCTAACCTAGGTCTACCTGAACTGCAGATGGATTCTTTACTGTCTAGGGGCTTCCCTGGTAGCTCAGCTGGTGAAGAATCCACTTTCAATGCAGGAGACCCTGGTTCAATTCCTGGGTTGGCAAGATCCACTGGAGAGGGGATAGGTTACCCACTTCAGTATTCTTGGGCTTTCTTGGTGGCTCACCTAGTAAAGAATTTGCCTGCAATGCAGGAGACCTGGGTTTGCGGACCCATAGACGGCAGCCCATCAGGCTCCCCTATCCCTGGGATTCTCCAGGCAAGAACACTGGAGTGGGTTGCCATTTCCTTCTCCAATGCATGAAAGTGAAAAGTGAAAGTGAAGTCACTCAGTCGTGTCTCTTAGCGACCCCATGGACTGCAGTCTACCAGGCTCCTCCATCCATGGGATTTTCCAGGCAAGAGTACTGGAGTGGGGTGCCATTGCCTTCTCCGAGCCATCAGGGAAGCCTTAAAACCAAAAAAACTTTTTGGCCAGCCCAAAGCATACTGAGGTCTTCCCTAGTGGTCCAGTGGTTAAGACTCCATGCTTCCAATGCAAGGGGCACAGGTTCAATCCCTGGTCAGGGAACTAAGATCCTACATGCCACGTAGACAAAAAAGAAGGAAAGAAAGAATACCACTCCTCTGTTTGTATGCAGAACCTTTGCTTATCTATTCATCTGTCAGTTAACATTTGAGCTGTTTCCACTTTGACTCCTGTGAAGAGTACTGCTGTGAATGATGGCGTGCAGACATTTATTTGAGTCCCTGCTTTCATTTCCTTTGTATATATACTCAGAAGTGGAATTTCTGGATACATGATTCCATGATGAATTTTTTGAGGAACCTCCATACCGTTTTGCTTAGAGGCTGCACACTTCCCATTCCCGCTAGCAATACACACGTTTCCAGTTTCTCCACATCCCTGGCAAACACTTGTCTTCTGCTTTTTTGGTGATAGCCACCATAATGGAGGTGAAGGGATGTCTCCTCGCGGTTCTGACTTGCATTTTCCTAACGATTTGTGATGCTGAACATCTTTTCATGTGCTCACTGGCCATTTCTTTATCATCTTAGCGAAAATGTCTCTTCAAGTTCTTTTCTCATCTTTGAATTGGGTTGTTTTATTGTTACGTTTTAGGAATTCTGTATATACTCTGGATATGAATCCCTCCTCAGAAGTTTATTTGTAAATATTTCATCCCATTCTGGGTTGCCTTTGTACCCTGTAGGTTGTGTCCTTGATGCACAAAGTTTTAAATGTGGATGAAGCCCAATTTACCTAAGGGTTTTCCTGGTGGCTCAGTGGTAAAGAATCTACCTGTAATGCAAGAGCAGCAGGAGACTCAGGTTCAATCCCTGGGTTGGGAAGATCCAGAGAAGGAAATGGCAACTCACTCCATTATTCTCATCTAGAGAATCCCATGGACAGAGGAGCCCAGTGGGCTATAGTTCATGGGGTCTCAAAGAATCGAACACGACCAAAGTCATTTAGCATGGGATTTACCTAAAAGAAAGACCTTAAAATATTTACAGTAAAAAAGAAGACAATATCGTAAAGCAACTATACTCAAATAAAAATTAATTTTAAATAATATTGTAATAAAAAAGAAACAAAGTACAGGAAGGTGAAGCAGAGCCATGTGGAACAAAACGTAGATGCTGTGGTCCCTGGTCTTCGTGCTGTACCTGACATCACCCGAATGCCAGACGCCCCAGCTCAGGGGCACAGGGTGACAGCGGCGGGCGGAGGGCGAGGTGGGGTGGGCTCTGGTAAACCCCAACCCCAGCCCTGTCGGCCTGCTTGCTGGGAGGGGGCGTGCGTGCGGAAGGGCTTGTTAGCCCGGGGTTTCCCTGAGATATGTACACTGGGGACGGGTAGGTGGGCTCAAAGGCAGGAAATTCTTAATAAGGAAACCCGTGGGTGCACCCACCTGACTCTCTCTCAACCTTGTCAACTGCAGGTTAAATTCCAGGCCCAGAGCCACAGTTTCTAAGGAGCATCTGTCTCCCTGCCCTTTGCTCCCTGTATATCATGAGTCACCTATCACTCTTCACCTTTCCTTTGTTTCATGAGGTTTTCTCTTTTCTTTTCGATTCTAAAAATAAGACATCTAACAAACTGACCAGAATATAAAAGGAAAAAACTAACCACAAGGTCACCATCCTGCAGTGATAAGAGTCACCAGTTGTTGAGTGCAAACTCTGCCGGGAACCACACTTCAAGGACGCCCCCACCTCACCACTCTCCACACCAGCCCCTGCCCCCTGACTCTTCACATTGATATGAGCCCCGTTTTATGACCATAGAAACTGAGCCCTAATGAAGAGCTGGTGTGAGGAGAACAGGGCTCAGCTCAGGTTTGTCTGGTTCTAAACCCATTTCCATCTTAGCTTCTATCTTGCTACTGTTAATATTTGGACTTATTTTTCCTAGCCTTAAAAATAATCATTTTACATTTCAAAACATTTCTTAGAAATGTAGAGTTGTTTGGTGATTTTAGGAATAATAAGATATGCTATTTATAACATGGGTTACTCATGAAATGATCATGCTGGGTGTTGCTTAAACTTGTTTTAAAAAGAATCAGGCTTATGACTGCTGTGCTGCTTGCTGTCCATTCCCACCCCAATCCCTGTCCTGCTGGGGCCACCTGGATAGCCTTCTCCCCATAACACATCTCAAGGGGGCAGCTCTGCCAGGGTGAAGTCTTACTTATTCTTTAGGTGCTAATCACTGGATGAAGTGTCCTTGACCCACCACCTTCCGAAAAGGGGCAAAGGGTATGGATTTCCCAGAGGCTGCTGGGAAAGTGCCCCACTGGCCTCTGGTGGGATCCCTTCTCACCTCCATTTGCTGTTGGTGAATCAGTAAATCACTGTGGTTGGCAACATGTCAAACAATTATAAAGGCTTGTACCGTTGATTTGCTAATTCTGCTTCTAAGAATTTATCCTGCAGACCAAAAGTGTGTTGCTTATCATGGCAGATGACAAATTAAATGTCCCCTAAGGCATGAAAAAGTAAAAATGTTTGTTGCTCAGTTATGTCTGACTCTTTGCAACCCTATGGACTGTAACCTGCCAGGCTCTCTGTCCATGGAATTCTCTAGGCAAGAATTGGGTTGCTATTTCCTTCTCCAGGAGAACTTCCTGACCCAGGGATTGAACCCAGGTCTCCTGCATTGCAGGTGGATTCTTTACCAGCTGAGCCACCAGGGAAGCCCCCACTAGGATAGGATTGGCTAGTAAATTATGAAATGTCCACAGACAGAATACTATGCAGCTGGGAAAAAGTTCAGGAGGCTCTCTGTGTACTAATAAGGCAGAATCTCAAGAAATCAAGAGAAAAAATGGTACTGGAGTCTTTTCCACCATCATGCATGGGGCTGGCCAGCTCTTCCTCCAAAGACCCATCCTGGAGATTACAGTTCCCCTGAGGTCTTCCATCCCTAACATGCTCTCCAGCCTAGCTCAGACTCCAGAATTGGCTAGAACACTGGTTTTGCCTACTGAGCCAGGGACACCTGGAGCATCAGAGACAGGGGCCAGGGGCTGCTCCAGGGTCTCACTTTCTGGCCAGCCCCAGGCCCTGAACCCTCATTGCTCAGGACTACTTGCTCTCTATCCTGACTTGTACCCATGGGCCAAGCCAAGCCTTCAGTCTTTCCCTCCAGGTGTATGCCCGCTGTGTCCAGCTTTTCCCACCGTTTCAGGAAGCCAACTCTGGGGCTGGGCTCCTTTCCAGAAACACTAGCCCTGTGACTCAGCTTCCCTGTAATGATTCGCCTCTGTCCCTGCCCCCATCTCCTCCCTTCAGGCTGCATTTGACAAATCCACCTTCTCTTAAGAATCACAGTAGCCTGGTGGGTACATACAAGGGCTCTGATGGTCAACTCCTGCATTTCAGTCTTGGCTCTGGATTTGCTGTACTTGTGAACTTGGCAGAGTCACCTGCTATCTCTCTTTTAAGAAACAGAACTGCTCATAGCTTCTCCCTTCAAGATCTACTTAAAAACCCTCGGCATGAAGTACCCAATAAATGTTGCTATCATTTTCTGTGCCACGGGGAAGCTAGCTGGAACCAATCCACAGAATACTGGGAAGAAATTTATTTCCTCACAGTTTCCCTCAATGAAGCTCAAGAGGAGGAGAAAGTCATATGGCAACTCTCTGCCCAACAGCCCGGCAATTCTGATGGGAGAGGCAGCCTTGTCTGTCCTGTGGGGCTCTGTTTGTGTTTTAAGAGGTGGGGCTGGAATCAAGATAAGGCCCCAGGGTACACACCTTCCCCAGTGTCAGCCAGCAACCCTCCTTGGATGAGAGCAGTGGGAGACCTTTCTCTGCTGGAGCCCACCTTTGGCTGAGGATGAAGGTAACTCAGATGGTAAAGAATTTGCCTGCAATGCGGGAGACCTGGGTTTGGTCCCTGTGTCAGGAAGACCCCCTGGAGAAGGGAATGGTAACCCACTGCAGTATTCTTGCCTGGAGAATCCCATGGACAGAGGAGCCTGGCGAGCTACAGTATATGGGGTCACAAAGAGTCAGACACGACTCAGCAACTAAGCACAGCAAGCCCAAGAAGCAATCAGGAGTGGGTGGAGCTGAAGGGCCGAAGCGGCTTATGTCATCCAGTATGACCTTTCTTTTAACAAGTAAGGAATGAACTTATTTATAACTGTGAAGCCTTTGGAGGAGGTGGGTTACAGGATCTGAGAGATAGTACGAGAAAAGGGGGAGGGAAAGAATGTCTTTCCTGTGAAGTCACTGAGACGACAGTTGGTGGGCCTTTTAGTTCCAGTCTTACGATTGCCACACAGGTGAGAGAGGCTAGAGTCATAAGGGATGTGGGTGCAAGATGCCCCCTCCCTGCGCTCTCCCGCTGGGGCTCCCTCACTGAGCAGAGAGACACCATCTCCCCTCCCCATCCCCCAGGTCCAGAGCATATCCCTGCAGGTGCTACTGCCAGACCTGCCCTGGAGCCTCAGAAGCCGACAGGAAGCCCCTCTCAGAGGGCCCCTCGCAGTCTCAAGCCTCCCCCACCCACTGCCCCCTGCTGCCTCACTTCCTCTCTGCCTCACACAAAGGCCCAGGCATTTTCTTCCGCCTTGCACAATGGGGTTCATGGCTCTATTATACTAATGGTCCCCAGATTCCTGACAGCATGAGGGATAATCGTCAGGTGCTCCTTGTCGCCAGCCTAGCATGATGAAACAGCTGCGCCAAAAGACGCTCTCTGGAAGCAGGATACAGAAGCGTCACCAGCAATTTTCCTCAAAAATGTGACCTAGAGGCTTTGTGCCACCAAGCAGTTTGTAGCTTCCTCATCTCTTCCAGGAGTCAGGTATGGATGTAAGAGCTGGACCAAAAAGAAGACTGAGCGCCAAAGGATTGATGCTTTTGGACTGTGGTGTTGGAGAAGACTCTTGAGAGTCCCTTGGATAGCAGGATCAAACCAGTCAATCCTAAAGGAAATCAGTCCTGAATATTCATTGGATGGACTGATGCTGAAGCTTCAATACTTTGGCCACCTGATGGGAAGAGCCGACTCCTTGGGAAAGACCCTGATGCTGGGAAAGATCGAAAGCAGGAGGAGAAGGGGATGACAGAGGATGAGATGGTTGGATGGCATCACTGACTCAATGGATATGAGTTGGAACAAGCTCAGGGAGATGGTGAAGGACAGGAAAACTTGGCGTGCTACCATCCATGGGGTTGCAAAGAGTCAGACATGACTTAGCAACTGAACAACAACAGCTAAGCTCTGAGAAGGCTGATGGGATTAGGGAGAGACCCAAAGGGGCACATTCAACTCCCCCAGGCTGGGGTATTAGCCAGGCATCAACTGGCAATTAATCGAGGGCAATTTGAGCCCTGGGATGGGGACTCCTGCCCTTGGGTCAGTAATGGGCGCTGGCTGAATACACAGCCTGACCCTAAATGGACACACTTCGCCCAACCACTCAGTGGGTTCACTCCCTCACATCACCATGGGGACTCGCCTGTCCCACCAGAGGGATATTGACACACATGTGGACTCACACATCCGGCAGATAGCTCATGCCCACATCCAGCCATGACACACAAAGCAGACTTGCCAAGACAGCCGTGCTCCCCACTGGCGGCCCCCACAACTGACAGAGCCGCATAAAATTTACACACAAAACGGCTCCTGCACTCACACCTCCCACCTGTTTCACTTCCACCCACGATGTGCACACACCGCAGTTCACAGACACTGAGAGAACTCCCAGGTCTGACCAGGTAGGAAGCAGACCATTCTGACAGCTCTCACTCGTCCCCGGGCAGCCCGGAGTCACACCTTCGCTCCTCTCAGCGTGGCCGGGTATACGTGCTACAGGGTGAGGATGCTCCGGGCTTCGAGGAAAGCAGTCTGGCAGGCAGCCCCCACCCTCTGTGGAGGCAGGGAGATCCTGGTTGAGGTCTTCCCCTACATTACCACTCCCCTACCCCTGACAGCCCCATGTGAGCTCTTAGGGAAACCTAGGGAGTTTCAGACCTACTCAGCCTGAACCCCTTCAATCCTGAGCAACCCCACCCCTGCATACTGATCACCACCTCAAGGAGGTGGGGGCCTGGCTGGGTAAAAGAAACCCCTACCTCAGCCTGGCGGCAACTCATTTCCCCTGAGTTTGCTCTCGGTTTACAAGTCCACAGAATTGAGCGTGACTTTTCCTCAGCAAGTGGTCTTGGGCCCCAGGGGTGGTCTCCACCCCTGGCCACTATCCCCTCTCCCCCAAGGCCTCCAGCCTGCAGATAGGGATGTGCTCAGGCAATCTGATGCATGAACGTGCCCTGGTTAACGGCCCCAGAGTTCCAGCAGGAAACCCAGAGGCAAAGCAGGGACTAGGAGTAGGTACTGTGCCACAGGTATGCTTTGGAGGGGAGGGTTCAGGTTAACCCCCTGCCTGAAGTGTCACTCACCACCCATCCTTCCACCATTAAAGCTCCAGTCCTTAGGGTTTTGAGGCATCGTCTGTCACCTGCCTGGTCAGACATTCCCCCTACCTACCTCCCTGAGAAGACATCCATCCCTGGGCTGCCTCCATCCTGTTCTTCAGGCCCAAGGAGTGTGAAATGTGTGTGTGTGTGTTGGAGGGGGCAGGGGTGATCGGGGACAGGAGGGTCAGGGGAAGCCAAAAAGTCAACCCTCCCTCCGCTGTGTATTGCTGAAGGTGGAGTATCCCCACAGGCTGCCCTGTGTGTGGCTTGGAGGACAGAGCCAGGCTTTCAAGGAGACCTACCCAGCTCTGCATCCTGTCTTACCACTTGGTACCTGTGAGACTCCAGGCAAATATCTTTTTACCTCTCTGAGCCATTCTTTACCCTTAAAATGGGCTTGCTATAGGATGGAGAATGAATTGGGGGGAATATATCAGTTAGCACGAGTCATCGTTCAGTCTGGTGGCTGGTTCACACAGGAAGTGCTCCGTGGGTGGCACCTGTGTGCCACCCAAGCTTCGGGTGGCACTAAGCTTTGGGCCCCGGAGTGGGAAGCCCCTGAGTTTTTCTTCTCCCAGAGTTTCAGGGATGCTGATTTTCCGCCGAGGGCCCAGGCTGGGAGTGCCTGTGGACGGCACTAACTCATAATCGCAGGCCTGAGGACAGCACCATTGGAATTAGACATGTAGGGCCAGGTGGAGGCTTGGAGCCAGACCCCTGGAATGGCCCCTCTGATGGAGACAGGATGTTCATGAGTGGGGGGCAGGAAGGTGCAGAAGTTATGGGTCAGCAGAGAGGGAACTTCCTGTACACTCGGCCTACAGTCTCCTCCTTTCCCCTTTCTAGACTGTAGGCTGGCTTGCTTTGTGGATTTAAACTGTTCATTTTTTAAAAAACATCATGTGTGTGTGCTAAGTTAATTCAGTTGTGTCTGACTCTTTGTGACCCCACGGACTGTAGCCTGCCAGGCTCCTCTGTCCATGGGATACTCCAGGCAAGAACACTGGAATGGGTTGCCATGCCCTCCTCCAGAGGATCTTCCTGACCCAGGGATTGAACCCGTGTCGCTTATGTCTCCTGCTCTGTTGTAGGCATGTTCGCTCACTCCTGCGGGCGTGTTCTTTACCACTAGCACCACCTGGGAAGTCCTTTTTCATAATCTCAGCCAGTTCTCACTGTTGCCCTTTAGAGGCAGGAATTCTGAATTTCTATTTTTACAAGATGAGAACCAGAAAAGTGAAGGGACCCGCAGAGCTCAGACAACTCTTAGTGACAGAACTGAGATTTCAAACTGAATCTTCCTACTGTGATGCCAACTCCCTGTCCATGGCACCAGGGGGCCCCTCAGGTTTCCAAGGGCAGGTGTGATCTGTTCCTCAAGAATGGCAGCCTTGAGTGTCGACTTTATACATTAGTGAGAACCTCCTTCTCCTGACACCCCCTCCCCATCCCCGCCACCATCAGTTTCTTTGGGCACACCCCAGGAGGTGACCATAGAAAGAGTCCCAGCTCCATACCACCGCAGCCCACCAAGTTCTGGCCTCTCTTCCTGACCTGGCTTCTCCCTGGGTCCCAGGGCCACCCCGAGAACTGCAGGGCCCTGAGCGCCTCATGCTGCCTCCTGTCTCCATGTCCCGGCTCACACAGCTCCCTCTTCCTGGAATGCTCTCACCTGCATTGCTGACCCAGCAAACTCCATTTGTCTTGACAGCCAGCTCAGGTGCCTGGGGAACCCTCCTGACCCTTCTCCCTGAGAAGCTTGGCTACATGCTCACCTTTGTACTGTTCTCTATCTGGGCACTGGAGAAGACTCTTAAGAGTCCCTTGGACAGCAAGGAGATCCTAAAGGAAATCAACCCTGAATATTCATTGGAAGGACTGATGATGAAGCTGAAGCTCCAGTATTTTGGCCAATCAGAGAAAGGGAATGCCAAAGAATGCTCAAACTACCGCACAATTGCACTCATCTCACACGCTAGTAAAGTCATGCTCAAAATTCTCCAAGCCAGGCTTCAGCAATATGTGAACCGTGAACTCCCAGATGTTCAAGCAGGTTTTAGAAAAGGCAGAGGCACCAGAGATCAAATTGCCAACATCCGCTGGATCATGGAGAAAGCAAGAGAGTTCCAGAAAAACATCTATTTCTGCTTCATTGACTATGCCAAAGCCTTTGACTGTGTGGATCATAGTAAACTGGAGAATTCTGAAAGAGATGGGAATCCCAGACCACCTGACTTGCCTCTTGAGAAACCTGTATGCAGGTCAGGAAGCAACAGTCAGAACTGTACATGGAACAACAGACTGGTTCCAAATAGGAAAAGGAGTACGTCAAGGCTGTATATTGTCACCTTGCTTATTTAACTTCTATACAGAGTACATCATGAGGAACACTGGGCTGGAAGAAGCACAAGCTGGAATCAAGATTGCTTGGAGAAATATCAATAACCTCAGATATGCAGATGATACCACCCTTATGGCAGAAAGTGAAGAGAAACTCAAAAGCCTCTTGATGAAAGTGAAAGAGGAGAGTGAAAAGGTTGGCTTGAAGCTCAACATTCAGAAAACAAAGATCATGGCATCTGGTCCCATCACTTCATGGGAAATAGATGGAAAAACAGTGGAAACAGTGTCAGACTTTATTTTTGGGGGCTCCAAAATCACTTCGGATGCTGATTGCAGCCATGAAATTAAAAGACGCTTGCTCCTTGGAAGGAAAGTTATGACCAACCTTGATAATATATTAAAAAGCAGATACATTACTTTGCCAACAAAGTCCGTCTGGTCAAGGCTATGGTTTTTCCCGTGGTCATGTATGGATGTGAGAGTTGGACTGTGAAGGAAGCTGATCGCCGAAGAATTAATGCTTTTGAACTGTGGTGTTGGAGAAGACTCTTGAGAGTCCCTTGTACCGCAAGGAGATCCAACCAGTCCATTCTAAGGGAGATCGATCCTGGGTGTTCATTGGAAGGACTGATGCTAAAGCTGAGACTGCAATACTTTGGCCACCTCATGCGACAAGTTGACTCACTGGAAAAGACTCTGATGCTGGGAAGGGTTGGGGGCGGGAGGAGAAGGGGACGACCAAGGATGAGATGGCTGGATGGCATCACCGACTCTGTGGACTTGAGTCTGAGTGAACTCCGGGAGTTGGTGATGGACAGGGAGGCCTGGCGTGCTGTGATTCATGGGGTCGCGGAGAGTCGGACATGACTGAGCGACTGACCTGAACTGAACTGATGGGAAAAGCCAACTCCCTGGGAAAGATCCTGATGAAAGATTGAGGGCAGGAGAAGGAGGGAGTGACAGAGGATGAGATGGTTGGATGGCATCATCGACTCAATGGACATGAGTTTGAGCAAATTCCAGGAGACAGTTAAGGACAGGGAAACCTGGCGTACTGTAGTCCACAGGGTCACAAAGAGTAGGACACAACTTAGTAATTGAAAAACAGTAACTATCCGGGCACTACACATTCACCACTGTAAAGACCCTTTCTTGTCTTCCCCTGGAGTAGTCAGTGTTGAACTCTGCAGGGCCGAAAACCTTGACTTTCTCTCTTGGGTCAGCAGCATGGTGGAGAGGAGGTTCTTTCTCTGCAAGTTTAAGAAATCCATCTCACACTGGCTTGCTGCTGCTAAGTCGCTTCAGTCATGTCCGACTCTGTGTGACCCCATAGACAGCAGCCCACCAGGCTCCCCCATCCCTGGGATTCTCTAGGCAAGAATACTGGAGTGGGTTGCCATTTCCTTCTCCAGTGCATGAGAGTGAAAAATGAAAGTGAAGTCATTCAGTTGTGCCCGACTCTTAGTGACCCCATGGTCTGTAGCCTACCAGGCTCCTCCATCCATGGGATTTTCCAGGCGAGAGTACTGGAGTGGGATGCCACTGCCTTCTCCACACACTGGCTTAGGTAAAGGAAATTGGTTGGCTTATATGGACTGAAAAACCAAAAGAGTCTATTTGACTTTAGCCAAAGGGGAAGCTGAAAAGATGTGCTCAGGAATCTACCTCTCTCTCTCTTACACACACACACACACACACACACACACACACACACATTGCTGATCCAGGCTTCCATCCTAGAGCTGCATACAGAGAGCTCCTCTTACCCAACTCTTTCAGCCAAAGTCCCAGGCCCGGTTCCAATTGGCCAGGACCAGCTTTCATGCCCCCTTGGGGATCTGCAGAGCGGATAAACCCCACAGAAACACATCAAACTAGAGTGGGGGTAGGGGCATGATTCTTGCAAAGAAAGATCACTTGAACCAGAAGAAGGGGGAATAGACCCAGGGGCAAACAGAAGCTATGCCCCTGTTCCAATTTCAGTGAGCACACAGATCTCTCAGGGATCTTGTTAAGATGCAGATTCTGACTCAGCAGGTCTGGGGTGGGGACTGGTGGTCTGCATTTCTGACAAGCTCCCAGATGATGTTATTGCTGCTCTCCTGGGAACCAGGCTTTGAGTGGTGAGGGTCCTAATGCACTTAACACCTGGCCCCAAATGGATTTAATGCACACCAAGCGAGGGGATCAAGATGCTGATGAAACTGGGTGCCTACTTTGGTTCTTCCTGAACCCCTGGGCCCAGCTGTGCCTCTTAGATTGCTCCTCACTGTAACTGGTGAGAGAGACAGGGCAAGCCCTCTTATTTCTATCTTGTAGATCAGAAAATAGCAGCTCCACTAGACTCTGTGACTTTCCCAAGTCACACCAATGCAAGGACTATAGCTGGTCCTGGGTTCCTACCTTCTCTGAAGGAATGCAGAGCTCTCTCAAGGCAACCTCCTCCTCTTACAGGAACGGAGCTCCCCACCCCAGCCTCTCCCATTCTTAGGAAGGGGTTGAAGGGCCGCCAGGACAAACAGAAAGAGAAGTGGTCCACCTTGTCATGGTCATATTTCCCCAGGATTGGAAATTCCCAGACCACTGAACAGAAAGCTGTGTCAGCTGACGAGGTGATGAGGTTTTTACAGTCCAGGTGACCTCCCAGCAGGGCTATTTGTAAATCAAAGTTGTAAAGGGCTAAGGTCACCCTAGCAGCCTCTGCTCCCTGGGTTATTTTTAACCTTGTCTCTCTTATCAGTTTTGTCTCTCCAGCTCTCCAGTTATCTGTTATCTTTAACAGAGGCAGTCTCATCATGGGTGGGGCCAGTCACACCTGGGCCTCCAGGAACAAAATGTGGGTGTCTCCAGCCCCCGACCCCACCTCGCAGGGGTGCCATGGGCACCTACAAGTGATTTGAAGAAGGAATCCTTAGCGGATCTATAGGCTAGCACAAGAGGAAGATTGTTGTTTCTATGGTTGCTGTTTAGTCGTTAAGTTGTGTCGGACTCTTTGCGACCCCCATGGACTGTAGCCCTCCAGGCTCCTCTGTCCATGGGATTTTCCAGGCAAGCATACTGGAGTGGGTTGCCATTTCCTTCTCCAGGGGATCTTCCCATCCTAGGATTGAATCTGCGTTTCCTACATTGGCAAGTGCATTCTTTAAAATTGAGACACCTGGGAATATAAATATGGAATGAGCTCCTGGAGAGGGAGGGAGTTCCCCATCTCTTATGAGTTGAATTGTGTGCCCCCAAAATTCATATATTGAAGCCCTAATCCCCAGTGCCTCAGAATGTGACCTTATTTGGAAATAGGGCCTGTATAGATGTACTTAGTTAAAATGAAGTCATCCCAGAGTAGGGTGAGCCCCTAATCCAGTATGAATAGTGTCCTTATAAACAGGGTAAATTTGGTCACTGAGAAACACACGAGGAAGTCAGGTGCCATGTGAAGATGAACAGGGATTGGGCTGATGCATCAGAAGACAAAGAGCAGAAGGGATTGCCAGCAAAGCTCCAGGACAGGGGTGTGGAAGGAATCTCCCTCCATCTCAGAAGGAACCAGCCCTGCTGCCACTTTAATTTCAAACTTTCAGCCTCCAGAACTTTGAGATAAGGACTTTCTCTTGATTAAGCCACCAAGTTTGTGGCATTTTGTTATGGCAGCCCTAGGAAACAAGCACATCGACATCATGTTGAGGCTGACAGCCACTTGGAAGGATGTCATCCAGCAGAAATATGACGCAAGCCACCCATGTTGTGTGTGATTTTCTAATAGCTTCATGAAAAAAATTAAAAGAAACATGAAATTAATTTTAATAATATATTTTGTTTTACCCAGTAAATCCAAATTATCATTTCAACATGTAGTAAATACCAAAAAGAGTTTTATTTGATGTGGACCATTTTTAAAGTCTTTATTAAATTTGCTGCAATTTGCTTCTGCTATGTTTTTGGGGGTCTTTTTTTTTTTTTTTGGCCAGGAGGCATATGAGATCTTAGCTCCCTGATCGTACCTGCTCCCCCTACATTGGAAAGCAAAGGCTTAACCATGACTGCCAGAGAAATCCCCTAAAAAAAGCTTTTAATGAGATGTTTTATATTCTTTTGTTTGTTTCATAGTAAGTCTTTGAAACATAGTGTGTGATTTTCCACAACAGCACAGTTCATTAAGGATTAGCCACATTTCAAGAGTTCATTAGTCATACAGAGCTAGTGGCCACTATACTGGACAAGGTAGGTCCAGTTCCTGTATAGGCAATTTACTGAGCACAGAACCTAAGTTTGTTCTCCTGCAAAATGGGGACAATAATAATACCTCCACCACAGGGTTGGCATGAAAAGTAAAAAGGATGTGCCTGGCCTGAAGTGTCCCTGGCACAGAGTGAACCTTCATAATCAAGAACTGTTACTACGATAAAGCCATCAGACTGGATATTTAAGGACCTTCCCATTCCAAAGGCTCGTACATCACCACATTTCTCACTAGACTCATCTCGACACTCCTCCACACTCAGACCCACCTCCAGGCTCCCGACTCAGACCAACTTGACTACATTTCCTTCAGGAAGCTTGCTGAAGGGCCCCAGTCCCCATTTTAAATCCTCAGAGCACCTTGAGAGAGCCTCACAATTTAACATTTAACTGTTAATTGTGTTATTACTGGGGAGTGAGGTTTTAAGTCCCTGGAGGGCTGGGGTGTGCCTCTTCTGTTTTCTCCTCTAGCCTCTGAGCTCTGAGCCTATTCAATCACACAGTTGGGCGATAAACCTTTATTGAGCACCCAACCCGAGTCAGCCATTGGGTCCTGCAGGACTTAGAGTTGGTATCAGCTAACAACATGCAGGTCACCTCACCCGTGACATCACTCAGAAGCCCCCAAACAGATGATCTGTGAGCACTAAGGCCCAGAACTCAGGATAGAGGAGCCATAGCTTGGACCAGCCCAGGGCAGCAGACATCCTGGAACCTTCCAGGAAAAAGAGGTCAGAAGTGATGCTGCACCCTAGGCAGGTCCTGCGTGGGCTGTGGACCTCATGCAGGAGCCCCAAATGCCAGGCCCCAGATGCCCCACCTGGATGAGACTTGGGTCTGGCAGAGGCCCTTTGAGCCACCCCCTACACCCCCCATTTCCCCCCAGCCTGGATGGCATCTAGGAGCTTACTATAAGTTGCACCTTAGTAGAGGCCCAACTGGCTGCGAAAGGTATTAATACATAGATCCCCAGCACCTCCATGAGAGTCTTAATCACGCCAGCCTGGCCTGGCCTCTCCTCGTCCACTGCCCTCCACCCCTACCCAACACGCAGTATTTATACGAGTGTTGTTACTAGGGTTGAGCCTGGCACAGGACAGAGAAAGGCCAGCTGAAAAGCCACGTCCTATGGGCAGACAAGGTCTCACCCACCCCTGCATCTGCACCATCTCTTCCCTGTCAGCACTCTAACTCGACCATCCTCCATACAGGTTACCTGGGTGGGGGTGCGCATTTGCCCCCCGCCCCCCCCCAAAGCCAGTCCTGTGGTCTAGAGGTCTCCAACCACTGTGCCACCAGGGACAAGTTTGGTGGGGTCTTCCCAGGTGGCTCAGAGGTAAAGAATCTGTCTGCCAGTGCAGGAATCTGCCCACCAATCCCTGGGTGGAGAAGATCCCCTGGAGAAGGAAATGGCAACCCACTCCAGTATTCTTGCCCAGAAAATCCCATGGACAGAGGATCCTGGTGAGCTACAGTCCACGGAGTCTCAGAGTTGGACACAGCTGAGCCACTGAGCACCCACACAGCAGTTTCGTGGAAGACAATTTTTCCATTGACCAGGAGGCGGGGATGGTTTTGGAATGACTCAAGTGCATTACACGCATTGTGCACTTTATTTCTATTATTATTACATCAGCTCCACCTCAGAGCATCAGGCATTAGAGCCTGGGGACCCCTGCTGTAGACCCATCCCAGTCTTCCGGTCACCTCCTCTCTTATTCCCTAAAGACAAAACACCTAGGTTTGTATCACCCTTGTAGCTGTGTGACCTTAATAAAATTAACCTCTCTGGGCCCCAGATTCCTCAACCACAAAATGAGGAGAGCAATAACACCTACCTCGTCAGGTTGCCATGACGTTTAAATGAGACACTTTCCATCATGGGCTTGTTGTAGTGAGTGGCATGTTAACAAGTGTGTGCATTAACTGTGCTTTTATGATCACGGTGATGACTATCATTTACTTGTAAAGCATGACAGGAGGCTTATTCTGCTACCCAAACGCACATTCCGAGCCACTGCAAAGCTAGGAAATGTGACGTCAACTTTACCTGCTGTTTTTTTGGATTTTGTAGCCTATGACTTTTCGTTGAGGAATTTGTACTGACACAAGGCAACTCATTCATTCCACAAATATGCACAAAGCACCTGCGAAGGAGATGACGTATTCTTGGCAGTCCCAAGAGCAGAACTGGGCGATGTAGACAAGAGGTGTTCCTGGCAGCTGCCCAGACCCACATCTTGAAAGTTCCTTTCATGCTTTGCTGAGGTGACGGCAGGATCTTTGTCTGTGTCCTTATACCAGACCTAGCATGGCCTGGAGGTGATAACCAAGGAGAGGTGCAGAAGGGGCCTGTGCCCAGGAATTTGGACCAGGTTTGGGGTTTGGGTTCCAGCTTCTATCTCTTGTGACTCTGGGAAAGTCAGTTAGTCTTACAGAGCTTCAGTTTTCTTCTCTTAAATGGGCACAGTAACACCTCGCCTGTAACCTCACAGGCTTGCTGTCAGCATGTGTGTGAAAGCCTTTTAGTAACTGTATTTTTCCTTCCTTCCTCTCTCTCTTCCTCACTCATCCATCCACTCAGCCATTCAACACTTTTTTCATTACCTACTCCTTCAGCTAGAAGTAGAAGGGACCTAGACAGACCCAGGGAAGCAGTCCCCACCAAGATTCTCAGCCCTTCTCCCCATCTCTGGATGCCCGTGTCGGGGCAGGACGACAGGAGCCATCAGACACATTCTTGGGAGGGGCTGATCCTTCTTCAGTCCAGCCAGGTGACTAGTGGCCCCTCTGAGCTAACCTGATCTGGGTGAGGAGCAGTTCAGCTTCCCAGGCAGATGCCCAGCGTGGAACTCCCCTCTTCTTGGATCCCAGCCAGCCCTTTAACTGGACTTTTGACCTTGTGTTTTCCCATCCTCAGAGGAAATGAACCCTAAAGGAAAAAGACTGAGTGAGCGTCAGACATACCCATGCTTCAGGCAGGAAGTAGGAAGGGAGGTTCCAGCCGTATCTGTCCCCTTCTCTCAGAAAAGCAATGCTTTTAGACAAATACCCACAACAGACTTACGATTAGTTGTCTTTGGAAAGGACTGGAACCTGTGGCCACTATCCGCTGCAAGAAAGGCTGGGGGAAAGGGAGCAGGGTGATTATGACTGGCTTACACCAAGGTGGGCAAACTTCTTTGAATGATTTTGTTCTTGATTAGTCACTAAATCGTGTCCGATTCTTTTGCGACCCCACGGGCTGTAGCCCACCAGGCTCATCTGTCCATGGGATTTCCCAGGCAAGAATACTGGAGTAGATTGCCATTTCCCTCTCCAGGGAATCTTCCAGATCGAACCCGCGTCTCCTGCTTTGGCAGACAGATTCTTTATCACTGAGCCATCAGGGAAGCCCCTGTGAAGGACCAGGGGGTAAATATTTTAGGCTTTGTGGACCAGATCCATCTATTTTGCAACCACTCAACTCAGCCTTTGTAGAGTGAAATCAGCCTTAACTGCTACATAAACAGATGGGTGTGGCATGCACCAACAAGACTTTATTTTTGAAAACAAAGTTGAATTTTGTATCATTATCATGGGTCACAGAATATTACTTTTCTTTTGATTTTTTTCAACCATTTTGAAAGTGTTAAAAAAAAAAAAACAGTTTGAGTTTGTGGGACATACAAAAACAGGGGCAGTCAGATTTGGCCTCGGGCCAAGGTTTGCCAACCCTTGGCTTGGACCAATCATATGCCATTCCTTGGGGCTGAGCACACTGGAACTCCAAGGAAAAGTGTGTGTGTGTGTGTTTACTAACAGACACATGGGGCAAGGGTGATGTGGTGGGTCCATCGTGTGAGTGACTAACAGCCTTCGTCATAGGCTGTGCCACTACACAGGAAAGACAGCAGGGGTTGAACACAAACCATCCAAATTCCAGAGTTCGTAGCCTCCATGCTAACATTCTCTTCTCAGCTGTGAAAGGTGTATGCGGCGAGGGGGTAGGGGGTGGAGCAGGCATATCAGAAAGCAGGGAAACAGACCTATGCACTCCCGAGACCCTCCAGTAGCCCCTTCTCTGGCAAGGACCCGGAGGGGAGAGCACAAAACCGGCTGTGGGCGGGGCAGAGGAGGGGCAGCTCCGCCCCCTCCCGCCTCTTGTCCAACTCAACTCCGCGACACCAAGGACTGTAGTCTCCCTCGTTCCTCGTCCATGTGACTTTCCAGGCAAGAACAGTGGAATGGGTTGCTACTTCCTACTCCAAGAGCTCTTTCCATTTTCCCCAGCCAGGGATTGAACCCGCGACTCCTGTGTCTCCTGCATTAGCAGACAGATTCTTTACCACTGAGCCACTGGGGAAGCCCTCCCCTCCCTCCGCAGACCAGCGCATATGCCGAGGTAGAGGGCTGGGGTGGGGGCTTCCCTCCAGCCCTGGAGCAGGATTTCCTTTTCCGTTGACATTAATAGACGGGAAATTGGGTCTTATTCTCTTGGATGAGGAGAAGCCCTCCCTCTCCCCCTGACTCCCGTCTTTCTCCTGCCCTTCTCTTCCTGCCCACCCCCACCCCACCACACCCCCCACCCCCCTGCATGAAGGCGTTTCAGGGAAGCATTTAACAGCTGAGGGAGCCTGAGAAAATTTGAAAACTCAGAGATGTCACCCTTTCAGCCATTACCAAATCTTTTCTTTAGCTCCTCTTCTATGATTTATTATTTTTATAAAGTTCATTCGGTTCCCACTGAGCGCAAGCTAGGCGTTACTTCAGGGATTTTTACATTCTGTGATTCATGCAATCCTCCCCAGACTCCTGCGAGGTAGTTGCCCTTTGACCCATCTCACAAAGGTGAAACTGAAACCCAGAGATTTTACAAAATCAAGGGCAGAGTCTAGATTTAACCCTGGCCCACATGGCTCCTTCTGTCTGCTGGTGAGTCTGCTTCTGCCCAAAGGGGTGCCCTGGGAGGAAGAGGTCCATGACGTATCTGAGTTCAGAGCTCAGGCACTGGAGTCAAAGACACTTGAGTTCAGATCCTTGGTACAGATGTACACTAGCTGCTTCCTTGGGGAAGGTCATTTAATATTGCTGAAACTCAGTTTCCCCCTCTATAAAAAAAAAAAAAATTGATTCTCTCTTCCTCCAGCCCATGATTTCTTCTTGGGAAACCTCTATTCCTCAAATCTTCTTTCCTATGGTTTTCCTGGCAATGACCCCGCTTGCTGACAGTAAGAGTCAACACATGCCCTAGGCCCAGCCAATCAGAGCATCTTTTTCTCTCAGACGAAGTGATGCATTTGGGGATAAGAACATGTGACTAAATCCAGCCAATGAGAATTAGGTTTGGGATTTTTGCTGGACCCATTAAGAATGAAAGGCTCTCTTTTGGCTTATTTGGATGGGAACCTAGAGCTTTGAGTGGTTGTGTTGTCACTGCACAGAAAGAGCCTGACTGAGAGTAAAGCAAAGGAAGAAAACAAAAGAGGCAGAACGAAGAAAGTCTAAGAGGAAGAAGAGTCCCAGTGAGATGACTTAACCTGAGCTTTGGCTCCCAGCATGCCTAAGACATATCCTCTGTTCCCTTAGTTATATAAGGTTCCATGTGTCCCCTCTCGGCCAGTCTGAGTTGTTTCTCTGACACGTGCAATCAATCAGTAGAATAAAAGCCCCTCAAGGGCAAGGATTTTTGTCTGCTAAATTAATGCCTCAACTCCAGTGGCTGGAACAGTGCCTGTCACAAAGAAGGTCGTCAATCAATATTTGTTAAACAAATATAACACTGCATCTCATAAGATGTGACGATAAAGTGGACAGATGAATGTCTAAATCGGCCCTGATGCATGGCCTGGTGAACCTCGATAACCATGGCTCTAAGCCAGAAGCCCTGCCCTCCAGAAGCTTCTAGTCTGGTGGACTGTCCTATCCACTGGCCCTAGGCAGGTCAGGGCAGAAGTGGCCTTTTTTTTTTAAGTTTACGTATTTATTTGTCCATGCCAGGTGTTAGTTGTGGCAGGCGGGATCTTTAGTTTAGGCATACAAACGCTCATTGCAACATGCGGGATCTAGTTCCCTGACCAGGGTTGGAACCTGGGCCCCCTGCATTGGGAGCAAGGAGTCTTACCCAGTGGACCACTAGGCAAGTCCCAGGGCAGGAGCAGTTTAAGTAAGGAGCAGTGATCAAAGACCATTAGTGGAAAATGCATTAATCAAAGCTGTAGGAACATAAATGATGCTGCAGACCTGGTCCCTTCCCTCCTGGACTCTACTTGGCACCTTCAGTCTCAGTGGCCCCCTCACAACTCTGGCTGGGATGGCATCACCTACCCAAACGTCCACCTGTCTCTAGTAAGAGCAACGGGCATTTCCATGTGGCAGAGGGAAGAGTACCCACCTCCAGTCAGGAAGGGGGAATGTCATGGGGGGCAGCCTTGTCTCCTCCCAGCTGGCATGAGAAAATGCAAAAAAAAGAGTGACTTTTGGATTTGAACAGATAGGATGGTGTAGCAAAATAGAGCGCCAGGTTGAGTGAACTGAAGGGCAGATTTTACTCCACTATTAAGGACCTGGGGCCAGAAGGTCTTGTGTTGGGTCCTACTTCTGTTTTCTGTGCGTGGGGGAGACTCTCTCCAAACCAGGCTCGGGTTTCTCAAGGGACCATATGTTCTACTTCCTCTCACCTCCAACCCTGCCTGCTGCAGAGCCGGGTGTGCAGTGTGCTCACAAATAGAGCACTCTAGCTGAAGAGTCAGGACATGTGTCCTCACCTTCCCTGGTGGCTCAGATGGTAAAGAATCTGCCTGCTATGCAGGAGGCCCGGGTTTGATCCCTTGGTCAGGAAGATCCTCTGGAGAAGGGGATGGCAACCCACTCCAGCATTTTTGCCTGGAGAATTCCATGGACAGAGGAACCCAGCAGGCTACAGTCCATGGGGTCACAGAGTTGGACACAAATGAGTGACTAACACTTGGGACTTGTACTCCCCACCTTCAGTCTTCTGGAAACAAACCTGTTCCTGTTCCTGAGAAGCAACCCCCCAAATTATTGTCGCTCTCAGTCTGGGTAATTAAACTCAATACCTCCAGGGTGATTAAAAATTAATTCAGCGTTCAACAGGCCCGGAAATGAAATGCAGTGGGAAACACACTTGGCATGCCTGGTTAAATGTAATTAGAAAATCGTCCTGCTGGGGAAAGTAACTGAGGGGACGTTGCAGCCACAGAAGTGTCAGTTGGTGGGGAAGGCAACTGCCCTGCTTACACAGTAACAGGCCACTTCTCAGGCCTCTATTTTCCCTTACTCAACTGTTGCTGACAGTTATATCGCACAAGCAGCTGGTTTATGATAAGGGTTTTCACTTCTAAGTCGGTGAGGGTTCACGGGCACTGCCTCTGCCCAGGCCTGTTTGAGTCTCCACTCCTTGGTCTGTGCGTCCCTCTCTCACCTCCCCCATGCCGATGGCCACTGCCATCCCTTCCCTCCCCCTCAACCACACTATCTGCAGGGCTCTTTCCTGGCCCTTCTACTTCCTGGCTGCATCCCATTATCTCCTCACCTTCTCCCCCCGATGCCCTCTCCCGCCCAATTTGGGCCTCTCCTTGACCTTCCCTTTGCTTCCAGCTACTGTCCTCCAGGAGTGGGCCCAGCTGGAGGCTAGCTGCCCGCTGGGAGGTCTTCAGTTCTCCTTATCTGCCAGGCAGCAGCCTCGTTGCTTAGGATACCAGTCCAGAGGCTGGTATTCTAGGATGTTGCAGAAGGACATTTCATATTCCCATCTCAGAAGCCATCAGGGGCCTTCGCACCTCCCAAACCATCCAACTTTCCCATCTGGTACCTCTGAATACCATGCACAGCAGGGAATGCCTTGTTAACTCTTGAGGGCTAGAATGCCTTACTATTTTGAGTTGCTCCAGGGGCCTGTCGGAGAAGGTGATGGCACACCACTCCAGTACTCTTGCCTGGAAAATCCCATGGATGGAGGAGCCTGGTAGGCTGCAGTCCATGGGGTCACGACAAGTAGGACACGACTGAAGCGACTTAGCAGCAGCAGCAACTGTTGTGCTCAAGATGATTCCTGTTCCTTACTGTGAACCAAATAACTGCAACAAGGCAAGAGGGGAAGTTCTAGGTATTTCCTGGGCCTCCTGGAAAATCTAGGACAGCGCTGTCCAGTACAGTAGCCACTAGCCTCATATGGCCATTAAATTTAATTGAAATTGGATAAAATTAAAATTCAGTTCCTCGGCTATTCTTGTGGTTAGTGGCTACCATATAGACTGCAGATATAGCATTCCATCATCACAGAAAGTTCTATTGGATGGCACAGCCCTAGAACATAAACTTTAATAGCACAGGCTCAAAGTTGGGAAGACCCTCTACTCTTTACTCTGTGACTCACTTGACTTCCTGAAGCCTTACCCCATTTCTTCATCTATAATAACAGCTATCTTGAAGAGTCATGACATCCAGCGAAGGAATCCAGATAGACACTCAGCAGTGTTTGATAACAGGAAGAGCTGATAAATGGAAGCAATTGGTTTTCGGAGTAGAATCAGTGACTCCCAATCTAAGGCTCCCAGAGAATTCCAAAGGGGAACAGATATTTAAAATGGAGAAAGTGGATACTGCCAAGGATGCAAATTTAGCAGCATCGGTAATGGAACAAACTGGCATCTTGAGCTTCCTGATATGATGCAATGAGATCATCATCTCGTCTATGTAGTGTTCTTGCCTCCAAAATGTTTAAATCTAACCAGAAGAGACAATCAGACAGATCCGAATCATATGATATTCCACAGAACAACTGGCAGTGACTCCTTAAAAATGTCACAATCATAAAAGAATAAAAAGGCAGAGGATGACTAATCACCTGCATTACCCTTGTTAGGAGCCTCGATTAAAAAGGACGTCATTGGCACACTTGGAGAGAATTTAATATGGAGCATATGCCAAATAACATTATTGCCTCAGTTTAAATTTACTGAATATGATAATACTGATGGAGAATGTCCTTGTTCTCCAGGAGATAATAGCTGATGTATCAAGAGGTAAATGGTCATCATGCTTGCAACTTACCTCCTAAAGGAGAGAGAAAGCAAACACAGCAAAATGTCAGTGACTTACAAATTCAGGTGAAAAGGAGAGAGATGCTCATCGTACTGATCTTTCGTCTTTTCTGTAGGTTGAAATTTTCCAAAATAAAAAGTCAGGAGGGGAAAATGCTTAACAGAAATCGTGTCTGTGATAAGGCTGCTTTGAGCTAATCACTAAGAATTAGAGCAGAAACACACACCAGACACTGTCAAGAGTTTTATGTGAATAATTTCTCTTACTCCTTACATCGGTCTTATGAGGTGTATCTAATAATACAAAAGATCCTCAGGCACAGAGTGGTGAAGCAACTCACTCAAGCTCACATGCAAGCACCTGAGCCTGGACACTGTGGATCCAAGCCTATTCCCTTAACTATTTCATCTTAGATTAAGTCTTTCAAAACATGGATTCTCTGAGGTGAAAATAATGTCCAGTCATAAATCACTCCTCTTTAGAATAGCTAGAGTGTTTCTATTCTAGGTTGGATGAACTGAGTTCAGAGTAGTTAGTTAATTGAAAAGCATGTCATTGGCACCCATTCTTTTCCAAGTGCTTTACAAAGACCTCAAGGTCACACAGAGTCCTTACCTTCAAAGAGTTTACTGCCTAGCAGAGATGTCCACCAGAAGAGCAGGAATGCAG
Source organism: Moschus berezovskii (assembly GCF_049115385.1). Lineage (NCBI taxonomy): Eukaryota > Metazoa > Chordata > Mammalia > Artiodactyla > Moschidae > Moschus > Moschus berezovskii. Next base: position 76,585,169 of record NC_142471.1, read on the forward strand.
GAATTCAAAAAAGGGGGAAAGTATCAGTGGCTTTTGGATTTGTTTCACTATCCATATCCAGGAGCTTGCCCCCTGATAAGTTACCTCAATTTCCCTCTAGAGGCAAGTGAAGATTACCCCTCTGCACCTCTGAAGGTACAGGTGATTCAGGTCTAAGCTAACCCAGAGACTCCAGCCCTGGGACTGATCTCAGAATGGGCTCTTGACCCATTTCACACTGATCAGAGACAACATGTCTCAATTTTCGACTAAGTTTGAGGTATGGAGAAATTGACTCACTCTTTCCACTATGTCTGAAACTTGTAAGAATGTAGAAGCTGGACTGCTGTGCCTTTTTGCTACCATATGGAGCCTGAAACTTCAGCCTTCAGAAAAGAAGGCAAAACCAAGATATAGGAAGAAAGAAAATAAGGCAAATACTGATGACATTATTTGAGCTCTAAATCCAACCTCACTTACCGGGCTTTTGGGTTACTTGTGCCCCAAACTTCCATTTCTCTGCTTAAGCCTCTTTGGGATGGAATTTTCTATCACTTGCAATAAAAGCTGTCTTCAATGATTCAGAAGGTATCCTGGAGGAGATGGAGGGAATGAGACCCTGAATGACCAATGGAATCCAGAAAGGAAAGGAGGTGGAAGGATATTCTAGGCAGAGAAATTGTTCATGGAAACCAGCAGACTAGGGTTCCCAGAGTTCTTAAAGACCTGGCAGCAAATCCTGGCTCTACCTCCTAGTAGCCTTCTAGCTTTTAACCTCTCTCTGAGCCACAATAGCCTCTTAAACAAGCTTAATGGCTTCACCTCCCAGAGCTGCGGAGATGAAAATGATAGTGACTTGTTCATGCTTGCTGAACAAACAAGCCAGTCATTTTGACTGGAGATGAGAATGGGTTGGAAAAGTGATACCTGGTAATAAGATGTGGAAAGATAATGGATATGGAAGGATGGGAACATTCACCTACCAAACCATATCGAGCTTTGTACCAATGCTCTCCAGTCCTCACAATGACCCTGTGGACACTGCCATCTTGTTTCCAGGTAAGTAAATTGAGGCTCAGAGAAGTGCAGCAACCAAACTCACACAGCTGACAACCACAGCCATGATCCGAACCATATCTAGTTGACTCCACACCCAATGCCTTTCTCACCATAATGACCATTCCCTGTGGGTAGGGGCTGAGACCCCTGGGGGCCTCCAGTGCTGGCTAAAGAGAATGACCTTTCCCTTGTAAGTAAGAGCAAGTCTCCCTGCCTGGGGCAAATAGTCAAAGAAATGTTTCCATTGAAGGCTAATTGGTTAATAGGTGGACTAGATCAAGCCCCACAGAAAGACCAGTCAGCTTTCTGGGCCAGACCCTGGGAGTGAGAAAGGATGGTATGGGATGAGCACAGAGAAAACCCAGCATTTGGGGAGTGACTGGTCTGAGCTCCTCAAGCCTCAGGAACGTGGGTCCCTGTGACCAGCTTCATTCCCGGAAACGTGCAATCCCCACCCAGAGGGCCCTGCTATTTGGGCTCTGGGGAGAGGCTGGGAGGAAGGGCCTGGGAACACTCCTCCAGCCCTGAGGAGGAAGATTTGCATCTGGGTTGGAGGAGGAGGTTGTTTGTGGAGGGATGGGCGTGTTGGTTGTTTATGTCTGTTGTTCCTTCTGCTGGTGGCCTTCTTCCCCTGTCGATAACTGGTAGAACCTGCAGGGCTGATGCCCAGCCTGGGGCCCTTCCTCTGACTCAGTGGGAGGGAAGGGAGTGTCCCAGAGAGCAGCCCACATCCCTGACTGATGGCCTTGCCCCAGGGCCTCTTTGTCCACCAACTTCCATCTGGTACAAGTGGGGCTCTTTCCTCTTTCCGCTTTTCCTTCTGTGTGAAGGCCTCCGGGCACAGATGTGTGGCTCCTTCCGGCCACCAGCAATCAAGATAAGGAGGGTAACAGGGCCTGACCCTCGGGCAGCCCTTTAGCCTTTTCCCAGTTCATCTGCTGCCTGCCCCACCTGATCCCTACATCAACTTTTGAGGTGAGAGGCATCAGTTCCATTTTAGAGGAGTAAACTAAGGCTAAGAACGGGAAAGGAACTTGCCCAGATGGCTAAGAAGTGGCCTAGCAATGATCCAAATCTTAGACTCGAAGCCTGAACTTATTTCCATCATAGACATCTAAGACACCCACACCAGGGGTGCTATCCCTCGATCCACTGTGAGACCTTGGTGGGCTTGCCCTCAAGTCATCTCTGGAGGTTCCTTGGGTGTCCCACAGTTGCCCAGGGCCAGTTTCTTCTGCTCCACCTCCTTGTTGAGGCCCACAAGGTCCCTGCTTCTCAGGCTGAGGCTGTGACCCTGGCACTCTCCCAGGGGGCAGGTCCTCAGTCACCACTGCAAACTGTTCTGTGCTCTGAGCCCAAATAGGTAGATGGCTCCTCTCTCCAACTTGTGTCCCACTCTGCAACCTAGGTAAGAAGACTCTCAGCTTTTCCCTGCAGCCCTTTCTTTAAAGGGAGTGTTTCTTGGCAACCTGTCCCCATCTACTCACTTGCAGCAACAGCCTCAGCTGAGTTCATGTGATTACAGTGAAACTTCCCCCATCACCACAGTGACCAAAGCCCCTTATTTGTCCTTGTCCCATACTCAGATCCAGGTGGAGAGTGTCGAACCACCCCTCCCCCAACTAGGAGGGGGCCACACTCATTGTTTAAAGTCAGGCCAATCATAGCCAGTGAAGCTCAGTTGTAGAACATTGAGCTGTCAGAGAAGTGGTCTGGTTCTCAGTCCTGGCACAAAGGTGTGAGGCTCGGGGCTTCTGCAGCCACTTTGTGCCAATGGTATGGAAACTGTCTGTGCTTCAGCTGCTACCCGGAGAAGAGCTGAGTCAAAAGACCACAGGTTTTTCGAGCACCAGGTCACAATGTGACACTGTTTAGAGTCCCTGATCAAGCTTCATCTAAACCAACCACACCCTTGGACTTCAGTTCTCAGGCCCACGCATTCTGGTTTCACATTAAGCAAAAAGCTGGGTTTTCTTTCGTGTGCAACCAAAATTATGGTGACACAGAAGGTCACATCTGGGCCCCTTGTTTCTCTCCCTGCCCCACCCCTACTGCCTCATCAAGTTCCTTCTCAGAGGCCTACCTCCCCCATGCAAATTGACTCATACAAATAGATACCCAGGGTCACCCACTACTAGCCTATAAGTATACCATTTCAAACCCTTTGTGCTACATAGAAAAAGTGGTCCCAGACACTCTTCCTTCTTTGCTTGGTGAGGTGGGGGTGGGTGGGGAGTGGAGACGCCAGCAGAGAGCACGAGGCATGGTGGCAAACACCGGCCCTGCCCAATGGATGCAGGATGCCAAGTCCGTCCTGTCTCCTGAGGGATGGTCCCCCAGCTGCACTGTTAGCACAGGGCTCAGGAAAGTCTGCCGGCCTCATGTGGCCTTCGGGGCCTCCTACGATAGCTTCCAGCGAGAAGGATGCCTCAGAAGAAAGAAGAGACCACCGATGGATTATTATTATTATTTTTTAAACCAGCCCCTTCCCGGGATGATTTAACCCTGAGCAAGAGGCCTCGTTTCTCATTTCTCACTGTACCCTCTGGCCTGGCTTCCTCCCAGCCGCACCCCCAAACATGCCCTTTCTTTCTTAGAGCAGGAGCCTGAGGCTGAGCCAGTGCCTCATTCCCTTCATTCCTGCCTGACAGGTCAGGCCTCACCCACTTCGCCCTGCCAGCCCCCCATCTGGGCAGCCGTCTGCACCGCGTACAGGGCAGGCTGTACCCAATGAGCTGCTCACGGGTCTCTGCAGTGAGGAGAGGCAGGCGGGGCTGACCTCTTAGCTCCTGAGGTTTTCAGAGAGATCTGGCACCTCCAGGGATGGGCCACAGCGACCTGGGTCTGTCGCAGGCCCTAAAGAAGGACTTTGTCTGGGGTCTTTCCCAATAGGCCTTGTCTTCCTTCACAGTGTCAAGCCCATTTCTGTGTCTGTCCCAAAGAAGGGGGATGGAAATGCTTTTAGAGAGTGCCTACAGAGTCCCAGTCCCTGCCTTGAACTTTGAGTCCTCGTCACAACCCTCAGCGTGGTGGCACGACTGCGCGGCAGAACTCAGCTCTGGGTGGCAGAGTTCACCCCGGCTGCCAGCACACCAGCCCTGCCTGCCAGAGCCTGGTGGTACCACTCCCCAGGGGCCACTGCTGTCCTGGGTCAGTCCGTTCTCTCTCTGCCCTCACCTCCAGCAAACTTTCTTCCGGCCCAAGGCTGGCAGGCCCCACGCCAAGAACAGATTCTTTCATCCTCTCTGGTCTAAATCAAGCTGCAGCGGGAGCAACCCCCAAGGGCCCTCCTGCCTTATTTGGAAGAAGAGCAGGAAACCAGACAAGAAATTGTCTACACAAGCACACCTCTCATCGTGACCACAGGGCCGATGCTGTCATTCTCCAGAGTGCAGGGAATCTGTGCCCCAGAGGGCCCTGAGCTGTGGTGTCAGAGGGGCTGCCTTGTACAGCCCTAGAGGAAGGCAGATGTTTGTGGATGGTAGTCATGAAAGGAGCACTCGACTCTAAAGCAGATAAAAGTTAAAGGTGACTCGGAAACCATGCGGAGCCCCCCGGGGCCCCTAGCAGGGTTATCTGGTTGGGGGTGGTTGGTGAGGAGGGGTCGGTTCAATCAGAGGCAAGTCTCTGAGCAAGGGTTTACCTCAGGTTCCACTCTGGGCCTGCTTCCACAGTGTTGCATCACTAAAAGGGTGGTTTAATCAGCACCAGGTAACCCTGGTATCTCAAAGGAGATCAAGAAAAGCAGGCTGGGACCCTGCAGAATCTTCTAGAATCAGTTCTCAGCCCTGGTGGCAGTGTAGAATCACCTGAGGAGTTTTTTAAAATAGTGATTCCTGGCCTCACCCCAGACACATTGGATCAAAACCTCAGAATGAGGGCTGGGCAGCCATAATTTTCATTCCCCTCAGGTGACACTACTAAGCTGTGTTTCTCAATTTTCCCTGATAATAAAAATCACCAGAGGGCAAATGTCAAAAAAAAAAAAAAAAAAAAATGATGCCCAGGCTCCCAACTTCCTAATCAATCAGACCCACCAAATCAGAATCTCTGGGAACTGAGGCCCAGAAATCTGCATTTCTCACAGTCACCTTGGCTGACTGGGGCTAGGAAATCAGGTTTCCAGTGCAAACGCCTGAGGTGCCCCAGGCTTACTCAGTCCCTTCCTGCCCACCTGATCCTCAGTGCTCCACAGAGGACTTCCCTGTATGTAGACAGCACCCATTTCCTCCATAGCACATATCACTGTTTGAACACTATGTATATTTATCTCTGTCTTTGCTTCACACCCATCCCCCCACGAGCCTGTAAACTCCATGAGGGCAAGAACGTCTGTCTGGTTCCATGGAGCGAGCTCTGAAGTTTGGCCTCAAACCCCAGCTCCCTGACTCACCTGTTCTCTGCTTTGAGCCAAGTTACTTCTCTATCGGGTGGCCCAGTGCTCTCATCTGTAACGTGGAAATTAGAAAAACAACCCTTCCCTCAGGTAGGCGGTGTGAGGAATAAATGAGATGATATATGTAAAACATTCAACATGGTTTCTGGCACAGAGGCAGTGGTCAATAAACGCTCATGATGTGTGTGTTGTGCTGTGCTCAGCGGCTTCAGTTGTGTCCGACTCCTTGCAACCCTATGGACGCCTCTGCCTATGGGATTCCCCAGGCAATAATACTGAAATGGGTAGCCATGCCTGCCTCCAGGAGATCTTCCCCACCCAGGGACTTAACCCACCTCTCTTGCATCTTCTACCTTGTAGGCGGATTCTTTACAGCTGAGCCACAGGGGAAGCTCAAATGTTTCTTATATTGATTACCTTTTGCTACTTAACAAACCACTTCAAAACAATGGCTTAAAACTGCAATGGTTTTGGGGCTTCCCCAGCAGTCCAGTGGTTAAGACTCTGCCTTCCAGTGCATGGGGCCACAGGTTCGATCCCTGATTGGGGAACTAAGGTCCCGTACACAGGGGGCAGTAGAGCCAAAAAAGTCACACATAAAAGCTACAACCATTCCATGCCTTACAATTCTCTCAGTTGGGCTGACTTGTCTCTATTCCAAAGGGGTCTTGGCTGAGCTCCTGCTGTTGTTTGTAGCCAGTCTGCTGAGGGTTAGGGGCTCCCCATGGGCTAACTCACAGGACTGGCATTGGTGAGGGCACCTCACTTCTCCTCTGGGTGACCTCTCTAACGGACTAGCTTGGGTTTCCTCACGTGGCAGCTGGGTTCCAGGAAGCTGAGAATGAGAGTCACGTGTCACTTTCTTGACATTCTGTTAGCCAAAGCAAGTTACAAAGTCAGCCCTGAGTCCAGGGATGGAGAAATAGTGCAGTTTTCCATAGGGGGAGGTGCAAAGACTTCCTGGGCATTTTTCATCCTCCATAGATGTTATTTCCCTGTATCTAGCATGGTATGCACAGCTGCCTGGCCCAGTAGGCATTTACTATGCATTGTTGAAGAAATAAATCAATGGATAAACAGAAAAGAAACTTGAGACCAGAAAGGAAAATGAACTTGCTTAAAGTCACACAGTAAGTGAATGGCAGAACCAGGACTCCCGTGTGCCTGGTCCCTCCTCTTCCCATTACATCAGTCTACTCAGGCAATGCTCAAACTACCGCACAATTGCACTCATCTCACACGCTAGTAAAGTCATGCTCAAAATTCTCCAAGCCAGGCTTCAGCAATATGTGAACCGTGAACTTCCAGATGTTCAAGCAGGTTTTAGAAAAGGCAGAGGCACCAGAGATCAAATTGCCAACATCCGCTGGATCATGGAGAAAGCAAGAGAGTTTCAGAAAAACATCTATTTCTGCTTCATTGACTATGCCAAAGCCTTTGACTGTGCGGATCACAATAAACTGTGGAAAATTCTGAAAGAGATGGGAATACCAGACCACCTGACCTGCCTCTTGAGAAACCTGTATACAGGTCAGGAAGCAACAGTCAGAACTGTACATGGAACAACAGACTGGTTCCAAATAGGAAAAGGAGTACGTCAAGGCTGTATGTTGTCACTCTGCTTATTTAACTTATATGCAGAGTACATCATGAGGAACGCTGGGCTGGAAGAAGCACAAGCTGGAATCAAGATTGCCGGGAGAAATATCAATAACCTCAGATATGCAGATGACACTACCCTTATGGCAGAAAGTGAAGAGGAACTCAAAAGCCTCTTGATGAAAGTGAAAGAGGAGAGTGAAAAGGTTGGCTTGAAGCTCAACATTCAGAAAACAAAGATCATGGCATCTGGTCCCATCACTTCATGGGAAATAGATGGAAAAACAGTGGAAACAGTGTCAGACTTTATTTTTTGGGGCTCCAAAATCACCGTAGATGCTGATTGCAGCCATGAAATTAAAAGACGCTTATTCCTTGGAAGGAAAGTTATGACCAACCTAGATAGTATATTAAAAAGCCAAGACATTACTTTGCCAACAAAGGTCCGTCTAGTCAAGGCTATGGTTTTTCCCGTGGTCATGTATGGATGTGAGAATTGGACTGTGAAGAAAGCTGATCGCTGAAGAATTGATGCTTTTGAACTGTGGTGTTAGAGAAGACTGTTGAGAGTCCCTTGGACTGCAAGGAGATCCAACCAGTCCATTCTAAAAGGAGATCAACCCTGTTCATTGGAAGGACTGATGCTAAAGCTGAAATTGCAATACTTTGGCCACCTCATGCGATGAGTTGACTCACTGGAAAAAGACTCTGATGCTGGGAAAGGTTGGGGGCGGGAGGAGAAGGGGACGACAGAATGAGATGGCTAGATGGCATCACCGACTCTGTGGACATGAGTTTGAGTGAACTCCGGGAGTTGGTGATGGACTGGGAGGCCTGGCATGCTGTGTTTCATGGGGTCGCGGAGAGTCAGACACGACTGAGCGACTGAACTGAACTGAACTGAACTCAGACAGCAGCCTGAGGTGGGGCCGAATTCATCAGATAATTGCCTCACTCCTCAGCTTCTGCTGAGCCTCTAGAGATGTAGATAGAAGGTCCAGGACTTTGCTGGCTTCCTGAAGAGTCTGGAACGGGGAGAAAGGAGCACTTTTCATTTCCCTGGTCACAGAGCATCCCGGAGAACGGTCAGGAAATCAGCAGTCCTCCTCCAATCCCACCATGTGTGTATAAGGGCCAGGGGGAGTCAGAGGCAAAGACAGACCACAGTGTAGTCCTTTTGTGACCTGTTTATCCTCCCACCAACCAGGTGTGGATGCATGCATGTGCATGCATGCACAGACCACACACACACACACACACCTTTCTCTCTCCTCTGCCTTCAGATCCTGGGAGAAAACTACCATTATTTGGGGGTCTGAAGTCTAATTTGGCCTGGACCAGCAACTGATGGCTTTGAGCAGTGAGTTTGGGGGAGGGAAACTGAGAGAGGGAAGAGCTGCAAAAGCTGGACTGCGTTCCTGTCCCCGTCCGTCAGCCCGTTGCTATCACCTGGGAAAATCAGGGCCCCTGGGTGCCACCTTTCCTCCAGCAGGAGCGTTCCTGGCACTTGCTTAGTCACCCACCTGCTGCAGGAGAGACACCTATTTTTAGGCTTCAGTAAATGAGCTCTGCAGTCACAGAGACCACGTTCCCTTGTGTCTCTTCGTCACGGCTGGTGTGACTGGATGGGAATCACGTCACCAGGGACCCCTCCAGCTCCACCCCCAACCAGCTGACCTCCATCTCCTTCCTCTGAGACGCCTCACTGCCTGGCCGTCACCCACGTAACCGAGGCGGCAGAGCAGCGGTGGGGAGCACCAACGCACCTGCGTGAGAGCAACCCAGCTCTCAGGGGTGAGTATCTTAGCCACTGACGCTGTTGAGCATTCTTGCGCATCACTTTCGGTCAGTGTGGTTTTTGTTTTTAGCTTCTCTATAGACAGCACACCCCTTTCCTTATGCTCACGTGGACCACTCTCATGGCCCCAGCTTTTAAGATACCGCAGCTTGGAAGCTGAGGCACTGTGGCCCAGGAAGCCAACAGACTAATGAAGCCAAGCTCCACTGATCACTCACTGTCTGACTTGAGCAAGATCCTTAGCCATTCCAACCACTGACCCCTCGCAGGTCACCCAGGCTGCTGATCAGTTTTCAGGATGTTGGCACAAGAAGGGCACCGAGATACCATGAAGTCCACTCCTACTTTATTGATGGGGAAATGGAAACAAAGGAAAAAGCAGGGGCCTGCCTGTTGCAGGTGCCAGAGACCTCTCTGTGAGGTCATTCTATCAGGGCCTCTTCATGGATAAAAAGCCAGTAAGAAATGGTGCTGATGAGGCCTCTCTGCTGGACAGAACCATCTGCTCTTCAGCCCAGGATCCCCACACTTGGTACCCAGCACAAGGTAGGGCTTCCTTGGTGGCTCAGCAGTAAAGAATCTGCCTGCCAATGCAGGAGCTGCAGGTTCAATCCCTGGGTCAGGAGGATTCCCCTGGAGAAGGAAATGGCAACCCTCTCCAGTATTCTTGCCTTGGAAATCCCATGGACAGGGGAGCCTGGTGGGCTACAGTCCATGGAGTCACAAAAGAGTCAGACAGGGACTTAGCAACAAACAACAACAAGGTAGTGAAGAATTCCTCTACAGACCCACTTGCATCAGAAGCCTCAGAGTCACCTGGGTGCTTATCAAAAGTTCAGGTCTCTGGGCTCTACTATGGCTTGAGATTTGATCCCCAGCGGTACATTCCTGTCCTGCAGGACTTGAGGGGTGTTACACTGTCTCTGCCTCAGATTCCTCGCCTTTAAAATGAGACTGAACCTCCCTGTGTAAATACGAGGAACAATACAGTCACGTGGGAGCCATATCAGCACAGTGCCTGGCACATCGGAACCTCACAGCAGGTGACTAGACCTAGAGTCGGTTTCTGGTCCCAGCAGCTCCTAGGAGGCTGCCAGGCTGCTTGAAAGCAGACACTCCCTCTTTCAGATCGGCCTGAAACTATCATGTGCTGGTGACTTCCAGAAGTGACCCTGCAAACCTCTGCCAGGCAGTGGCACTCTTCAGACTAGGGCTCAGATCTCAAGATGTTCGCCACCCCCATTTCCCATCACAGCTGCTGGCCACAGTCGTCCCTTGGCAGAAAAGCACTGTCCTATCACCCTCCTGGTCTCTCCCTCTGGGGACTGAGCCCAACCCCTGTCATACCCTCAGGAAGGCAAATGAAGTGAAGTGAAGTGAAAGTCACTCAGTCATGTCTGACTCTTTGTGACCCCATGGACTATACAGTCCATGGCATTCTCCAGGCCAGAGTACTGGAGTGGGTAGCCTTTCCCTTCTCCAGGGGATCTTCCTAACCCAGGGATCGAACCCAGGTCTCCCACATTGTGGGCGGATTCTTTACCAGCTGAGCCACCAGGGAAGCCCAAGAATACTGGAGTGGGTAGCCTATCCCTTCTCCAGCAGATCGCCCCAACTCAGGAATCGAACCAGGGTCTCCTGAATTGCAGGCAGATTCTTTACCAACTGAGCTATCAAAGAAGTCCTTTAGAAAACAAACCCTTCTCCAAACAAAATTTGACAGTGCATGAGCCCCCCATGTATATAATTAGTAGAGTTGTATTAGTTTGAATTTCTTCTCTAAGTCCAAATTGCCAACATGTTACTAAGTCACTTATAAAATCCCTGTGAACACAAGTGGGATCCAACGTGTGAAAATCACATATTCCTTCTAAATGTGCATGTTGATGCTTATTATAAATTTTCACTTAGCATCAAGTATGTGCTGGAAACTGTCTTTGCACTGAGCATTGGCAAAAGCCCATGAAGCTCTCCTGAAAATTGCCAGGATTTTGTTTAGCATGGTTTCCAAGCCCTGGAGAAGTCCAAAGCCCTTTTAATGGCTGGGGAGACTGAGGCTCAGGTGGGAGAAGGGACCCGCCCTTCAAGTGGCCACAGCAATGAGAATCTTCACCCACATTCCCAACCTCACCAGCAGGGTAGGCTGCTCAAAGGGATGAAGCCAGCACAGGTGGTTCTGACCAATGGATGAATTAGTCTAAAGTGGCAAGGACTGTCTATGTCTCTCAGTGCAGCCAATCAGCAGATGACAGGGACAGAGCCACCCCCCAAGGCCTGGGGTGAGGAAGGTAGTAGGCATGTGGGCTCCTATTTAGGAGCAGGAAGGGATGGTGCTGAAAGGGTTTAGACAGCTTTACCTTTGGCACCTAAGCTCTTGAAAGTGAAAGTTAGTCACTCAGTCGTGTGACCCCCTGGACTGTGGCCTTCCAGGCTCCACTGTCCATGGAATTCTCCAGGCAAGAATTCTGGAGTGGGTTGCCGTTTCCTTCTCCGACCAACCTAAGCTCTTGATTCAGCCAAATTCCTACTCTACAAACATCTGAGTTGTTGAGATGTTGTACTTTGACATCGCTAGATAAAAGGCTCCAAAGAAATGCAAATTACTGTCATCACTGATGACGGTTTCCTCCCTGACCAGCAGCTTGCTGCTGCTGCTGCTAAGTCACTTCAGTCGTGTCCGACTCTGTGTGACCCCATAGACGGCCTCCTTCCAGGCTCCCCAGTCCCTGGGATTCTCCAGGCAAGAACACTGGAGTGGGTTGCCATTTCCTTCTCCAATGCATGAAAGTGAAAAGTGAAAGTGAAGTCGCTCAGCCGTGTCTGACTCTTAGCTTGCTAGGCTGTATCTAGTCTAGTCCCTGACCAGCCCCCCTCCCAGAGGATCCCTGTGTGGAAGAAGATAAATGAACAGAGCCCTTGCCTCAGGACTAAGTTCAGGGCACCCTAACCAAAGGAGAAACCAGGTCTTTCCCACCACACCCAGCACAGAACACTGTTTCGTCCTGTGGGAGAGCAGCCGCCAAGGTGCCGAGTCACCACCTGCTTGTCAGTCGATACTCTGCCCCATGCCCTGCGTTGCCCTGAGAGGGTGTGGCAAAGCATCCTGTGCAAACAGGTGTGGGATGACCTGCCTGCTCCCGGGATGGGGTGGGGGACCAGCAGGCTGATCCTTCCCCAGCTCTCAGCCTTAGCTCCCTGCTGCGGACCATCTCATGGGGCCTCAAGTGGGCCCTCAGAACACAGTAGGAGTCGGGCTCCATCAGCAGAGATGGGTGGTGGGGGGAGGTCTTGTCTGCTCTCTACCCTCTTCTCACCAAGGCTCAGCTGTGCCTGATGGTCCTCCCCCTTACTTAATGGCTACGGGCTCCTTGTTCTGTTTGTCAGTTTTCTTTTTTAAAGGTATACACAAACAATTTTTTTCAGCCAGAGATAGTATTCATGCCTCCTCTGATCCCTTACAATTCCCCTGTCCCCTGTTAACCCTGAAGCCCCTGCTGTTACCAGCTTGGCAGAATCCTTCCAAAAATATTCTATGGATATATATGTATACATACGTGTATGTGAGTCTATCCTTTTTGGATGTAAGTGTGAACAAAGAACATATATTTTTCCAGAAGACTTTTCTTTTTAAAGATTTTTATTTTTTGATGTGGACCATTTTTAAAGTCTTTATTGAATTTTTTTCAAATTCAATTTCAAATTGAATTTTTTTCTTACAATATTCCTTCTGTTTTGGTTTTTTGGCCTGAAGGCATATGGGATCTTAGCTCTTAGACCAGGGATTGAACCCAAACCCCCTGCACTGGAAGGTGAAGTCTTAACCACTGTACTGCCGGGAAAATCCCTGGAAGTTTTATCTTATTTTTTATTTAATGACATATTTTGGAAATTGGTTTCATTCCTATTGGCAGCTGGAATCTCTTCTGTTCTAGTGGCTGTAGGCAAGCCCTGAAACTAACTACCAAGAACTTTGTAACCAGGCCCCTATTGATAGATGTTTAATGCATCTCCAGTCTTTTGCTCCCCTGATGAACACTCTTATGAATGAGTCTTTCTATACTCTGTTCCTCCTGTGTTTCTGGGGTGCCCCTGCACACCAGGGAACTGGGAGGGGGCGGAAGGGACAAGGAGGATCACACTACGTGGGAGAATGCACAGCTCTCAGGAGGGGAGGCAGACCCACCCTGTGCTTTAGGGAGGCCTCAGGTAAACAAAGTTGCAGAAGAGCCTTAAGGAGGAAGTGTACATGGTGAACAAACCAAGATTTTTTTTTAGTTATTTGAACAAGTTCCTTACTGATTATAAAGTAAAACATATTCCTTATTGGAAATTTGGAAAACACTGAGCAGATGTGAAAATGAAGGTCACCTGGAATCCCACTCACCTAGAGGTAACCACTCAATGTTTAGTGCATTTCTTGCCATTCTATCTTCTAGATACAAAGGATTTCTGGAGGTCGGGCATGGGGGAGGCATGATGGAAGGTGCTCTCTGAGCAGAGAGCACAGCAGGGAGCATTAGACTCTTTCAGAGAGAGAATCAGAAGCAGGAGGAGATAGAAGAGGATGGAGGCAGGGATGGGGGTCCAGGTCAAAGGTGAGCCTGAGAATAGCAGGGGAGAGTTTACCCCTGGATGGATGGGCAGTGGGAGCCACTGCAGGCATTTGAGTGCAGGACTGGTAAGATCACCTGGCAAGAGATCTGAGAAGTCTGGCTTTGCGATTTTAGAAGGACATCTATGAAAAAAAAAATTTCATCAGATCTTTTGAAGAGCAGGTCTGGAGTTCCAGAGGGAGGTCACTTCTGAAAATATTAACCTGGGAGTCATAGTCTGAGTGTGAGTGAAACAACAGAGAAGTATGGCTTCAGGGCTGAGAGCATAGACTCGGAAATAGCAAGACCGCAGTTGAGTCCCAAAGGCACCACTTATCAAGAGGGTAGCATTGGGCGATTTACTGGTCCTCACTGGATCTCTACCATCTGCCAAGTGCAGATGGAACTAATATGCCCACATCAGAAAGTGGATGAGAGGATTACAAGGAATGATGCAACTAAGAGCCTAGTATGGTGCTGGGTACACAGAAAGAACCCCATAATTGGTGGGAAACTACAGAATGAGAGCAAAGAAAGGGCTGAGGTTAAATCTGTGACTGGAGGAGCTAGGAGAAAGACATGCCCCTCAGGGTTCCAGTTTCCTGGACAGAAAGAGAATGGTCCCCAGAATAAACCAAGGACTTAGGGTTTCAGGAGGAAGAGTTGATGACAATGCCAAGCACTACCTGAGGCACAGGAAGGGCTCAGAGCCCAGAAGGTCCCCGATAAGTGGTACCTTCACAGCAGTTGCCATGGGGATGTGGATAGCAGGCCGAGGCTGAGAGGTTAAGGGGTGATGGGAGGTGAGGAAGTCCAGGGGTGAGCTGACAAGTCTTCCAAGAAGTTAGGCGGTTAAAGGAAGGAGGAGGGCCCAAGCTCAGGGGAAAGATCATAGGGAAGAGTTGGTAGAGTTGCTTTGTTTTGTTTGGGTTAGAGGCCATCTCAAGATATTCGTAGGCTAAAGAGAGGAAATCAACAGTTCTTAAAGAGGGGAAGTGATGAAAGATGTATTCTACCTCTCTAGACTTCAGTTCCCCATTTTAGCAATCAATGTGGACTAGGGATCCCTGAGGTTCTGCTGGCTTTTTTTAGTTCTTTGGTTCATTCATCCATTGATCCATCTTTCCATTCATCCAGCTGTCCATCTGTCATCCATCCATCTGTCCATCCGTCAGATGGATATCCCATCTGCGCATCCATCATCCAGCCAGCCAGCCAGTCAGCCATTGTCCTTTAACATAAATTGTAGACCTCAGCCATGAGTTAAGAGGGAGAAGGGATCTGGGGGAGGAGTGGAGGGAAGAAATGAGAAGGAGAAGGCAAGATTCCTCTTGTGTGTAAAGGGAAGAGTAGAGAAGACAAACAGGCAATGACTCAACCATACTAGAGATGGACTCAAAACCCACACCCTGGAAGCCCTTTGAAATGAAATTCTAGCATTTTCCAAACCCCTTCCCCTCCACCCTGATGTGTACCCATCCTCAGCCCTTGAAACCATGCCTTGGTCTTTATTCCACAGGATATCCACCGTCCCCACCATTGTGCTGGGCCCACATAAGCAACTGGCAAGTTAGTACTTGACATATCCATTTATTCAATAAGTGTTTGTTGACTCTGTGCAATGTGCCATACACTGGGAGATAAGTAGTGAGCAAAAGATATCCCTACCCTCCTTGAGGGGGCTTCCCAGGTTGTGCTAGTGGTAGAGAACTCACCTGCCAGTTCAGGAGACATAAGGGACAAAGGTTCGATTCCTGGGTCAGGAAGATACTCTGGAAAAGAAAATGACAACCCATTCCAGTATTCTTGCCTGGAGAATCCCGTGGACAGAGGAGCCTGGTGGGCTACAGTCCATAGGGTCACAGAAGAGTCGGACATGACTTAGCGACTAAACAATAACAACAACTAGTTGGGGAACAAGACCATCAAATAGTTACACATAAATCTGTAATTTTTGTAGCTGTGATGGGAGAGAGCAGGGCTTTTCCATGGCTGGGGAGAACAGGAAAGGTTTCTTTGAAAAAGAAACTTGGGAGGACCCGAAAGAACAAGTATTCACCAGGTGCATTAGCATGGCAGGTGGGGACACAGATGGGCCAGGCCTGTGTGAAGGCAGGTGACAGAGGGAGGGACAGAGGGCCTGAAAGAGAAGCAATGTGGCCGGGAGGTGGGAGGTGCTGGACCAGACAGGGGAGGCGGGCAGGGCCTTGTAGCCCAGGAGAGCAGCGAGGAGCCTCAGGAGTGGTTGAAGCATGAAGATGACATGATGGGCTTCGGTTTCAAAGACCTCTCCTCACAGAAGCAAGTTGCAGATGCGTGCATGCAGTGTGAGCCAACCATACAATCTATTGGGGCTGGGATGGCTTTCACCCTCCACTTTAGATATGTCTGTAATATTTTTTAATAATCAGCCAGTCCTGCTTTTGTTATCAGGAAAAAAAAAAGTACTGAAGATGATAAAACTACAGAACAGGCTTGGAGAAGGAGTGGAGAGGATGCCTTAGGGCTGCTGAGGAGCCCCTACCTGTCTGAGATGGTGTGGATTTTACCCCAGTCAGACAGAGAGGCAAGCGGCTGGGCTTTGGAGCTGGGGTCCGCTTGACCCTCCCTGCCCTTTGGAGGGCTCCTGTGGGGTGCTTGAGCAAACTGGTTCAGAGGGGGCTCTTATTCCATCCGAGTGCCCTTCTGAAACCCTGAAAGAAGGACAGCGGCAGGCAGGCCTGAGGAAGAGACCACATTTTCTGACAACTGCTCCAAACACCAAGGCAGCGGGAGCCACGTGCCAATTTCTCCCTCTGAGCCAGGCTGGGGAAATGGGGCCTCTCCCTGGGAGGCCATTGTTCTCAATCCCCAGCGAGGGCTGGGCCCATGGGGAGTGTTTTGTTGACAGTGCCCAGCAACCAGCGCTGCTGTTTTATTGGGAGGTTGGAGGCCCAGGGAAGAAAGCCCTGCCCCAGGAGCCCCAGCTTCCATGGAGCAGAGGGCAAGTTCAGGGAGCCCAGGTGGGTGTTCCCAAGGCTCCCTGCCCTTCAGGCAGGTTCTCCAAGAGGAGCCGGACAACCTTCAGCAAAGGGAGGGGCAGGGAGAAAATGGGGCTCTTCCCACCACTCGAATCCTACTCAAGACATCACCAGGTCACCACCAAGGAATGAAGAGGCTGGGGACCCCCACTTCTGATCCTGTTGGGGTGTAGAGGGGTGTTCAAGGGAGACAAGGCCTCCAGCAGCCAACCTGAGACACCTTGGGTTTGGGCTTACCTGGGACTGGAGTCAGTGTCATCATTGGAAGCATATTCTGCAGGACAGGAACACTTGGAAGAAACGCTGCTAGCTACCTGAGTCCTCAAACCTGAGCAATGTAGACCAGAGCTCAGATTTGCAGTCTGAGAGAAGAGGAAGGACAGGGGAGGTTTGAGAGCGTGACAGCTCTGGTTTCACGCCCAGTTCTGTCTCGGTTTCCTCACCTGGGAAACGGGAACCATGCTGTCCCCACTCTTGGGCCCCCCAGTGGTGCTGAATGGGGTGACCTGGGGAAGGTCCTGGTGTAGAGCTCCCCGCCCCCACCTCCACAACCTATTTCCATCTGCTACTCCCCCCGCCCCCACCCCTGCAACCTCTGCTGTGTCCAGAGGCCTAGATTCTGACCCAGAGGCCAGGGGCAGGGCCAGGGAAGGAGGGCCACTTCCTCGGTGGAGTTCGGTTTCTTTATCTTATGAAACAAGTTGCTCTGTGGAAAGACCAAAGGTAGGAAAAATAGACATTTCCGATCTGCAAGCAGTTTTTGAAATTTATTATTCATTTATTTTCAGTTGCCCTGGGTCTTCATTGCTGTGCACAGGCTTTCCCTAGCTTTGGCGAGCAGGGGCTACTCTTCGTTACAATGCACAGGCTTCTTGCAGTGACATCTCTTGTGGATCACAGGCTCTAGGGTACTCAGGCCTCTTACTGCAGGGGTTTCTCTGGTGCAGAGCATGGGCTCTAGGCACATGGGTTTCAGTAGCTGCAGCAGGCTCAGTAGTTGTGGCCCATGGTCTTAGTTGCTCCAAGGCATGTGGAATCTCCCTGGACCAGGGATTGAACCTGTGTCCCCTGCGTTAGCAGGTGGATTCTTCACCACTGGACCACTGGGGAAGCCCTGCAAGCAGTTTTGCAAGTGGTGGAGGCACCATACAGGTTCAGGCAGAGGGTGAAGCAAGGTTGAGCTCCTACAGCCCAAACGGTTGAAGCCCTTCTGTTTTCCATGAGAACGGATAGCAAAGGAGGTGACATGTTTTCAGCCACACACATGAGACACTCCAGTTGCCTCAGCCTGGCCCAGATGAGACCTTTTCTGGGAGGAGAGGGGGCTTGGTGAAGGGAGGGAGGACAGGAGGAAGGGGAGCTGGAGAGTTTGGTCTTCCAAGGGCCTAAGGGGCCAGAGAGCTCTCGGATGAGTCACTCCTGAACCACTTTCACCTTCACTTTGTAGAAACCTCCTTTCTAGGACTCTGCTCTGCAGAACACCAGCGCAAACACGCACAGGTATACCCAAGAGCATGCTCCTCACAAAACCGCTTGTCTGGGTAAAAACGGGAAGTGACCCCCCAAAACTATGCTGTAAATCGTACCTAGATCAACCTGGAAACTGCCTCATGAAACGTTATCACTTGAAAAAGCAAGTAGCAGAATTGAATGTGTGGCGTGATCTCATTTTATTACTATATATGCCTGTAATACATAACTGAATATAGTAAATCAACCAAGTCTACACACCCACACACATTTTGAAGCACAGAAAATAAAATCCTGGAGGAGTACACGACAAACTGCTAACAGCAGTTACCTCTAGGAGGGAAAAAAGATACCTAATTTTTCTCTTCTATGCTTCTATGTGTGAATTTCTTAAAATTAGCACAAGCTAGAGCTAATTTAACATACCACCCCCAATAAACACAAAAGGAGCTGGAGGGGATCAAACAGTCATCCTTCTACTAGGAGCAACCAGAGGAAGGGGTACTAACAAGACAAGTCCCCGTTGCTGGCAATGCCCCAACTACCACCCAAGAGAGTGAAGTGGGGGCCATGAAAATGAGAGCAGGAAAAGACCATTTTATTTTCCCCATGACCCAGGATCCTACCTGTCTACACCTGGATCTTCCAGCACCTGGCTGGGGCCCCACACAGCACTCAGGCCTGTGCTCCTCAGAGAAGGTGCTGCAGGAAAGCTGACTCTTCTGGAAACAAGTCACATGACCATACATCACTCTGCTAGTGCTGGGTATTTTTGAAGTGTGCCGTTTCTTTTTTTTTTTTTGGCTGTGCCATGTGGGATCCTTGTTCCCCAACCAAGGATCAAACCTGTGTCCCTTGTATTGGAAGCGTGGGGTCCTAACCACTGGACTGCCAGGGAAGTCCCTGAATCATGCTATTTTTTCATTCTGGGATTCCCACTAACAATTAACCCAGTGGTAATATTAATGCTTACCATTTATAATGCTTTTCTTGTACAAAGTACGTTACAGGTTATTGTTGTTTAGTCGCTGAGTTGTGTCCAACTCCTTTGTGAGCCCATAGACTGAAGCCCACCAGGCCATCCTGTCCATGGGATTTTCCAGGCAAGAATACTGGTGTGACTTGCCGTTTCCTTTTCCAGGGGATTTTCCTGACCCAGGGACCCAACCCGAGTTTCCTGCATTGCAGGTGGAATTTTTACCACTGAGCCACTAGAGAAGCCTTGGTTACAGGTATCCTCTCATTTTATCCTAGAGTCTGGTGAAGTAGGCGGTTTCACCTTTTAATTTCATTTTACAAGAAGAGAAACCGAAGCTCAGAAAGAATATGTAATTTGCTGAGAGGTCTCATAGCCACAGAGGGCAGATACTGAATCCAGACCCACACGCTCTTGACTCTGGAATCGACCTCATTCAGTGGTCTTTTAGTGACACATAAAGCAAATAGACACCAGTGATTTTTTTGGAACATGTCTTGCTGGTAAACTCACCATTTAGCCTGACTGTAGATGTTTCACAAGAAGAAACTGCAGGTTTGGATTCATAATGTCAGTGACTAGGGTCAGTTGAGCCAAATGATGACTAAACTGTGATGCCTAAAACAGCCCATGAGCTGGTAATGACCCAAATTTCAAGGAAAAGTGGAAAAAAGTAATCCAGCCCAACATGTGGTTCCACTGGGCATAGTGTTTACACAGTTATACAAGTGCAACAGTAAATAATGAAATAACCAAAATCATCATCTATTACTGTATTGGAAAAATAGTGGCAAGGAAGAGAATATGACGTGTGCAGGAGGGGATAGAACTCCTCATCTCCCAGGGCAGGAAATCAACAAATTATTTCTAAAGCTGCGAGCGAAGATGGTGAGGAACCCATGTGAGATGCTATTTAGAGACATGAAAGTGAATGTTCCAGAGACTCAGTTTCAAGAGTTAAAGTGGTTACCCTTGGAGACGGATCAGGGCTGCAGTTGTTCATGATGAACTCTGTAGAGATCTCTGATACTCTGATAATGATGTTCATGTGTGAACATTAAATAAATAAATAAAATCCAAAGCAAAGCAGGAAGAAGAGTTCTGATCCCAGATGCGGTTGGGATAGCGATGAATAGGCTGTGATGAAGAGGAGACTGGGATTGTTTGCTCAGTCACAGAAAAGTTGATGGGGCCTGAACTAAGATTGTGGCTTTTGAGGAGAGGTCATTAGAATGGCTGCGTCACTTGAAACTGGTGAGGTTATGAGAAGGTAGGAGAGTTCAAAAAGAGAAGAACCAAAGGAGAACAAGAAAAGAAAGTGTGGTTATTACACAGGCAAGGTCATGCTCCTCTGAGATCTTTAGCCCTTTGTTGGGGGAAATGACTGAGTGGGCCCTTGGGTTACACAAACATAAAATAAAGGTGCGATCTTTCCACCGATTGGGAAAGTTCCCACCATGAAGCCAGTGTGTCATTGAATGATGGGAATTGCTGAGCTCAACTATCCCTGGGGAGTTAGGCCCACACACTGGATACCCCAGATGCTGTGGCCCAAGAGGATCCAAGACATGAATATGGCAACAGTCTGTGTGTAGACATCAAAGGTCTGAAGACTGTGCGTGCTCTTCCAGGCTCCTGAAGATCAAACTCCCACAGACCTAGAAGGAATCCCAGGCCTGGCTCAGGGCTGTGTCTCTCTGGAAAGATAGCCCTCTGCCTCCAAGGGAACTGAGTAAGCTCAGAGTTTGGGTCCAGAGAGGCCAAGGCCTCCAGACCTTGTTCCCTCCTCCAGAATTACAAGGCCTCCTCCAGGAAGATCTTCCAACGAGCTTACCAACTCCACCTTGCCCTTCTATCACTAGCTTGTTATGGTCTGACTACCAGATATTGAGTCTGTAAAGGACACCTTGGCTCCTGTTTGAGAGATATGTGGTGCAGTAGGGGGAAGCCCAGTCCTTAGCATCCCAGTCCTGGGTTTGAATTTCTCAGCTTTTCTGCATCCTGGCTGTGTGGACTCCTTGAGGCTCACTTTCCTCATTGGGAACTTTAGGACTGAAAGGCTCAGTTCCAAGAGCTGTGAGGCCTAACAGTGCTAACCTGGGCTAAGTGCTGGTCCCTGTGGAGATGGGCTGGAAGAATGACTGAGGCTGCGGGGCTGAAGTGGGGTGGGGGGTGAGGTGAGCAGTGGTGGTTCTCAGGGGAGCGGCAGAAGATGTTCCTGCTCAGTCAGCAAGGCCAGCTGCCCTTCCTCAGAGGCCCCTCTGGACCGGGTCACACTCACGTCCCTCTCACAGGGGCCGGAGCCTTTCTGACTGCAGTGTCTCCCACAATTATCTACATGCTAAAGAGGCAGCTGGTCAAAACCTCCATGAGATTCTGGCTAAGGGCAGCCACCCTCGAAGTTCTCTAGGAAAACAAAATTTGTCCTCTGGGCCCCCTTCACAAGGAAAAACAAGTCAGTTCACTGTTCTGCTTCAGATGAGGCTTTGATCTTGCTCTCTGTCCCTCCCCATTCCCAAATATGGATTCAGGTGGTACCTGCCACCTCCAATGCTTCTCCTGTACATTCTCTGGATGTCCCTATGTCTGTAACCATGTCACTGGAGCCTCAAGCCAAGGTATATCAATGCACACACGTCCCCAAATTCCAATTCTGATTCTTCCTCTGTCCCCATGGGTCTCACCAACACCCTTTCCCACCGTTTGTTTTCTTCCATCATCACAACAATCCTGGGACAGATGTCCAGGAGGGCAATCCTCTCCACTTTAGAGATGAACAAACTGACCAGAGAAGCAGAGCATCTCACCATTTCCACCCAGCCCACGGGCCCCAGAGTTATCTTCCTAAAGCCAGGTGGGCCTTGTAATTTCCCTTCTCATAGCTTTCTGGCCGTTTCCCAGGGCCCAGCAAGTGAAAAGCCTGGGCTGACCTGCCCAGTGCCATCACTCCCATGTCCCTCCCTGCACCCTACACGGCATTGATCACCTGCTGTTTTTACTATCTATTTTCCCACCTCCCTGACTTCACTTGTGCCATATCCCCTTCTCTGAATGTCAAAACTGAATTAATCTACTAAGGTCCAGCTCAAATGCCACCACTTCCTTCGGAGGCCCCCTCCGCCATTCCCCAGGAGATGATCATTGCTCCTTTCTTGGCGCTTGCTGAGAGCTCTGCACTTACCTCCCTGGGTCCATCGATTTCTCTCTGCCCAGGGCTGCCAGTGGTTTGCACAAATTAGTCTCTCCCAGGGTCGATGAACAACTTGAAAGACAGAACCCCAGCACAGTCACTTGGCTCTATGACCTTAGGAAGTAACTTTCTAGTCTACTAATGGGAATAGCTTTTCCAGTGACTCACTGGAAAAGACTCTGATGCTGGGAAAGGTTGGGGGCGGGAGGAGAAGGGGACGACCGAGAATGAGAGTGAGATGGCATCACTGACTCTGTGGACATGAGTTTGAGTGAACTCCGGGAGTTGGTGATGGACAGGGAGGCCTGGCGTGCTGTGATTCATGGGGTCGCGGAGAGTCGGACACGACTGAGCGACTGAACTGAACTGAACTGAATGGGAATAGCACCAGCTTTTCCTGGTTGGGGTGAGGATTAAGCAAATCGCGTAGCTCAGTGCCTTCACTACCTGTTTGGAGAACGGTGGGGAGTGATGACCGTGAACCAAGTCAGTTACAGCTTGGGGTGACCGGGGCTCTGGAGCCCAGGAACCACTGTGCTGTTCCTGCACCACCTTCCTCCCAGGATGTCTAAATCCACCTGGGAAAACGAGATGGTTGTGGTTCTTAAAGGCAGCTACATATTGGAATCGCCAGTGACCTTTTGCATTGGAATCCCTCAGGGAGACTGCTAGAAATGCAGAGTACTAGGCTTCACCCCAAACTGTCTGAATCACCCCCCACCCTGGATGAGGTCCAGGAACCTGTGTTTTTAACAAGCTTCCCAGGGGATTCTGATGCAAGAGCTCTGGTCACACTGGGTCACAGTAAACTTGGAGGCCAGCTGGGGTGGGGACATGATATCCACACCTCCCCCTTTGCTTAGGTGACAATGGAGGTGGATCTGGGGATTAATGATGCCAATGGCCAGTGCCACTCCCACTCCCCAACCAGTCTATCTTTGAGCCCCAGCCCAGAGCTGGATACAGGGCTGATCAGCAGCCAAACTCGGTAACTGTCTCCTAGCCATCGGCAAAGTACCTGGCCAAGCCTGGGTGCTCAGCAAATATTTGTTAAGTCAACTGAACTCCTCTGGGGCCACTCCAGCAGAAGATCAAGGACCCAGCCTCTGGGCTAGACCCCAGTCCCCGTCCTCATCTGAACCTGGCTGTCTCCCCCACAGAGCCAGTGGGGACGGCCAGACGGGTATCTTGGGAGGGTGTGCGGAGTGGTGGGGGAGTGGGGGAGTGGGCAGAGGGAAAAGTCGTTCTCCAAGGAAGGGAAGCTGGGGACAGGAGTAAATGTCTGTTCCCCTCCCCGCTTAGAAATAGAGGCAGACACCAGTCAGCAAGAATTGACTGAGCTGAGACTGTGAGCTCTGACTTAGTGCTCACCCGGGCCTTTCAATCCAGCTGCACAGTAGACTATCTGAGGGGCTTTGAAAAATGCCCAGGCTTGGGCCCATATCATCTCAAAAAACCCAGAACCTCTAGGATGGTGCCCAAGCATTGATATTTCTGTAAAGCAACCCACGTAGTTCTGTTGCGTGGCTAGAATTGAAAAACTGCTGGACTGGCCCCTCCTTTCCTCTCCTTTCTTCTCCTAATTCTCGCAGCCTCACATTACCCAGACACTTATAATAATGACTGCAAATCTTGGTGAGCCCTTTCTGTGTGCCCAGCATCACACTGGTTACTGTAGGCACAGTAGGGAATAGGCTAGACTTGGCTCCTCCCTTCACAGGGCCCATGGGCTGGTGGTGAAGACAACCTAGTAATAATTCCTAATTATTGTAATACAGGGTGTTAGGGGGATGCCCCGGAGAAGCCCCTGCGTCAACTGCTGAAGTCTGGCAAGGATGAGGGAGGTCTTCTGGAGAGGGTAGAACATATGTGGAGGTCTGATGGATAGGTAGGACAGTTGGGGTTGGCCAGTGGGGAGGCAGAGAGAGAGGACTCAGTCAGGCACACATGTGGGTGCGCACTCAGTTGTGTCCGACTCTTTTTGACCAAATGGACGGTAGTCTGACAGGTTCCTCTGCCCATGGGGATTCTCTAGGCATTTCTTACGTCTCCCGAACTGGCAGGTGGGTTCTTGACCACTAGTGCCACCTGGGAAGCTCCAAGTCAGACACATGCAAAGCCTCAAAGCCTCAAACCAAGTGAGACAGCACTTGGTTCATGGAAGGCATGAAGGAAGTTCAAGTCCACTGCATTGTGGATGGAAGGATACCCATGAGAGGGGGGAAGACAGACAGGGCTAGATCACACTGAAGTTTGTAAACCATGTTAAGGAAGCCACTTTTTAAAATATTTTTTTTCTTGACTGCGCCATGTGGTATGTGGGATCTTAGTTCCCTGACCAGGGATTGAACCCAAGCCCTCAACAATGAAAGCTTGACGTCCTAACCACTGGACCTCCAGTGAATTCCCAAGGAAGCCAATTTGATCCTAAAAGTAGTAAGAAGCCAATGATGGATTTGAGAGAGGGACAAGTAGAGGTTAACGTGAACAGATTTGTGTTTCACCTGCTCTGGGGCACAGAATGAATTGTAGATGGGGCCGTGGAGGCAGGGAGACCAGTCGCGAGATGATGTAACGGTCTGGGTGGGAGATGGTGACTGCCTGGATGCAGGTGGGAGCAGCAGTGGATGTAGGTAGGTGAATTCAAGAGCTCCAGAGGAACTGGCATGAACAGGGCTCAGTGGTTACAGGAAACGGGAAGAGTGAGGGTGCCCAGGGTGATGCTTGAGTTTCTAGTTTGCAAAGCCAGGTGGGTGGGGTGCCATGTACTGAGCTGTGGTGCCAGGTCAAGGAACAGGTTGGAAAGGGAAATAAGGGTCTAGTCTGGGGCCTGTTGAGCTTGAGGATCAAAACTGTTCCAGCTATCACTGTTCCCTTTCTGACAGGTACAGAGTAGTAGCCACATAGTCATGGAGGAATGGAAATGAGATGTCCAGGGACCACCTTCTAGGTTTACAACTCCCTGTGTGACACTGGACAAGCCCCTGACCGTGACAGGGGCCCTCTGATAACAGGGCCGATGGGCCTTCCAGGCCCTGCACCACTTGGGCCTTGGAGGCCTATCCCCACCAGCAGAACTCCTGGGACTGGGCCTCAATGCCTCTCAGGGGACAAACTCTGTTGTTCTTGGTCCTCCCAGCCAGGATGTTAACCAGGAAGGGGGCCTGTGCCCCAGGGAGCCAAGGAAGTGCAAACAACTCGGAGTTGGCAGCAGCGCCCTGCTCCTCCTGCTGAGGCTTCCTCCGGGAGGTGAGCTCCAGTAGGTCCCCAGGCAACCTCGCCTCGGACTCAGGAGGCCTGGTGCCAGGGCTGTGGGGAGCTGAGCCCCAGCAAATTCTGCTTCTGCTCCTTCAAACACCAGGGCCTTCTCTCCTCCTCATCTCACTCTCCTGCATGCCCCAGAGCTAAGATTGCTAGATTCAGGAGAAAAAAAGGATACCCATTTAATTTCAGTTTCAGATAAACATTAAAATATTGTTTAATATAAAGTCCCAGGCAATATATGGAACTTACTTACACTCAGAAATAAACTTGGCACTTATCTGAATTTCAAATTGAGCTGGACATCCTGTACTTTTATCTGGCAGTCCTACCCAGAGAAGATGTAGGAGCCAGCCAACAGCCAAATGAGAGGAAGGGGCTGGTTCTTCAGCCCCTGCCCCCTACCCCGCTCCACTGACTCCAACGGAGGGCTGGTGAGAACTTGTCATTCCCCGATCCTTGGCAAGCTGCATGCTTCACCAGATGTTAGGGCTGGCTTTGGAGCCAGGGTATCTTTGGAAAGGTGTCACGTCTAATTAACCTAATAAGTAGGTTGTAAGCTCAGGCCGGAACCAGCAGAGGATTCACCCTGACAGATGGGGAGGAGTGGGTCACACCTGCTGCAGGCGCCTGCCAAGAAGCCACTGGTATGGCCTGCGGAAGAACTAATAGGAGGCTTTGACTCTACATCAGATACGAGGCAAGCAGAAGTTACACCAACATCATATTAACAGTGATAATAACCACCATTTACGGAGCCCTTACTATGTGCCAAGCACTGAGCAAGCATTATCTCATTTAATTCTCACAACTCTAGAAGGCAAAGGCTATTATTATGCCCATTTAACAGATGATGAAACTGAGGCCGCAAGAGTTTGAGCAACTTGCCCAAAGTCACATAGCTAGAAAAGGGTAGAAATGGGGATTCCAACAGCCATTTGGACTCGAGTCTGTGCTTTTAGCTGCTGACTCCTTGGTTCCTTCCCCACCTCTTCTCCTCACCCCCAATCATTTCCAAAACATTTGGTGAAAGACATACATGGTGAGATGAAAAGAAACTCCATTTGTCCCTTCCATCAACTTTTTAAATTATTTATTTATTTATTTGGTTGTACCAGATCTTCGTTGCAGCATGCAGGATCTTTAGTTGTGGCATGTGGGATCTAGTTCCCTAACCGGGAAACGAACCTGGGGCCCCTACACTGGGGAGCTCAGAATCCCAGCCATTGGACCACCAGGGAAGTCCCTTCCACTAACTTCTGAATCATTGTCTGTGTTTAAGACATGTGGTAGTCTAATGGGAGAGACAGGTATCAATAAATCATTATTAAAGAAATGAAACAATAATGTTTAATGGGTCTTTCCTGGTGGGTTAGTGGTAAAGAATCCACCTGCCATTGCAGGAGACACATGTTCAATCCCTGGTCTGGGAATATCCCACATACCGTGGAGCAACTAAGCCTCTGTACTACAATTAATGAGCCTGTGCTCTGGAGCCGCATTCCAAAAGCTGCAACTACGGAGCCCAAGTGCCACAACAACTGAAGCCCTCGCACCCTAGAGCCTGGGCTCTGCAATAAAAGAAGCCGTCACAATGTGAAGCCCGCACACTGCAACGAAGAGTCCCGGCTTGCTGCAACTAGCGAAAACCCATGAAACGATGAAGACCCAGCATAGCCAAAGATAAAAACTAAGTTAAAAAAATGTTTAATGAAACAGCATGAGTGCTATAACACAGGCTGCTATCAAGAGAAGCAGTAAAACATGGTGGTCAAAGGGTAACTTACTTTGTTTCTTTGCACCTCAGTTTCCCTGTCTGCAAAATGGGAGTAATACTACCCACTTTACCACATTGTAAGGGTTAAATGAATTAACACTTGAAAAGCACTTGGATAGTGCCTGGCGTGTAGTAAGGACTCTATTCAAGAAGTACTTTCTGAATGACTGCAAAGTTCCAAACACTGGTCTCAGCTATTGGGACACATCAGCAAACAAAACAGATTAAAAAACCCTGCCTTTGTAGAATTTGTACTATCGCTTACCTTCTCTTGACAGCTATCATTGTTTTTATGTGACCTATTATTACATAAATAATATTACCTGTTAGCATTTTTAAATGCTATTTTAGGTGATTTGTTATTACTTAATAAATCATGCTCTGTTGATCTTCAGAGGGCACAAAGCAGAGAAATATCGAATCCTCTGAGTTGGCCCAAGGACATTTCCTATGGTTTCAGAGGTGGGCGGGTGACTTCATTTTAAACCCCTACTGGGTCTGGAGATGGGGCTTAAGGCGGTTGATAACCTACCAACCCCAAGGCACATCAGTTGAAAAGCTGGGGAGTAACAGGTCCTGCAGGATCAGGGTTTGGGGGAGCCCAGGAGTCAGCAGGGGATGGAGAGAGAAAACCTGGGCATGGAGAGTTGGGGTGGTTTGCCTGCAGAGGCGGGGAGGGTGGGTGTCGGTCTTTCCCTGAGAATCCTTGTGCAACGCTGGTCTCAGGAAAAAGCCTGGCCTGAGTAGGTGGCTAAAGTCCATAAAGGCTAAGGGGGGCAAGTGAACTTGGCTTTGGGAGAAAGGAGGAAATCTGCCACCGCTTCTGGCAGCCCTGATGAACTGCTAAAAACAGGGCTCCAGCCACGGGCCTCTCCATAATCCAGGGCCCCACAGACTTCTAGGCCTTCGTCCTTGGCCCCCCGGCCCTGCCCCCCAGCCCTGTTGCACACCTGTTCAGCAGAGAATGACTTTTGACTTGTCACCTGTCATGCTGCCAGACTGCTCCAGAGGGTGGGGAGGGCCCCGGAAGCTCTGTGGGAAAACCGAAGCTGTTGTGTAGATTAGAAGGGGGAGAAGGGGGAGGCAGGTGTGTCTGGGAGAGCCCCGGGGACCAGGTGCCCTGTTCTCACGCTCTCATTGTCTGGAAACAGAAGGAGCCCCTGGCTGAGAGCAGGGATGTCACATGTCCAGCTGGGTGGCCCCCTCCCCCAGCCTGTGTGCCAGATATGGGGCTTGCGGTCCTGCAGGGTGTTTAATTCATAGTCAATGAGGGCCAGGGAGGCCTCTGGGACTGTTTTTGTTTAGAAGCACACATTTGAAACTTATTGTTAACGGGCAGTATCTTCGGCCCTGGGGATGTGCGGGAATTCTGGCCCGCTGCTAGCTGGAAACGCACATGTGTAAGTGCAGCCGTGTGCTTGTGTCCAGGAGGGCATGTCTGGTTTGCATGCCTCACTTATCTCTGGATAAAGCTGTGCGTACATGACTGTGAGTCTGTGTACGTACATGAGTATGGTCTGTATGTTGGTTTGGGGTGAGCAGGAAGGACTCTACAGAGCAAGTCTGAAAATGTCAGTTCCCTGGGTCTCCTCCCAGCTGGGCCTCTCATGGAATGCGCCTTTAGGGGTCTTGCTCTGTGGGCCTCCCCTGCCACAGAACCTGTTACTCGAGCTCCACCGGCTGGCGCTGGTGATCCTGAGGATGCCGGGTTCTCAGCACAGTGGCCTGGACTGGGGAGATGATCTGGAGCCCGGGAAACCTCCGTGGACGGGCACAGGGTCACAGGATGCAGCCCATGACCAGCTAATTGGTCCCTTAGCCGGGGCCCAGGAGCTAATGTCCTGGCACTGCCACCCCTGTTCCCAGCCACACCCTTTAAAACAGGCTGCTCCAGGGATAGAAAGAGAAGCTCAGCCAGCCTACAGGCCCACCCAACCAGCAGCCAGGCCAGGAAATAAATCAGTGTTCAGTGCTCAACCCAAACTCCTGGTTCTGGCCTGCTCTGTCCACTTCCTGTTGGAGGCAGAGCCTTTAGGCCTCCGAACCTCATGTTGAAAAAGTGACATTTTTGGAGAAGCTGCCCAGCATGGAAGTTGGCAGGGAGGGGGTTGAGGGTGGTAGCCATCCCCGAGTCTCCAGAAACAAACGGGGGACTCTCCTGGCAGTCCAGCAGTTGAAACTCTGTGCTCCCAATGCAAGGGGCACAAGTTCAGTCCCTGGTCGGGGAAGTAAGATCCACATGCCACACGATTTGGCCCAAAACGAACAAACAAGCCAACCAGAAAATTTCAAGCCACCCACCCATTTCTGCTCCGACTTCCTCTGTCTCCATCTCTTCCTCTCATTCCCGGGCTGGTTGTCCTGTTGGAGAAACTGTAGCACAAATGCTCTCCAGTGGAACTTTCTGCAGTGACGGAAAGACTCTCTACCTGTGCTGTCCAGCAGGGTAGCTGCCAGGCCACCGTACGTGGCTACTGAGGACCTGAACTGTGGCTAGCGTGATTGAGGAACTGGGTTTTTCATTTCATTTCATTTTGGAAAGCACAGCTCTAGTAAACCAGTTCCTGCAGAAGAGACGAAAAATGGGGTCGCCTCCAAGATGCATGTTTGATGCTGTTTCAATGCCAAGTTCTTCCGTGTCCATCTTCTTTGGAGCCTCCCAGCAACACTGCTGGGCCAGGGCAGGAACTACTAGTCCCCCTGCACAGAGGGCCAGATGACTTGCCCAAGGTCTCCCTATCAGAAACAGGGAGGTAGAACAGCCCAGGTCTTCTAGTTCTAGATGTAGGACTCTCTCCATCACTAGCCTCTTTCTAGCAGACCTGCAGTCGGGCACTGAGAACAAAAAACAACACCTGATGCAAGAAGTTCAGTCCAGGTTTGACCTGTAGAGAAGAGGTTTCAAGGGTGCTATTGGAACTTCAGTTTCTCACTCTTTGTAGATGAGGAGAGGGAAATATGTATGTGTCTAGGGGTACTTGTATGCCAGACGCTGTGTTAGGTTCTTTACAAAGCTTAGCTCTTAACCTTTGCAAGGTCAGTTGTTCTCCCCCATTTTACAGATGGGGAAATAGAGGCTCAGGGAGATGACTCAAGTTGTCCAAAGTCATACAGCATACAAGTGATGGAGCTGGGCTTTCAACTGGGCACTTTGGCTCTGCAGATTTCTCTTCCACTCATCTGGTAAAGAACCCACCTGCCAATGCAGGAGAAGCAAAAGATGCTGGTTCGACCCCTGGGTCAGGAAGATACCCTGGAGGAGGACATGGCAACCCACTCCAGTATTCTTGCCTGGAGAATCCTATGGACAGAAGAGCCTGGTATGCTAATAAAGCCCATGGGGTTACAAAGAGTCGGACATGGCTGAGTTACTGACACACACCATCTGGTTTGGGATGTAGGCCTGATTTAGAAAAAACTGATTGTGTGAGTCAGATGGCACTCTGAACCGGGCCCCCACTGTGTGCATATCTGTAGCTTAGGCTCCTCGGGGATGAGGGGAAGAACAAGGCCCCCTGGACCCCAGTCCTGGAAACCTACTGTCTTTGCTCAATAAACTGACACAAGTGAGCCAAGTATTGGCCCACAAACAAAGAAAAGGGAAAAGGGACTGAAGTGGCCTGAGTGAGCCAGCTGGTTCTGATCTGCCTGGAAAGACTTCTCCAAGGAAGAGAGAAGCGTCTTAGTCAGTGATTCAGCTGCCTGGCTCACCCAGGCCCCTCCAGTCCCTTTCAGCATTTCCAAGGGCAGCTTCCTGACCCATTTGTTTCAAGTATGGGTTGTAACAAAGTATTTGAAACTCAGTGGCTTAAAAGGACAACAGTTCATGTTCCAGCAGCCCAGGCAGGGCTTGGTGGGGACAGCTCACGTCTACTCACAGGGCATCAGCTGGAACTGTTCTTCTGTTTGTCTTTCTGGGGGAAAATAGGTCATGTGTGTGTCTGCATCAGGCTGGCTGAGGGGCTGACAGGCCCGGGCTTAGTGGGAACACTGGGATGGCTGGGTTTCTCTCCTTCAGTGTCAGGCCAGCCCCCTGCACTTAACCCCTCCAGAGAAGAGCTGGACTTACCCAGAAGCTGAGGGCCCTGAAGAAGCTGCAAGGCCTTTAACACTGAGGCCCAGAAAGAAAGAAGAACAGACCCTATCTCCTGGGGTCATTCTGAGGTTGCAGGACGGGACGTGTGTGCAGACCTAACCTGGGGTCTGGACTATTGCCAGCAGCTTGCTCTGGTGCTGTGTGTCTAAAGCACCGGTTTCGGCCTCCCTGACCTGGGTACGTGATGAAGCCCTACTGAGCCTTTTAGTTTTATCTTCAAAGCTCCTCCTTTTTAAGTCCCCTCACTAACTGAATGGCACTTCACCAAATACACCTGTACCTTGGGACCTCTCCCCGCTCTGCTCCCTGCCCCGCATGCCTGTCCTCCAGGCACCCCTCCAGCCCATTCTCCATCAGCTGCTTTCCTCCCAGGACTCTTCCTGACCCCCTGCCCCAGAGCTGGCTTCCTCCGCTCTTCCCCACTCATTCACAGGTCACAGTGGCTCACCCGGACAGTGGAGGCAGGCAGGGCCCAAAGCTTATAGAGTCCTTCTCAGCAGCCCTGTGGAAAAGACTGCAAGGGGGTCTGGCCTTGATAATGACAGTGGACCCCAGTGATCATACGCAAGGGCTCTGGAGCCAGGCTCTGTGGTTCAGATCCCACATACAACTTAACTGTTCAGTATTGTCTCATCTGTACAGTAGGGATAGAACAGCACCTAGCTCCTCGGGTTTGTTGCAAGAGTTCAATGAGAAAATGACATGGATGGCACCTGTGTTCTATGTGGGGTGAATGAATGCTCCATAGTCATTGCTCTTACCTTATTAATGCATGCTGCTCTTAGGCCTGGCTGTGAATATCTGACCCCCTGAGAACAAGGGAACCAAGGCTGACCCCACTGTGACCTTCTGTCAGCTCCTCCCTCCCCCAGCCCCTCGAGCCCAGCTGGAATCACTGTGCCAGGTGTCATGAGGTGCCCTGTGGCTTAGCTCCCAGTTCCCAACCCTCTCGTCAGTGCCTCCCTGCCTGGACCTGCCCAGCCACTGACCCCAGGCCATCTGAGAGGTGTGAGCAGGAGGCCACGGTCCTCCAGCAGCCCAGGCTCCATGTGTCACAGGAAAGAGAGATCTGACACACCCCCTTTCCTGGCTGGGCACTGCTCTTTCCCTTCTCCAGGTAGGTCTGGCAAGGGGGGCTGTGGAATAAAGCGAGGTCTGGGCCCCTTTCCCAAATCTGGCTGGTGACTCAGTGTTAAGCTCATACCATTTGTCCCTGGGCCCTGAGACAAGTTTCGGGAGTGTCAGCCTCAGAGTATGAGGTGGGCCTGCCTAGTTATCTAGTCAGTCAGTCACTTTTGTTGTTCTTTCTTTTCTTCATTCCACAGAGACTCCTTGAGCACCTACTCTGTACAGATACTCTTCTAGATACTGAGGATATAGACAGAGCAGGACTGATTAAAGTGGAGCCTGGGAGAAGTGTGCCAGGCCTGTGAGTGAGCAGCCACTTTGTGGCCTTGAGTCCTGCGGGGCCTGTTTGGTCCTCTCCCTCACATCTACCCATGCCAGGCACAGGGGCAGAATATAATCTCCGGACTCCACAGTCAGAATCCAGTCCTGGCTGTGCCTCTTACTCACTGAATAATGACTTGGCTCAACTCTCGAATCCTCAGTGTCCTCATCTGCAAAGTGGGTGCACCATTAAGAGGGCCATGGAAGCAACAGCTGCCAAGGATTCAACACTGCGGCAGAAGCTTCTTGCAACACACCAGATGGCCTTCGTCCACCCACTGCCATCATCTGCCACCATCTCCCACCTTGCTGGGCTGGAATCTTGCCCTTCCTTCTGACTTCCTGGGCAGGATGCAGTTTGCTGACAGTAGCCAAGTCGCCTTCTGGACCCCGGAGGATGCCGGAGACCTTTCCTGTGAGCCATTTGCCCCCTGATGCAGGGGTCACAGAGGTCTTCAGACCTGAGATCAGAGAAAGATGAGGAGGAGGGTGACAGAGGCCATATTTTAGGGGCTTGTCCCAGCTGTTAGCAGGGATTCCTTCTCCATCAAGGACAGATGGGACCAGCCCTCCAGAGTCGGGATGGATTGGGCACCTGGGTGGAAGCTGACACCAAGGGTGAGAAATTCATGTGACCCTGTCATCTCCCGTCATGAGACTCCCACACTCTTCTTCCTGCAGCCAGGAAATGAAGTGACAGGTCACTCTGAGGGGCAACTGGAGACAGGCCACCTCCGTAACATTTATTTAGAGCTGGCAGCCCTGTCTCCTTCCTAAAGGGCCTAAGGGACTGCTCTGACATTTGCAGGAGGACTACTGGCTAACCAGGCCTTTCTGCATTCATACCATCATCAAATTCCCACAAGAACTTCCCTTTCAGTGATGAGGAAACTGATGCTCAGAGAAGTAAAGAAACTTGCTGATGTTACCCAGCTAGTCCAAGGTAGGGAGGTCTAAGGAATCCAGTTCCTCTGACTGTTAATTTTTAAATGCAGATATGACAGGACGTCAACAAACTGAAACCATAAATCTATCAAAAGACAGAGAGAGCAATGTTCTTAACTTCCAGGAGTACCTTCTGAGAGGAGGATGTACATAATGCATTTATAATGCCAACAAATGAGGTCAATAGTTTCTGAAGGGATATATAAGAAGCCATGAATAGCATGGACCTTTGGGAGGAGAAACTGGTATAGGGGGAGGGATAATGAGAGCATTTTGCATCTCATTCAATGTCTTCCTGTAGCACTGGCACGATTTTCCGTGAGCATTTAATAAGCAGAAGTAACGGGTCATTGACTAGTAGGAGTATGGATCATTTTTCATTGTCTTCCTGATTTTTTTCTGAGATAGAAAAAGAAAAAGGGAATTTCCTGACAGTCCAGTGGTTAGGATTCCAAGCTTCTAATGCAGAGGGCCATGGGTTTGATTCCTGGTTGGGGAACTAAGATCCTGCATACCACAGGCATGGCCAAAAAAACAAAACCAAAAACAGAATTATATTTGTTTTTAAAAAAAAAGACATTGAGAAGTTAATAAAAACTGAATCCCAAGAAAATTTCACAAATACATTTATTTGTACAATTGAGAACTCTTTGGGACTTCCCTGGCAGACCAGCGGTTAAGAGTTCATGTTCCAATGCATGAGGTATGGGCTTGATCCCTGGCTGGAGAGCTAAGATCCTACATGCTTTGGGGCCAAAAAGCCAAAGCATAAAACTGAATCAATACTGTAACAAATTCAATAAAGACTTTAAAAATGGTCCACATAAAAAGGAAAAAACAAAACAAAGCAAATATTTGTTTAAAAAAAAACAACAAACTCTTTCTGGGGATGATCAGAGGAAATAAATTATTCTTAAAAGCCAAGCTATACCAAGATTTTCATGACTAAAAGCAGGATATAGTTCTCTGATATCTGCATTGAAACTGCTGTCTTCAATAATTAAACATGGAAAAACTAAGACGTAGGCTAATGCAGTTTCTGGAATGAAACATTTCATTTTACTTTGAGCTCCATGCCTTAAATGGAACCTGGAACACAGTAGACACCCCCCAAAATCCATTGGTTAATGGATAATTGACTTGTGCTCACTGGATCCTGAAGCAGGTACCCAGTCAATACCTGCTAATGGAAATCAATAATAAAATGCTATCCTTCTCAACCACTATCCCTGGATCCCGGCTTTGACCCTCATCCAGGGTGAGTGTCATCAGCCTTGGGCAAGGTTGGGGGACTCTGAGCTCCCCTCCCTAACAAAAGGAAAGGAATTGACCCCATCACTGTCCCGTGTCTGGGAGTGGTGAGCACAGGCAGGTCTTCCCTTCCCGATTGCTCTGTCAATACAGTGTACAGAGGCTGTGCAGGCTAGCCTCATTCAATATTTACTACCCTTTCCCAGCCTACCCTGCCTCCTGCTAACACAGGCAGGCATGCAGAGGACCAGACTGAAATCCCCATTCTCACATCTCTCTAGGAGCCAGAATCCAGCCCCACAGGGGTCCTCTCCTCCGACCCAGGAGATGAGCTAGCATCGTGGGCCTGCCATGGCCTTGAAAACAACACAGCTCCACCTGAGTGCACCATCTTCCTCCAAACCAGTCTTTTTCAGCTTCCCTCTCTGACACAATCTCACATTCCCCCCATCAGCCCCTCCTACAGCCTCCATCTCCAGCCCACTCCTCAAATCCATTCTCCAGTCTCTGGGTGTTAAGAGCGCTTCCTCTACCAGGCCCACATTTTCATTCCCCCCCAGTCTTACTGACAGCCCTTTCACCAGTCATCTCATGCCCAGACCATAGCCGTAGACCCCTAACTTGTCTTCCTGCTCCCAGGCCCTCTGTCTCCAAGCCAGCCTGCAAAGAGATGCAGTTGAATTAAAGTAGAGAACCCTTTCCATCCATGCACCATCCCACCCAGAAATAGCTAAGAGCTTCCAGTTGCCTTTAGAGCTGGGTCTTACTTGCTCACCAACATCCATTCAACTTGACCAACATCATATATCACACTCACTTGGGACCAGGTACTATTTGGTCCAAGTGCTTGCAAACGTGAATTTACTTAAACCTCATAAAATGAGGTCAGTACTGTTATGATCACTGCTTTACAGATGGGGAAACAGGCATGAAGACGTAAAGTAAGCTAAGATCACATCGTTAGTACATGACAGAAAGCAAATTTGAATCCAGCTGGTCTAGCTCTAGGGGCTTCCCAGGTGGCACTTGTGGTAAAGAACCCGTCTGCCAATGCAGGAGACATAAGAGACACAGGTTCAACCCCTGGGCGGGGAAGACTCCCCTGGAGGAGGGCATGGCAACCCACTCTAGTATTCTTGCCTGGAGAATCCCATGTAGCTCTCTAGGCTCCGGTCCATAGGGTCACAAAGAGTCAGACATGACTGAAGCAACTTAGCATGCACACAAGCAGCCTGTCTAGCTCTGAAGTCCTCGTTCCTGTCCTTGGTTGTCTGTGGCGAGGATGCGTGGACAACATCCCCCTTGTTTTCCCGAACTTCTCTGCCAACCCCTGGGATTCGTGAGCTGATGAGCTTGGGCGTCCTCTGCTCCTTTTCTTCCCTCGAGGATGCCTTTGCTCTGCTTCCCTCCCCCTCGCTCCCCACCCGCTCTGCTCTGTCCAAGTTTTTGCCCTCTCAAGGCTAAGTTCAGCCCGCTTCCCTGACTCCTCCGCCCTCCAGCTTCACCCACATCTCCTGTGACTTTCCTCCAGCCCTCTTCTGGTGTTCTGGTCCACAGTCTGTATTGTCCTCCCTCTGTGGGGTCCAAGTAGAATCTATCTCCCCCATTCCATGACGGCCAAGGGAGAGCATGTTGCAATTCTCACTCATCTCCCATCACAACCCATCGCCAGAGGGAGCAGGGAGAACAGAGGGAGCCAGTGAAACTAGACCAATAGTGAGGCAACCACAGGAGAGGAGGGTGAGGGCTTCTCGGAGGAGGTGGACTTGCACGAACTCATCAGGCCCTGCGAGGAGTGAAGGGAAGGTCCTGGGGATTAGCCTGCTTCTGCCGCTCCATCACCCCTCCTCATCAAATGCCTGGCACCCTTCTCCTCATTCCTGTCCTGGGGCATTTGTGGCAGAAATGCTTTTCCCAAGGTGCTTGCGAGACAGATTCTTCAAGAGTAACCTTCTCTTCAAGCCTTTCCCTGACTGTTCTCTGTCATGTTGCTAGTTCCTTCTTTCTTTCCTCTCTCTCTCCATTGCCCTGTTTGATTGTTCTTTCTGACATTTCTCAGTTCCCAATGGTCTTTACTTTTTTTCTTTGCTCTTGTTGGTGGCTCCCACCAGCCCATTTAAATAGGTCTCCCTTCTTCACCTCTGAATTCCAGCAGTTTGTGCAGCCCTGGCACATAGTAAGTCATTAATAAATATTTATTGAATGAAGAATAAATGAGGAGCCAAATAAGAGCATCTTGTTTGCTGTGGACCAACACAATAGGCCTGTGGTTCTCCCACCCTCTGGTTGGGAAAGACCACTTGGGCCCGCACGTGGCTGCAACACAAGACCTCCCTCAGACCAATGCCTTTGGCAAGACCCCAGTGAGGCACTGGGGGCCAATGGGGGCAGTCAGGACATAGGGGCTGGGGATAAGGGTTGTCTTGGTACCCAGAGTTTCTAGTGAAACGGGTGTCTTTGGTTTCAGTCCTGAGGCAAATCTTTCATATGTGTAGGTCATTTAGACCATTGTGGTAGACAGGATTAGTTTAAAGTAGGTATAACTTTCTTAACCAACCATTTTCTTACTGGACTCTTATATAAGGCCCAAAAGGTCAGTTGGAATCTGTTTTAAAGGAAGATGAAGTAGAGGTTCAAAAATATTAAACTCCTCAACAAAAATTACTCAGTTCGATGCTCCTGTCTTAGATCAGAATATCATTGAATGATGTCTGATCATTTAATTCTTATTGGGGGTAAAGGGGCTATTTGTGTAGAAGAGACTAAGAATAGGAGGTATCAATACTATTTAACCCACGTTGCTATCTAACCCTCATCAAGCTATTTCTATGTGCCAGAGAGTTTTCTGAGATAGTTACATGTAGAAACTGATTGAATCCTGACACTGCCTTGTGAGAAAGGACCAATTGTAATACTTAATTAACAGATGGAGAAACTGAGACACAGAGTATGCAACTCACCTATGGACATGGAGCTAAGTAGTGGATGTGATAGCAATAGTATGTGTCAGCAAAAAACCGTTTATTTCCCACCCTCTTCCAATGAGGCTGCGACTTGTTCTAGCCAATGAAATATGAGCAGAAGAGACATCTGTCACGCCCAAAGGGAGGCCAGTGAAAAACCCAGGCATGAGTCTCTAGGCTGTCCTTTCCCCTGACATGAAACAGTGGTGATGTGCCTACAGCATCTTCAACCACTTGGATCCCTAAGTCACTGTGTGGAGCAGAGTACCTACTCTGCTGCCCGACATGGGACATGCAGCTTGGGAAAAAATAAACTTGCATTATGTCAACCACAGAAATCTGGGGGATTGTCTATCACCATGTATCTCCTAGTGAGACAGTAGCGGATCAAGGCTCAACCAGCTCAGTCTCAACTGGGAATTCTAAAGCTCAACCCTTAAAGTATCTTGGTATGAATCTTACCTAGTGGTGGCCACCAAAATCCCCAGAACAAATCCGTCACTTCTCTCCTTCCCCTGCATGCCACGAATTTGGGGAGGACACAGCTCATGGAACCCCTGTGCGTGTTAAGGCCCTTATTAGTAACACACGCTGTCCATTTGGTTCCAGCGGAGCCTGGAACCAGCCTGGCCAGTGAGAGTGCCGAATCCTCCTACCTCAGTGACTGCACAAACTCTGGTTGGTGCAGAGAGGGCAAAACCCAGGGCTTGTGTAGGACTTACCAGGGCAAGAAGCACTCTCTCTTCTGCTCATCCTTAAGGGGTGGTGGCCTGAGCCGATGGCCATTTTGCCACCCCATGGGACCTAGGTCTGAAACCAAGCCCCATGCTGAGTGCTGACCTGAAAGGTCAGACCCAATGGTGCCATCTGAAGCACTGGACTCAGCTGGGTCTGAGACCAGCTCAACTCAAATGTCTGTGGTTGACCAAAGCAGTTTAAATGGAAATTTTCTGTCACTTGCAACCAAAAGGTTCTGAGTGGGATGTCACTGCTCGCTGTGGCTCTGTCGTGCTGCAGAGCACTGTGTGTTCTGGATGGAGGCAGGAGAGATGCCCTGGGACCCAGGAGCAGGGGGCACCATTAATAGTCAGATTTCTGGAAGAGATGGTGGGCTGAGGTGCTGGCAGGATGCCTGTGTAGAGGTGCCTGGCAGGTGGGGAAGGAAGAGTGGATGCCAGTCTGAAGGGTGCTAGAGCCTCTGATGCAGATGAGGGAGACAGCCGCTGAGTGTGTGGGAGGATGTGACCATGGGTGGGGTCAGAAAGAGAACAGAAAGGAGAATGGAGTCCAGACCTCAGGGAGTGGGACCCTCACTACAATAGAGAAAGAGTTCAGTGGAAGGTGCGTGTGTGGCCTGGGGCCAGCTTCTGAGCTACTCTCGTCTCTTTTTCTAGTTAAATATTTGAGTTCACGGACTCCCTGTGCCATGTTGCAGTGAGGATGGAGGTTGCAGGGCCAGCCCATCTCTGAGTGCCAGAGCTCAGCCCGGCTGAGCTGGTATTAAGTGGGGAAGAAAGGTAGAGGATATAGCATGAATGTGAAAGGAGAGGCCTGTCCAGGAAGGGCTGCTTTCTTCCTGGTGTACCCCAAACACGGCTCTCATGGCCTGTTCTTCTGAAATTGCCTGTTGCCACCCGAGTCCCTCAGGTGAGAAGCAAGACCTGTTCTCTTTGTATCCCAGAGGCCAGCTGGTACAGGGCTGCCACAGGGTAGGCACTGGGGGAGTGTTGAGGGCAGGGGGTGGTCGGGGAATGGAAGGAGGACTAGCTGCCCCACTGACCTCTACAGAGGAGGAGGAGGAGAGCCCAAGAAGAGGCCATGCAATTTGCCTCCTGAGAAGCCACTGGTGGGATTTCCCCGGCGGCCCAGCGGTTAAGAATCTGCCTTCCAATGTGGGGGACACGGGTTCGACCCCTGGTCAGGGAAGTAAGATTCCACATTCTGGGGGCAACTAAGTCCACAGGCTGCAACTACTGAGCCTGAGAGTGGCACACCACAACAAAAACAAGCAAATAAACAAAAACTTTAAAAAAAAACAACTCACTGGTGGCTGTTGGGCTTTGTAGTGTTGACCTAGGATCTGCAGCCTTTCCATGTGTCCCTCTCCTTCCAAAAGTCACTGCCCGCCAGCAGCAAGTGAAAGGAACTGGGGGACAGGGGAGCCTGCGCCTCTCACTGAGTTTCCCAGGGGCAGCCCAGACTGGTCACCAGCTGGTGGGTAGCCAAGACTGCTGCCCCCTCAATGTGGTGGGGGCTCTAATCTCAACCGCTGGAAGAATCCGACACCTTGGACCCCGTTTTATCTCTTCCGGGGCAGTCCAGCAGGCAAAGATGCTCCAAACAGCAGCTGGGTTGGTCCCCAGGAGGGCCATGCTTGTATCAGTGATGGTGGTACCAAGGCCAGCCCCCAGGAAACCTGCATCTTGAGGATCTTGAGTGATGTGGGAGGGTTAATCTGATGTGGACTGGGGCAGAGATGCCTCAGAGAACCCTCTGCTCCTAGGAGAATCCTCCATTTCTCAGTCCCCACGTTGCAAAACTTCGCTGGCCTTGCAGCCCTGCATTCCACCCTTGGGGTTGCTGCAAGTCCTCCTTTAAGATGAAAACACCCACCCTGGGTGGAACACATTCACTGCAGAGAATAAAAAATAGCCCCACAGCTGTGGCCTTGAGACACAGGCAGAAGGGAACCGGCTGGAAGGGAAGATGCAGAAGAAGTGGAAATGGACCTCAGCAAATCTTTCCCTCCTTCACAATGCTGTCTCCTCACAGTGGGGTGGGGCTGAGCTTCCTCCTGCCTTTCTTACCTTCCCGACTCCATGCCAGCTTCTGGGTCAGGTGACAGGGACACCTGGTTTGTTCAATCAAGTCCCTTGAGGTGAGAGAGAGGCAAGATCTGCAGAGCCTGGAAGAGAGCCCCTAGCTTGCAACACTCTTGCTCTCCCCCTTGTAGCCCAGTCCCGTCTCAGTGCAGAGGAGAGGCACAGGCCCAGGGACAGGGCTCTGAGGAGAGTGGGGGACTTGGGAAAAGCCACCCTCATCTCTGGATCCTCAGTCCCTGACTGGGGTGGGATGATCCTTCAGGGTCTCTTCCAGCTGAGACCATCACAGTCTTCAATGCCATCCATCTCATCAGCCTGACTCTTAAGAGGAAATGGTTTCCCCTTCTCCCCAATCCCAAGTGATTCCCAGGGTTACTGGAGAGGGGATGACCATTGTTCCAGGGTGGAGCCCATCTCTGGATCCAGGAGAAGTCCGAAAGGCACAGTGAATGCTCTTTACCTGGAGCAGTGGCTCAAAGAATAACAGGAGGTGATTCTGATGCCTCTAGTTAGAGAAACAGGGACCCCAAGAAGAGTCAGAATTTGTGGGGGGATTGGGTAAGAAGTAGGGCTTCCCAGGTGGCTCCAGTGGTAAAGAACATACCTGCCAATGCAAGAGACATAAAGAGACGCTGGTTCAATCCCTGGGTCAGGAAAAGATCCCCTAGAGGAGTGCATGGCAACCCACTCCAGAGAATCCCATGGACAGAGGAGCCTAGCAGGCTACAGTCCATACGGTCGCAGAGAGTTGAACACGACTGAAGCGACTTATGAGTTGACTCACTGGAAAAGACTCTGATGCTGGGAAGGATTGGGGGCGGGAGGAGAAGGGGACAGAGAATGAGATGGCTGGATGGCATCACCGACTCGATGGACATGAGTTTGAGTGAACTCCGGGAGTTGGTGATGGACAGGGAGGCCTGGCATGCAAAGGGGTCGCAAAGAGTCGGACACGACTGAGCGACTGAACTGAACTGAACTGAAGCGACTTAACACGCATGCACATGTACAGGTAAGGAGTGGGGACAGGAGAGAGGACATCCCAGTGGCCTGGCTGGTGGCAGCAGGTGGGCTTCTACACGGGAAGGAGCTGGGTCAGCTCCAGGGTCAGGAGTCTGGTCCTCCCTCCAAGCTGGGGATATATATGGTGGGCAGGACAGGGGAGAGCCAGTCCATAGTTTTCATAAGCTGTTCAAAGGGATCTGAAACCCCAGAACACCAGAGCCTTTCTTTGAAAAACTTTTATTTCATACAAAATTAATATTTAGTTACATTCTCACCAGAAAAGATCAAATCATACCAAAATACAGGGAGCAACAAGGAAAATCTTCCCCTGAGGCCCCCAGTGCTAGAGCCCTCCCCAGAAGAAGCCACTGTTATCTGCTCAGGGTTTGTCCTTGGAGAACTAAGGCTCTGGGTCTCTTCTCAACGATGTCTCTGGTGTGGTGGCTATTGAAGCAGCAGAAAAAAACAAAAAACAAAAAAACATGTTCACACCACATGAAAGCATCCTTTTTCTCTTGGGCCCTCCACAGCCCTACCCGGCCATGCCTACCCTACTTGACATACACACTCTTGACAACCATCTGAACTAAGGAAACTCCCCAGATCCTTACTGTGATGCCAAGGAGCTGTGGCCTCCTTCGGCTCCAGGGCAGGCATTCTTTGGCTCCCAGAAAGCGTTCCCCGGAACCCAAGAAAAGGAGGATGGGCATTGGAAGGCAGGTGTGTGCATTTGTACCTTTATCCTGAGTGGGAATCCAAAGTCTTCGCCGTGTCCCAAAGGTCTCCAAAACCCTAAAAAGGATTAAAACCACAGTTGTAAATTGATTGCCTCTTAAGGGGGAAGAGTATATTAGTAAAAACAATTCAGTTGTTTCTGGAGTTCCTTCTAATTTACAGTTGCAGGCTCCAGAGTCCTGCCTGGGAATAAGGCAGCCTCCCCCTCCCCTTGAGCTTGGGGCTGGGGGCAGCAGGGAAGAGGGAGGAAAGGAGTGAGAGGGAGGAAGAATTAGAGATGAGACGAGAAGTGAAGCTGGTGAGCAAGCCGATCATCGCCCCCCAAAATCCATGTCCTTCCTAGAACCTCAGAATGTGACCTTATTAGACAAGGCTTTGTAATGATCTACTATTTATTACTGGAGTGTTGCAGTCATAAATTAAGATGATGTCACACCAGAGTGGGTTGGCCCTTAATCCAATATGACTGGGATCCTTATATGAAGAGAAGAGACAGTGAAGTCCCAGAGGGGACACCACCACGTGATGCTGGAGGCAGAGGCTGGAGCGATGCGTCCATGGGCTGTGTCCATGGGACTGCTGGCAACCACCGGAAGCTCGGAGAGAGAGGCAGGAAAGAGTCTCAGGAGCCAACCCTGCCGGCACCTTGATTTGGGAATTCTAGCTTCCAGAACTGTAGGAGAGCGCATTGCTGCTGCTGCTGCCAAGTCACTTCAGTCGTGTCCAACTCTGTGTGACCCCATAGACGGAAGCCCACCAGGCTCCCCCTTCCCTGGGATTCTCCAGGCAAGAACACTGGAGTGGGTTGCCATTTCCTTCTCCAATGTGTGAAAGGGAAAAGTGAAACTGAAGTCGCTCAGTCGTGTCCAACCCTTAGCAACCCCATGGACTGCAGCCTACCAGGCGCCTCCATCCATGGGATTTTCTAGGCAAGAGTACTGGAGTGGCTTGCCATTGTCTTCTCCGAGGACAGCGCATTGCTGTGGTTTAAACCACCCAGTTTTCAGTACTCTGTAATGACCATCCTAGGACCCTAGCATGCCAAGATAGCGGTGACAAAAGGCAGAGCTCAACAGAGGCCCAGAGTCCCCGGCTCTCAGTAACTGAAAGGGCCAGGCCTCTTTGGGTCAGAGAGTCTGCGCCGTGTGCCCCCTCGCTGGGGCTGTGCTCACTCAGGTGTGCAGGCAGCTCTCACTGGAGAGATTTCTCCTAATAAGCAGCAAAACCAAACACATGTTCCCGTCCAGGCCCCCGAGTCACCTGCCACTTGGCACTGAGAGGATGTCAGCCCAGTTCCTGGCTGGCAGCGCTGACAGGCGCCCATCTGCTCCGGAAGTGCCCGGCCTGGGTAAACACAGCCAGGCTCTGCCTCCCACGGCCGGACCAGCGGGGCCAGGCAGGCTGTGCGGAAGCCCTGGGCCTCAGGACCCCTCAGGATCACTGTCTATCCCAACCTGGCCACGGCTGGCTGCCCCTACTGGAATTGCAGCCCGGGAAGAGCGGGCCATGGGGGGGCTCGACACAGGCCCCGGCCCACCTCCCAGCTCACTTCCTTGAATCCCTCCCTGCTGGGCCCAGGTCACTGCCCCCTCCCACAGGCACTTCCCTCCCCACTCTCACCCACGTCAAGCCATCTGCCACCCTCGCCCCCCTGGCGGGCACCATAGCCTGTGACTCAGCGCCCAGCCCTGGGGCTGCTCTGTGGGTGGCGGCTCCGGAAACCTTGGTGGGGAGGGAGCCTGGGCTGGGGGGT
Source organism: Moschus berezovskii (assembly GCF_049115385.1). NCBI lineage: Eukaryota > Metazoa > Chordata > Mammalia > Artiodactyla > Moschidae > Moschus > Moschus berezovskii. Next base: position 76,629,305 of record NC_142471.1, read on the forward strand.
AGGGATGAGGGCTGGAGGGAGAAGACATGTGCAGACCCCAGGTGGCCTGTCCCTGAGCACCAACCCCTGACCCCATTGCCTTCATCCGGTTCTTAAAGCACGAACTCTCTAGCAGAGGTGTTTCCTAAAATATAATGGTCTCATTAAAATGCACCTAATTCAGTTTATTTTTTTCCCTCGGGGATCCACCACCTGTTCTTCAGACCCTGATCCTGGGGCCAAATTGGGACTTGCTTCTCTAGTGTATCCCACCCTCATCCCATGTACCATCCACAACCCCTTGCAGCCCCTGGAACAGAATATTCACCCTACACTCACCCTTGTGTGGATAAACTCCCACGAAGGTGTTAGAGACTTCAGGTCACCTCCCTGCAGACTCGAGCAAAGGGCTTGACCCCAGTGTATATCCCAAAGGAACAGTGGTAATGGTGAGGCTGGAGGTGTCCTTCTGGGGGGTAAGGATGAGGGGCTGGACCTCACCCAGCACATCTCGGGAGGGGTCTACTTTTGAGTCAGGAGCTCTTTACATGTGTGTTGTCTCCCCTAAAAGGGGCTTGGACCCTGGAACTTGGCTCTGGAGGAAAAACCTGGAGGCTGGGCTTGTCCCACAGCTTGAAGATTGGGATTTGAGGCCTGGCCCCAACCCCCCGGAGGTGAAGATAGGCCTGGATCTCCAGCCGCAGAAGACCTGAGCTCCCAGCGCACAGGAGCCTGCTTAGGATATCTGTCTCCACCCACTCCTGCTGAGCTCCCTTCCAGAGGGTCCAACTTCCTTCAGGGTCTCTTGGAGATTTAGCCACTTTGCCTCAATGCTGAAAGGAGGTCTCAGGATTCGGTCCTGGTTCCCCTCCTGACTTAGCGGCCCTCTGGCGTCCATCTCGGATTCTCCTACAGAACCAGGGAGTGGTGCCCCATCTTCTTTTCCCAGCCCTGTTCCCTCCCGAACAAGCCCACAGCCTCCTTTCATTTCACAGAGGCCGTTTTACTGCTGATAACCGCAAGGAAACAGATCGGGCCGAGCAAAAGTAAAGAATCCTGGAAAACTCCAAGAAACCTCAGATTTGTAGCAGGAAGAGTCTGAATGTATTTAATTTCTGGCGCTGCAGCCACCTGTGAACTTGAACAAGACACCCTGTCTGAACCTTGGTGGCTTCAACTCCAAGTGGGGGAATAACATGAGTGTCTGCCCCACAGGGCGGCAGTGAAGGTTAAAGGAGGCAGAGGACTGAAAATACACAATCTGAGATTGTCGGTCTGGTTCTTCCAAAGTGTACACAGTCTACTAATAGTAAAAATTAATCACAGTCACATGCATTATTCATTTAGCACTTTCTGTGCTGACACAATGAGTGTCAGACATTGTCTGAGGATGTGCCTCCCATAAGTCTGTGTTCTTTTACCCCAGTCTTTCTTCCCACACTTTTTCAAGAGACAGTTCAATGCCTCCAGGGGGGCCCCCTCCCTCCCCCTGGGTACTGGGATATTTTCCAGGCTAACCCTCTCTGGAGGAGTCTCCCGGGCACATATGCTGCTTCCCAGAGCAGGAAGGTGGGCAGAAAACGGCCCCAGCTGGAAAATCAGAGTTTGTGTTTCCGCACAACTTCTTCAGAATAATAGACTTGTAGGGGAAAAAAACAACACAAAAAGCTTCATTCAGAGAATAGCAACCTGTTTTGCCCAGGGTTCTCCAAGCCTGTCCCACTTCACAGCTGTAGAAGTTGTGATATTTCCTGAGGCCACACAGCAAGTAAGCAGCAGAGATTCCACCAACATTGAGCACCTGCAACATAGCAGGTACTGTATCCAACACAGCAGGTACTGTATCCAACATACAGGTACTGTGTCCAACACAGCAGGTACTGTATCCATCCTTGGTAAACACCCATGGCACCCACACCAGACTCCAGGGAGGCAGGGAGGGGAATGGCATTGACATTCTATGGAGAGAGATCAGACCCACACAAGTTAAAAAGGTCATTGCTGAGATGGATAAATTCTATGAAGAAAATAAAGCTGGGTGCCAGATGGAGTGGTGGGTGGATTTAGGGGAGGAGTCACTCTCTACCTACTGTAGTCAAGGAGGCCTCTGAAAAGTGACATTTTTTGACATTTTGAAAAGATGAGACACAGGTATGTGAAGAGCAGGAGGAAGAAGCATTCAGCTGAAAAGAATTGCAGGTGCAAAGGCCCTGGGGCAGGAATGTGCTTGGGCTCTTCCAGGAACACAAAGGCCAGAGTGACTGAAGCAGTGAGAGGGAGGGGGCAGGCAGGGAGGTGAGGAGGAGAGGGAGTCAAGAGGCCCCACAGCCATGGAAATGAGCCTGAATTTTATTCTGATGGCAACAGAAAGCCATAGGAAGCTTTCTAAGCAGGGCAATGAGGTTGTGATGTGTCATTTACAAAGATCACTCAGAAAGCTGTGTGAAGGATGGATGGAAGGGTGGCAAGGAGTTGTGAGGAAGCTCCAGTGGCCTGGACAACCATGCCAGCTGTGGGGGTGGGGCGAAGAGGAAAGCAGATCAATACCTGATACCAACACCTGTGAAGCACTGAGCACTGGCCTGGCACGCATCAAGGGATATTCAACATAGAGCTGGGGGCCCCAGAAGAAGGGGTGCTGGAGGCAAGCTGTGTGGCCAGGGTTAGGAGACTGGGGGCTGCTTTTCGTAGGCTTAAGGCCACAGGAGACCAGCAGCCCTGGGTGGGAGCCTTCAGGCACAAACTCTGAGGATCTCACATCCTCCTTTCAGTTCCCTAACATATATAATGTCTTTCTCTTCTTAAAAGGCCATTGTCAGAGGCACTACTTGTGACAGATCAGTGTTCCAGAAATAAGAACCTGGAAGCAAATAGAACAGAAGACAGCTTACTATATTTGTTTTCCTATTTCAAAATTGTGTTTAACTTGCACATACACATGATAAAAACCTTCAGAGTACAGAGCACATAGCAAGAGATAGCTCTCCTTCCACTCTCTCTCTATCCCTAGAACATATTCTCTGTTATCTATTCATTTTTAATTTTTCAGAAACATTCTCAGCATATACATACGTATACATCACACATCCTACTTTTAAACATGGAAATCAATTCAGTTCTGTCACTCAGTCGTGTCCAACTCTTTGCAACCCCACAGACTACAGCATGCCAAGCTTTCCCATCCATCACCAACTCCCGAAGCTTGCTCAAACATGGAAATAGCATAGTAAATTGTTTTGTATCTTTTTTCCCCCAAGCCATATGGCTCAGAGGTAAAGAATCTGCCTACAATGCAGGAGACACAGGAGACCCAAGTCCCATCCCTGGGTTGGGAAGATCCCCTGGAGAAGGAAATGGCAACCCACTCTGATATTCTTGCTGGGAAATCCCATGGACAGAGGAGATTCAGTCCATGGGCTCACGGAGAGTTGGATACAACTGAACATGGAGCACATGAATCACTGTTTCATTCTTGTTTAGTGGCTGCATGTTACACCATCACAAAGCTGTATCATATAGGAAAGTGGGTATTTAGCTGGTTTCTAGGTTTTGGCTAATACCAACAATATAGCATCAAACACCCTCATGTGTAGGTCTTCAGTATTTCTATCGGATAAATTCATAGAAATGGAATTTCTAGCTCAAGGGATAATTACGTATTTCCAGTTTGAATAAGTACTGGCAAATCGCTGTTTAGAGCAGATGGAGCAATCACTCCCCACTCTTTGCTCCCACTGACCCTAACATCAACCCCCTCACAAAATCAATACAAGGCATCATCCAAATGTTTCATTTTTGCCAATTTCATGACACCTGACAACTTGCATGTGTCAAGTGTGAGTCCACCTTCATTGGTGTGGTGGGTCTTATCACCCTCATTCTGCAGATCAGAGAGCATAGTTCACTCACCCCAGGACAGAGCCAGTGTCCCAGCACTGCTGTGAACCACAGAGATGACAGAAAGCCCAGCTGGGAACAGGATAGACAAGACCAGAAGTGAGGAAGCTAAGGCCAGGCAAGGTTGTGGTTGCCTACACAGACACTCAGGCTCTGGCAATCAAGATGGGGAAGGGGACTTGCAGGTCAGAAGCCAAGAGACCCTTCAATGATCAGGTCTATAAACCCATTCTTCCACGACCTGGGACAAAATGCTCCCTCTTCTGTGTGCATGCCTGGGCCAGCCTGAGCCCTGGATGAGAGTGTCGGAGAGTCATATCAAGGCTATGGGAAGTAGGTCAGCCACTCTCTGAAGGAGTAGGGAATTTAGGAGCAGAGATAACAGTAGATGTTGACATCTGGGACTAAAGCCCCAAGTTTCCTCTCTTCCCACCATGAAGGTTGGCGGCTGCAAAGCAGGAAGATGCAGGCTCCATTAAAATTGAGAAAGGTCCCTGTCAATAAGCCACAGTAGCCAAACAAACCTAAGTTTAGCATCACACTCTAAGCCTGTTTGGGAGCCTCTTGACTTTTCTAATGGGCTCCATTTCCGTGAACTCAAAGGTAATGGAATCAGCTTCAGAGAAAACAATGTTCTAAATAAAGAAATGCAATCAGAGCTGCTGTCCTTCGACAAAAACTCTTCTCATAGGCCTTGGATTTGAATAAGGAATGTGCACTTTGAGAGGGTGTGTGTGTGTGTGTGTGAAGATTGTGAATTTCAGGTGTGACTGAAACCAGAGAGAAAGTCGCAACATGTAACTAAGATTGGCTTTTTTAAAAACAAAACAAAAACAAACAACAAAGAAAACAAAAAACTTTAAAAGAAAAAATTAGAGTAAGACGGCAGGGAAATGTGACTGTTTTAAAACTGACATTAGGGCCCATCCAAGTGTAGTGGGTATTAGACAGAGACAGGTTGCCCAAAGGAGTGGATTTCCAAAGATCACCTTCTCAGACTCACTGTGCAGCAATTTGAAAACTTGGAATGTTCCAAGATGGGAAGGGCCGGGCTCTCAAAGCAGGCTCATCCTTGAAGCTTGTGTGCATAAGGAGAGGATTTGCTGAGCCATGAAGCTCAGACTCAGGCAACCATGAAGCCCTTCAAGGGAGTCCTAGGGCATCAACCCAGATCAGCCCAAAGTGTGGTCTGTATCTGGAACTGATGCTCTGAGATATTAGAGTTTCCAGTTCATCTTTCTGGGTGAAGATGGTCTCTATTCCTCCAATTTTCTGGAAATTTCCACCATTTTCCATACCATCTATCCATCCAGCCCATCCATTCCTCTGTCTCAAGCAGTCAGTAAATAAACCATTTTTTGAGCCCATGACAAATCAAAGACCACGCTAGGCACCATGTGAGAATCAAAGCAGGGCTACTGGGTGCTATTGGGACACTGGTAGTGGGGGGTCTTATACCGGTCATGGGGAGTAGAAGTAAGTGTGATCACCTTGGAAAATAATTTGGCACCATTTGCAAAAGTTGAACTTGCACACTAAGTTTTTCTCCTAGCTACATACCCCCAAAATTCTGTGTGAAAGATGTGCATAATGATGTTTAAAGAAGCAATGTTCATAATAGTAAAGCTATGAAAAACTCAGATATCCACTACCAGGAGAAGGAACACTTTGTGAATTATGGTTTATTCCCACAATGTAATATTATGCAGTGTGAAAATGAATGAACTATAGTTATATTCAATAAGATGGATGAATCTTAGAAACAGCTGATGAGTTTTTAAATAGTTTCAAATTAACAAAACTATAAGTCAGATATACTTTAATAAATTTTTTAAAAAGCAAGTTTCAGACGACTACATATACTATGTTATTTTTTTCTAAAGTTTAAAAATAAGCAAAGCTAAGTAACATTTTTTAAGGAAACAAAAAATACGTCTTAAAATTTTTTTTAGAGTCAGGAATACTGAGCATAAAATTTAGGATCATTGTTACCACTGGGGGCAGACAGTTTACAAAACAGGGGAGGAGCCCACCAGTAGGGACAGTGATCTCAGTCATGTTTTAGTTCTTGGACCTCATAGCAGTTATCAAGTGTTTGTTTTGTTATTATATTTTATTCACTGCTTATCAATCCATAGTCTTTGCTATCGAAAACATTTTAAGGCATTAACTCCTGGTCTGAAGGAGATTGCCAATTATATGAAAAAACAGAAGCACAGACCCCTGAAAAGGTATTTTGTATGTCACAGTACAAGAAAGAACCTTATGAATGAATGACTGTTTGAACTCGTTGCAAGTGACCAAAATCAAATGCAAACTAGTTCAAGCAAAAGTAAGTAGTAAGTAAATAATATGTAAGTAAATCTGGCCCATTCATCCAGGTGAGGCCAGAACCAGGAACTCTAAAAACTCAAATAATGAGCAACTCACTTCTCACTGTCTCTGCCTCTTTCTGTGTGTTGGCCTCTTTCTTGGGGCGCTTCCATCTTGTAAGAGGAAGAGAAGAAGGGCTGTGGACCGTGCTAGCCTGGCTTGCATCATGTCAGTTTGGCAAACCCAAAGGCAAAAGAGGGGTATTTTCTTCTCCCTCTATTCCATTCACAAAGTCCCAGGCAAGGATTCCAATTGGCCTGTTTTGGGTCATATGTCCACCCCGGGCCAATCACAGTGGCCAGGAGAAAGGGTATTAACGTGATTGGAGGAAATCGCAGGGGGTGGGGGGATGGGAGGGTTACCCAGAAAAAAGGAAGTCAGAGGAAGCTGAAGAAAGGATGACAGTACAGACAACCCTGACAGGTGTCCACTCCCAAGGCTGGGACAGCAAAGGGAATACGAGTTGGGCTGTGCGGAACACAGTGAGGCTCTTTGGCAGAGAAAGTCCTAACCTGGAGGCTGCACAAAGGGCAGAACTTGAAGCCTTAGGGAGGGAGGGAGGCTCCTGCCCGACCCTGGAGGCATGAGGCTGACTGTGTAAGGTAGGAACGCTCGGGGGATCCTGGGGGAGCCATTTTAATTGTTCTGTGGGCTGGTCGGCTCCAGGGTGTAAAAACAAACCCTAATGGGAGGGATTCCCTGGGAATGGAAAAAAAGGTACGTAGAAGGCAGAACACAGGATGTTGCGGAAGCCCAGCGGACGCCCCCACACAGGGCTCGGGCTGAGTCAAGCGGACGTCTGGGGCCGTGGAGGGGGCAGGCTGGAGGCAGCTGGGAACACAGCGCAGCGTGGGGCCAGGAGCTCTTCCCTCTAGAAGGAGTAGCCTAAAAGGATGTTTCCAGCCCAGCTGATCTGGCTCAACATCCCCAAGGCGTAGCTCTCAGGAATCCCACGCTAGTTATATGGCAGAGGAACGACCCTCAGTGTGAGGACCAGGGTCTGGCAGGCCCTGCGGCCACGTTAGTGGCCTAATACAAGGCGGGCCTGCAGGCCCAAGAGGCCCTGCCTCAGAGAGAAGCAGGGGTGTCTGGTCACATCAACTCAACAACCGCCACATATCCATTATGAGTCTGGGGCTCTGGCGTTTGGTCAGGATACAAATCCTCATTCTGATAGTTGACAAAGTACGGGACCTGGGCCACGTGCTTCACTCTCTGAGTCCCAGAGTCCCAGTCAGGAAAATGCGCATAACACAGTGTCATACCTCCCTGAGAGGCACCTACCTGAGGGGCGAGTGTGAGGCCCACGTGAGAAAAGGTTATGCCTCAGGAGGTTCTGCATCAGTGTTTGTCATGGTTACAGTCAGTGTTGGTCGGCTGGTCGATTCGGACTTTTGTGATCCCCAGAGACTGAGGCCCTCCAGGCTCCTTTTTCCATGTGATTCTCCAGGCAAGAATACTGGAGTGGGTTGCCAATTCCTTTTCCAGAGGATAATGACATGATTTCATAACCCAGAGTCCCTGAGGTGAAAGGTGTGAGCCCCAGACAGTCACACAGAGGCTAAACGACCCCATGCTGAGGACACTGTAGAAGGCACAGGGCCCTACATTTGAAGCAGTTTCCCACCTCGCAGCCTTTGCTTGGAATATGCTTCCCTTGGATCCAACAGGGCTCACTCCTCTTTATCCAGGTTTAGGATAAATGTCATCTCCTCAAAAAAACCTTCTCTGACCACCCTGCTAAAAATGTAAACTCCCTGTTCTCCACCCAATTACTCTCATTTATGATCTTCCTTTCATTATTGTTACTGTTCAGTCGCTGAATTGTGTCTGACTCTGCGACTCCATGGACTGCAGCATGCCAGGCTTCTCTGTCCTCCACCAGCTTCCGGAGTTTACTCAAATTCATGTCCATTGAGTCAGTGATGCTATCTAACCTTCTGTTCCTCTGCTACCCTCTTCTCCTTTTGTCTTCATTATTACCCTTTTATATTAATTTATGTATTTTATTTGCTTATATTAATAATCTGATTCCCCTCTGGAACATAAGGTTACTGAGTACAGACACCTGTTTCGCCACTGTATGCCTACCCTAGCATGGCACATTGACAGGTGCTTAAATATTTGTGGAATGAATAGATGAAGAATGCCCTTATAAAACTCAGGTCATGTGTTTCAACTAAGGCTCAGAGAGGTTCGCTCACATCTCTCATGGCCTTATTTACATCCAGCTCCTCAGAGTTCCTGGGCGTGAGGTCCTGGTTCAAGTCAAGCCATGGAGTCACCAGAGCTGAGTACCACCTTTTGTACCCCCAAACTGACCTGGTCCTCCCTGGGGTTCTGTGGTTCACCCAGAACCTGTATGGGGGACTGGGGTTAGCCAGTTGGAGTTTAGCTAGATAGACCATTGATAGACCATCATGGATAGGTCTATTGATAGACCATCAATAAACATTTGCAGAGTCCCTTGCTACACGCCTTTGGGGAGTATCCTGGGCTGGCCTGGGGAGACAGAGCCTGTCGGATATCCTCCTTGGCTGCTGTCCTGAAGCCTTCTCCATGGCACCTACTGGGTAGTATTATGTTTAAATGTCTAACTTCAAATGACAATTCATGATTTCATACTGAAAAATGTCACTGAGATACGAGTCTGACACTCCAGTTCGCTGATTGGCATGATCTCTGCCTGCAAGCCAGTGCTTTTCAAGACATGGTCTGTGGCCCATCTATAATGAATCACGAGATGCTTGGGAAAACAAACAAACAACAAAAAAACTACACAAGCTCCTAGCCAGCCTGGACTTGCTAGATCAGAATCTCTGCAGCAGGTTTTGAAGTCAGCACTTTTCTTTAGAGAATAACTCAGGCAGGACCACATAACTAGTGAGTAGCGGAGGACCAAACCCAGGCAGTGGGGCTCCAGAACCTGTGTGTGCCTGACTTTTGTCCGATGGTAGCTCTCTATTCCCCACAGGCCCACGTCTGCCTGTCGCACCAGGGCCTCGGCAGCAACTGTCTCTCTAAATTCCATTTGCACCCTTCCAACAAGCAGGTCCAGCCCCCCTGCTGATGGCCACCTCCTTCCTTTGATGAAGTCTGTTCTGAGCATGCAGGTCTGTCTGTCTCCCCCACAAGTTTAGAGGGTGAACAGTTACTTAGATTATTTCTGTATCCCTGGAAGCCAGGACAAGGCCTCGCCTAGACCAACTCCAGTCTCTGTGGGTTGCAAATAGGATATATTCACCCACCTAATACTTCTGTGCCTACCCTGTGCCAGGCCTTTTGTGGGCACTCAGGATGCAGCAGTGTAAAACCAAACAAAAACCCCTTCCCCCCAAGAAGTTTATATTCTATGTACAAGTGAACTGATAATGACCTCTGCAAGGCCTGCTCGGAAGTAAATGAAATAAACTGCAAGTTGGAAAGAAAAGAACTCTGGGGACTAAAGCAATCAAGGGGGACTTCCTGTGAGAGGTTTCACTAGCATCACCTTCCTTATGAATGAAGTCACCTAAGATAAGTCTGTTGAAGACTTGGATTTTCTCTGTAGAGCCTCACTCCCAGTGGCCAATGCTAAGGACGTGGTATATCAGGCACAATTCCCACAGTTCAGAGCACCTTGATCAGGGTCTGCAGGGAAGGTGTGGGAGTAGGGGAAATGAGGATGGAGGGGCAGAGGGACATTTATTAATAGTAATGTTATTTTGAGTGAAATCTTTGTTCTGGAATCAAATCCCAACTGCTTCTCTTGGGTTGCTGTGAGGATTAAATGCTTAACTCAAACAAAGAAGAGGTCAATTAATGGATGGCATTGTTGCTGTTTTGGGTAGAAAACACTCTCAGGTAGTCCTAGCTTATCTACCTGAGTGGGCAAGAGGGGAAACAAGAGATGGTCTGGAAGGCTCCCAGATTATGTGGGGCCTTGCAGACCAAGGTGAGGAGAATGGATTTAATTCTGAGATGGGAAGCTACTGCAGGCTTTTAAGCAGGTGAAAGATCACCAGCTACTTAGAGAAAGGACTACTGGCTGGATAGACAGAGACCAGTTAGGAGGCTCCTGCCAAAGTCCAAGTAAAGGACAAAGGGGATTTGGATGAGGGTAGTAGAACAGGAAACGTTTCTGTGAAAGTGTTAGTCGCTCAGTTGTGTCAAACTCTCTGCAACCCTATGGACTGTAGCCCACCAGGTTCCTCTGTCCATGGGATTCTCCAGGCAAGAATACTGAAGTGGGTAGCCATTCTCTTCTCCAGGGGATCTTCCCAAATCAGGGATAGAACCCAGATCTCTTGTATGGTAGAAGAGGAAATGTTTCTATGAAAAGACATCTATTTTGGATGTGTAAATGTGGTGGGGGTTGGGCACAAGAGAAAGAGGAATCAAGCAGGACCTCAGGTTTTGGGTCGGTAAATGGGGGTATCATATTCTTAGATGGGGAAAGTAGAGGAAGAGCAGGTTTAGGAGACAAAATCAAGTGTTGCTCGTGTTGGTGGGGGTAGCTGAGGAATGCCCCCCTCATGACAGAACCTGCGAAAGTATAACCTTATGTGGCAAAGGGACTTTGCAGATAGGATTAAGCTGAGAACTTTGAGGTGGGTAGATTGAATTATTTTGCTGCGTGTATGCATGCTCAGTTACTCAGCCATGTCCAACTCTGTGCAAGCCCATGGACTGCAGCACCCAGGCTTCCCTCTCCTTCACCGTCTCCTGGAGCTTGCTCAAACTCATGTCCATCGAGTTGGTGATGCCATCCAACCATCCTCATCCTCTGTCATCCCCTTCTCCTCCTGCCCTCAATCTTTCCCAGCATCGGGGTCTTTTCCAATGAGTTAGCTCTTCACAACAGGTGGCCAAAGTACTGGGGCTTCAGCTTCAGTTTTTCCAGTGACTATTCAGGGTGTATTTCCTGCAACTAATATAATATTGTAAATCAACTGTACTTTAATTTTAAAATAAATAAATAAAAATGAAAAATGAATGTGATTTAGGAAAAAAAAAAAGGCAGTCCTTAGTTTATGACCACAGAAATCTAGAGTCTGAATGCTATCAACCAGCTCCCCTTGAATTCACTGAGTCTACTATGTACTATTTTGTGGGAGGCAGATGGGGAGAAGCTAGCCAGGAGCTAGCTCACAGCCCAGGAGGAACTCATCGAAGGGAAGGGAAGACAAGGCTGAAAACTCAAATACAAGGCCCCAAGCAGAGAGAGTTGAGTCCCAGGAGCTCAGGGAGGACGGGCTCTGCTTAGACAGAGGAAGGAGGAGGAGACATTCTTTCAGGGACTAGGGATTCAATCGCTGGAGAGAAAGGTCCAGAGGGTGCTCTTTGAGCTCCTTCTGAGAAGGGAAGCATGGTTAATTCAAGAAAATTCTGTCTGAGAAGTGCAGGCACCTGAAAAGCCAACTTTTGCCCCAAGCAGTTTGCAATCTGGCTCTCAAGAGGAGCTCCGGAAGTGACCAGCGGAGCCTGGGAGCGATGCAGTGCAGGGAACAACTTCTGGACTCAGTTTAGCGTCAGGCAAGCCTAGGTCTTTGCCCCATTTCTGCCACTAACCACTGCGCCTGTGCTTCAGTGTCCTTATGAGAATTTTACCTCCTTCACCGGGTTGTTGTGAAGCTTAAAGGAAGATAATAAATCTGAAGTGCTCAGCAGAGAGCCCTGCACACAGTGAGTGCTCAATAAAATGAAGGCATTATTATTAAAACAAGTAGGTGGTTCACTGGGTGGGAATCTCAGTATTTTTGAGATTCCAGACTTCTGTCTGTGTCATAGATAATTCACCCACCTGTGTTTCTCCAGGTGGGGTCCCCAGCAGACCACCCCAGAGACTGTGGTAGGATCCAAACTCCACAGTTTAATAACCCTCGCCATGCCCACCCTCTTCACCCCGTGACTTTCAGGCCACTCAAGGCCAAGAAGCAGTGCTTCAGTGTGACCATGCTCAAGCCAGACACCCCTGGTTTGTGCCGTTCAAAGCAGCGCATGGATGGCTTTCTCCTGGGAGCATCATAGAGGTAGAGTCCCTGACCTAGCCTTCGGTTTTCCCCAAGTCAGGGCCTTCTACATACAATCAGAGAAACGCCTGGTTTGCGATTTCCGATGGCTGGGACTCAAGGAGACTCTGAATAAGGATGGGCTTCAGAAATCTGCAGAGAGTTTAGCTCCCAAGAATACCAGCTGACTCACTCCCCATAATTTACCCCCTGGGTAACTCTCCTAGTAACCCCTAACACCTTTCTTTGTTCAGTTTTTCTCCATGGCATTTACAGCAACTCTGCAGGCTACAAGTCTTACTCATTTTGTTTAGTGTCTGTCTATCTCCATTTCAATGTAAGCTCTCTGATTATGAGCTTTTGTTTGTTTATTTGGTGTTTGTTCTGCTTTGGTCTTCTCTGTCTGGGCTGTACCTCTGGGCTTAGAACTACTAGCTGGCATGCCCCCAGCCTTCAGTAAATACTCACTGAATGAGCAAATGAGTTGGACAGCTCTAATTCCTTCCTGCCCCAGAAGCTCCCGGTTCAAGAGACAGGACAAACCCGTGTCGCTTCTCCAGCTCTGTCACCAGCTCATCCCTGCGGCAGTGTTGGGGGTGGGGTGGCCTGTACACGTTTTGCTGGACTCTTATTAAATGTTTCCTCCTCTGCCATGCCAGTGTTTTCTTTAACTGCTCCCCTTGTGAGAATAGAGAAACTTGCATGCGGCAGGGGACTTTCAGAGCTGGCCAGTTAACAGGCAGTCATTCCCTATTCTTTCTTCCCCTCTCACATTCCTTTTTATGGGGCTGAGTGTATCATAGAAAGACAGGGGCTACCTCAAAATACCCCTGTCCTATGTTTAAATATATAAATGTTTACATGTGTATTGTTTTTGGTTATACAAGTAACAATAACAACTGACCTTCCCTGAGTGTTTACTGAATGCCAGGCATGGTGCTAAGCACGTGCATCTCCTTGTTTAACCCTCTCAACAACCCTGTGACATTGGTTGTATTATTGCTGTCCTCCCACCTCTACATATGTGCTGCAAGAGCTTCTGTCTGATCCACAGACACATATCTGAGTTTGAAGGCAAACCAGATGGTCTGATTCCAACATATCCCTCATTCCTAACTGCTGCAATAACTGCCTTTCTGAAAAGATGTGTTCATTTTCACAAAGTCAAACAATAAAGTGGTTCAGACTATGTGCTTCCATTGCAGGGGCATGGGTTTGATTGCTGGTCAGGGAACTAAGACCCGGCATGCAGTGCAGCACAGCCAAATCAATTTTTTTCATAAATTAAAAAAAAGTAAACAAGGAGAGCTTCCCCCAACCCCCTCAAAGAGGCTGCTGTTAGCTGATAATGCTTTTATACTAGGGAACTTCTTATACCAGCAGTCTGTACATGGGCTTTTTCTTTTCCTACAATAGTTGTCCCAGACCTTTCATTTCACTGAATTTTTTCACTCTCTAATCTTATAATGCATTTTGGAGCAGATCTTCATTCTTAGAAGCTTTAGGTTGCTGTTCTGGCTGCAGGGGCTAAGGATGGAGTGATGTGATGAAGACAAATCTATGGATATAGTAAGGAGGTATACAGCATACTGGCTAGACAGCAGCTGGATGAGTTTGGACTCTAACAGGTTTAGAAGCTGCCTTTAGAAGTGGGAGCTTATTTGTTTTGTTCTTGCTTTTTAGCTTAGTTCAGGGTACCATCCCATTGACTGAGAAATGAATAGGCTTCCCTCCCATCCCTTGGTAGCTCAGTCAGTAAAGAATCTGATTGCAATGCAGGGGAGTGGAGTTCGATCCCTGGGTCAGAAAGATCCCCTGGAGAGGGAAATGGCAACCCCCTTCAGTATTCTTGCCTGGGAAATCCCATGGACAGGGGAGCAGGGTGGGCTACAGTCCATGGGGTCACAAAAGAGTTGGACACAACTTAGCAACTAAACCACCACCCCTGAATCAGAGGATCTCAAAGACAAGCTCTCCTGGACAGTCCTTGGTAATCTCAATGCAGGCTGGGCTAAAGAGAGCCAAAGGCTTGCCTTCTTAGGCTCCTTAAGGATTATGCCCATAACTCATTGCTCAGCTTCCAGGCATAGTCACTGTGCTAGATGCCAAACTCATGACACTAGTTCATTTAATCTGCTCAACACCTGACAAATGAGAAACTGATACTCAGAGAAGTTAACTTACCCAGGATCATACAGCTAGTCAGAGTCAGCCCTGTGTTTTTCTTCCTAAGGCCTCAGAGAATTGTCAGAGAAGGTTGCAGCTGATTGAAACTCTGGCCCCTGATTCCATGTAAATGAAGCACACAGCCCAGAGCCCTAACACAGTTGGCTGCTGGCCACACAGCAGGTGTAAGGAATTGGCTGAGGTTCCGGTTTTTCAAACTCTATTTGTTATAAAAGACCTCCAGGGAAGTTGGTAGAAGTGAATGGAGTGGAGTCAGTCCTACATCCTGGTAGCCCAGAGGCATTGGAATAACTGACTTCCTGAAGAGGATTTGCCCACAGCCAAACAGAATTAAGCTGCATGTCAATATGAATCCAGGGCAGGAGGGATCCTAATCTATAACTTCCTCCAGAGAGACAAGCCCTACTCCTGCCAAGGGGGGTCAGCTGATAGAACTGCCCCGAGGGTACGTGTGGGGATATTATTACTGGAAACCAAAGACTGAAGAGAAACTCATCCTTCAGATAGACCTGCTCACTCCAGCCAGTCATTTTTACCAATACGGATTGTCCTCTAATCTGGAGCCCCTAATTAAATCCCTCCAACTCCAGTCTGCCGGAGCCACCTAGAAGTACTTTCCCCCAGCTTATTCTTTTCTGCTAAAAACAAACAAAACACCCTCTGTCCAAAAGGGTCTAGATTAGGATGGCCCTCAATGGGAAATACAGATTAAAAAAAGTATGCCAAATCTGTACCATGGAATGTTCTGAGCCCCCTCCCCTCCCCACAAAAGAACAAAGAGCATCTGAAAGACGTTAGATCACTGAGACCTACTGGTAAATGGAAAAAAGAAAAAAGTTGCAAAATGATAAGCAGAATTGTTGTTTAGCAGCCAAGTCGTGTCTGACTCTTTTGCGAGCCCCCTGGACTGTAGCTCACCAGGCTCCTCTGTCCATGGGTTTTCCCAGGCAAGAATACTGGAGTGGGTTGCCATTTCCTATTCCAGGGTATCTTCCCGACCCAGAGTCTCCTGCATTGCAGGTGAATTTTTTACCGCTGAGCCACTGGGGAAGCCCTGATAAGCAAAAAGAATAACTGAAAATATGGAAAAGATACAAAAAGTGTATCATAACTACATAAGGAAAAATTTGGAAAATACAGAAAAGTAGGGGGTAATCACCCTCCCAGACCTCCCACCCCTCAAAAAGAACCATTGTTAATATTTGATATATTGCTCTCAGGTCTCCTGGCTAGAAGCGGTCATGTTACATCAGGCGGTGGTCAGCACATACTCGAGTGTGACCAGAGCTCCAATCCCAGCTCTTCCACCTCTCCCTGAGAGAGAGCCTCACTCTGCGAATCTGTTCCGTGGAAGTCATTCCACCCTCCTGGAGTGGTTGTATTCATTAAATGAGGCCAAATATGGAAAGCTTGAGTGCCCAGGAAACAGCACTCAATAAACGCAGCCACTGTTATTTGTAACGGGCCATTTCCCTCAACACTGTAACATAATTGATTTTGAATGTTGTTCAGAATCTTTGACAACATCCCATGTTATGGCTGTTGGATATGCCGATTTCTTCACTATTCTCTTATGAGAAATGTTTTGGCTGCTTCCATAAAAATGGAAGCAGCCAAAAATGGAAGGTAAAACCTTCATATAAATAGCTCTGTGATGAACACTGTTGTGAATATAGCTTTACCTCCCCCGTATTTTGGAGATTTTAGTTAAGATCATTTCCCAGAAGTGGAATCACTAGATCAAAGGGTAATCACCATTTTTAGACTTTATAGGCACAGGACCTGGTTACACAAAGCAGGCGTTATTTCCTAGACCTAACCTCCTTATCGTCCCAAAGTCTTCATGCCCCCCACCGGGACGGCCTCCTTCTCCCTGGAGAGGACACCTGGCTGCCTCCGCCTCCCATTCCTGCCTCCTCTCTTGTTCCTCCTGCAGTGGCAGACCCTTTTCACCTCTGCCTGTGTAAATCCTCCCTGGTTTCAGTTCTTAGTTCTCCCTTCTCCCTGACCCACCCTGATGGTTGGCCCTCTGGTTTGACCAGACCCTTGAATCTGTAATGAAACGCAGCCTGATTCAAGGACTCTCTTTCCCTTTCAAGATTTGAATTTGGGTCCATAACAACCAGACAATAAGCCCCCGAGGTCAGGAATAAAGTCCTGGGCTCTTCTTCCTTCCCCTCTCAGCCCCAAAATGAGCCCTACAGTGCTAGGACCTGAGCTCCCATTTCAAGTATTCACTGAGAAAAAAATGTCTTACTAGGGTCAGCTGTGGGCCAGGCTGGGCACTATGGCTACAGGGTCCTTAAGAGCTGGCTTGTCGATCAAGGGGAGAAAAGAAAATGTCAATAATCAAGAGTAACCATGAAGGTTGGGGCTTTTGATACAAGTTCATAACAGAGGAAGGGAGGGTGTCAGGTTAACCTGGGCTCTGCCCAAGGTGTGAAACTTGCTGGATGTCTTACTGTGTGGCCCTGACCGAGACACTTAACCTCTCTGAACCTGGATGCCCCCATCTGCAGCAGGCTCTCTTCACTGGAAGGCAATGAGGTTAAATCGTTATTCAGGTGAATAACATGCTTATCAGGTACTCAATAAATGTTTGCTCATGGTGAGAGCTTAATGTGGACTCATGGGTTAATAAAGGGGCTGCACTGGCAGGCTGCTTACAGCCTTGGAACTCAAGCATCTCTGTTCTTCTCATTTAGGAACTAGGTTGCTGGATGCCCATTTCTTCCACTGAGGGGCAAGTTTCTTGCAGGTTCCAGCCTGGAGTCTGGAAGGATATGAAGAAGGGCTGGAATCTGCTGCATGCGATATATGCTTGCAAGGAGCTTGCTTGTGAATCACCTTCGCCTTCAGTGCAGTGAAGCAGTGGGATGGAATGTTGAAATGCCTCCTTTTACATCCATTTTCTGAGCACGCAGCAAGCCTGCTCCCGTTCAGGCTGCAAATCATCACCCTCCCCGCCCCCCCCCCGCCCCGCCTGCCAAGCAGGCAACACCTTGCATGAGGCCCAAGGAACAGAGGCTTCCGGGGGTGATGTCACTCAGAGCTCAAGGAATGCCAAGCTGGGCTCTCCAGTTATTCATCCTCCCTGCAATCAAGGCAGGCTCAGAGCAGATCCATCCCTACGACAGATGTGGCTCAAGGTTATGGCCAAGGTCAAGCCTGTTATGTGTCGTTTAGTGGTGGGGGTGTGCAGAGATTACTACACAAGTTTGGATTTAAAGCTGAGAGAATTCTTAGACACCATCTAATTCAGTCACCCTTCCCTTTGCAAAGGGGTATTTGGAGGCTCAGAAACATCAAGAGATCTGGCCAAACTCTCCTCACACAGCTATGGCATGGGTCATAAAACTAGGGCTTGCTTTTTCCAAACCCACAGTTAAAACAACTCTCATCATCCTCTGCTCTATCTGGGCTTCTCTTTTGGCTCAGACGGTAAAGAATCTGCCTGCGATGAGACACAGGTTCGATCCCTGAGTCAAGAAGATCCCCTGGAGAAGGGAATGACTACCCACTCCAGTATTCTTGCTGGGAGAATTCTATAGACTATTCTATAGTCCATGGGGTAGCAAAGAGTCAGACCAACTGAGCGACTTTCACTTTCATTTTTTTTCCTGCTCTATCTGGGGTTACCTCTCAACCCCCCCCCCACCCGCCGCCCCGCCATATACCCCAATCACTATAATATCGACATCTATTGCATAAGCCCCTCAAGGAAGCACTGGGCTAAATGTTTAGGGTGCATTGTCTACTTGAAGCCTTTCACAACCTGTAGGAGTTAAGTACAGTAACTCCTTGATACTCCAAGTGTGGTCTGTGGACGGCAGCATCAGTATCACCTGGGAGCTGGTTGGAAATAAAGAATCTCCAGTCCTAGGAGGAGAATTTGCATTTCAATAGGCACCCAGGCGACTGAACAACAGGTGATCTTATGCACAATCAAGTTTGAGAAGCACTGCCATAACTTTTCCCACTTTAAACAGGAAACGGAACTTTGGGGCAGGGAAGGTGTGTGTGTGTCGGGATGGGGTGGGGGTGGGGTTAGGAGTGACTCCCACAAAGTCCCACAGCAGGTCAGGTGCAGAGCGCTGGTGGAACCTTGGGCACTGCTCTTGATCTGAAGTCTGTAGGTTTTAGGAATGTTTTCCACTAGTTCTAGCCCAGAGGAGGTACGATTCCAGGCCCCACCTTCCCCAGGAGCAAGGAAGTTACTGATAAAAGGAATAGCCCAAGCATTTTACAAGGTACTTTCACTTCTATTATTTTGTTTCTGCTTTACAACTGCTCAACTATCCCAACTTTACTCAAGAAGCAAATGTAGCTTGGAAGAGTTTAAGCCATTTGTACAAGGGTACGCGGAGAGTCCGACACGACTGAGCGACTGAACTGACTGACTGACTGGCAAGGCTACGCTGCTGGCCACTTCCAAAGTCTGGACTCGACACCAATCTCCTTTATTCCAGAACCCAGGCACTGTTTCTCCACGCACAAGTTGGCATCCTGGTGGCAGGAGAGGAGACTGTAGGTGGTATACAGATGAGAGTCTCCCATCTGAATTGTTATAGATTTTAATTTCTACTACAAAAAAATAGGTTATTAAACCTCAGAGACTATAATTTAAGACAAAATGTGGGTTGGTTTTTTTGCTTATTGTTTTTAATGAGTCTCTGTAAAGTCAATTTCAGGAATGATAGAGGAGGTGTCACAATATTCGGGTATTGTGAAGTCCATGATGGTGGTAAAAGACTGGAGTCTGGAAATCATCTTCAGGAACCACATTGCGAGGGAAGCGGGAGAAACCAGCAGCCAGAGATCTCTACCCAGAGGCTGTGGACTTTCCACTTATAGGTGGTTCTCTCCCCACAGCTTTCCCATCTTCTTGCCCCCAGGGTCTTAGTATAGAGCATTTATGATGCTCACCTAAGGGTACACACTCCCCATTTAAAAAAAATAATAGTAAGTTTCAACAGTTATTTATCTTTCCAGCCAGAATCTCCATGACAAAGCTGGAGAGACCACAAACTTGCTCCTTCTAACATCCTCCCACCTCCAGCCCACTTCCTGTAGTTTCAAGAATGGCCCCCTTCCCCACTCATTTAGACCAGACTTGAAATGCTGCAAGGGGGAGGCTGGGAGTGGGGAGTAAAAATCCCCTTCCCATTCCTTCAGATGGGACGACAGAGGGTGAGATGGTTCGATGGCATCACTGACTCGATGGACATGTTTGAGTAAGCTTAGGGAATTGGTGATGGACTGGGAAGCCTGGTGTGCTGCAGTCCATGGGGTCGCAAAGAGTCGGACATGACTGAGCAACTGAACTGAACTGAACTGATTTCTTCAGAAGTAGTCTGTGGCTCCCCAGTGGAGAGGGCGACCTGCATCTTTGCTTTCAAGTGTTGGCACTTTTCCATCTCTTTCTTTCTCTACCCATGTCCAGGGACCTTAATGGCCACTCTTTTTCAGTTGGACCTTAGAATTTTGAGTAAATGGACTTTCTCTGTTGCACCCCAGTTTCATTCAGGGATCATATGTAAAGAGTTCTGACAAATAAATGAAAAGTCTTCCAGGAATCCGGAAAACAATTATGTAAGGAACAAGGACTGTTATCTTAGAAAAGATAAGGTGGGGAAGGGACAAGATGACCATCTTCAAATATTTCAGACAGTCTAGATTTACACAATATTTCTCCAGACCTGGAAGCAAAGAGTAGGGGATACAGGAAAGTCAGCTTCAGTTCTTTGTCCATAGAAAGTGAAGTCGCTCTGTCGTGTCTAGTTCTTTGCGACCCCATGGACTGTAGCCTACCAGGCTCCTCCATTCATGGGATTTTCCAGGCAAAAGTACTGGAGTGGGTTGCCATTTCCTTCTCCAGGGGATCTTCCCAACCCAGGGATCAAACCTGGGTCTCCGGCATTGAAGGCAGACGCTTTACCGTCTGAGCCACCAGGAAAGCCCTCTCTTTGTCCTTGGCCCTCTTTCTTTGTCCTTGACCAACTGTAAAATTGGGGCAATAGTACTTCATCATAGGGTGGTTGTGAGGATTTAGTGAAGTGCTCAGGACACACCTGACATCTCATAAAAACCCTAGGATATGCTTGTTTCCTTTTTTGGCCTCATTTAAAAATGCCTCATGAGGCAGTAAGCTCCCTCTCTGGAAAATTTCAGAATAGAATTACAATTCCTTACTGCCAAGATTCTGTGTTTCCATGCTGCCCGTGACTTTTCATAAAGAAAAATACTGGCTCACACGGAGCCCTCACCATGCTCCAGGCACGCAGAGAAGAGCTTTT
This sequence comes from Moschus berezovskii, assembly GCF_049115385.1. Lineage (NCBI taxonomy): Eukaryota > Metazoa > Chordata > Mammalia > Artiodactyla > Moschidae > Moschus > Moschus berezovskii. Next base: position 76,650,027 of record NC_142471.1, read on the forward strand.
CATAGGTACTCCATTTAATCTTCTCATCAGCCCTCGGAGGTAGGTACTATTATTATCTCCCCTCAATCTATAATTTTTTTTTTTTTTCCAGATGAGAGAACTGTGGCTTAGAGAAGTAAAGTAACTTGCCCAAGGTCACACAATCAGTAAACAGCTGACCAGGGGCTTAAATGTCATACTCTAAAGTCCTTGATCTTAGAACTGGAAGAGTTATTTATCAAACCTAAACCCCTCTCCCATTGGCGAAGGAAATGGCAACACACTCCAGTATTCTTGCCTGGAGAATCCCAGGGACGGCGGAGCCTGGTGGGCTGCCATCTATGGGGTCACACAGAATCGGACACGACTAAAGAGACTTAGCAGCAGCAGCAGCAGCAGCAAACCCCTCTCCCAGACTCACCTGCTCTAACGCTCCTGGCTTTATTGATCTCTCTTCTACAAAGTTTCTTTGGGTCTCAATATCAAAACCATCCAATTTAGCACTTATTATTATCTGAATGGCTTCTTGTCACTTCTAGTTTACTGTAAGTTGGTCTGGGGATTTTTACTCTTTAAATATCCCCTCGAACTCAGTAAGCCTTGAGAACAAGTTCAAAGACTTCCAATAATTCTTTCACTGCCAGCTGATTTAAATAGCAAGTACCCCTCTTCCTCCCTGCCATGCCTATTCCCATCTTATTTTTCCTGCACCATTAAAAAGTCTTTTCTTGGCTGGAACAAATACTACAGTCTGTTCAACTAGTTAACGTTTACTGAGTTCTTAATATGCATCAGGCATTCTAAGTAGCCGTCCGTTCTAAGTAACTTAACCCACTGAATCCTGATAGTAACTTATGAGCTAAGTCCTATTTTCATTCCCATTTTACAGAGGAGGAAACAATGTACCAGTGTATTGGGACTTGACTGAGTAAATGCTTTGCTGATGGATATTATTAGCAACAACAACCATACAAATACCTTATGCTTACATCATGCTATAGTTTTATGTACATTATGTCACTGTCACTCACATGTACAGATAGACGCTAATGCCCCTACTTTATAGGAGAGGAAACCATGACAGGAAACAAAGGGTGAGTGATTCTCAATAGTCACACAGCAAGTGCCTATACCCTGAAGTGAACTTTGTATTCACTCCACTCTAAGGTCCTGGGGGTGAGGGAGACGGGAGGGCCATGGGGAGAAAAACACCTACACACACAGAAGGCACTCTACAAATATTAACAAAACAACAAAAGCTGGTCATAGCAGAGGCTGAACAAAAATCCAGCTCTTTGACTCCTAGTTCAGTGCTCTTCCCTTTTTACCAAGATGGTGTGAAGCAAGTCTTGGGTCCACACCCAGCAGCAGTCTTGAAGAAACCAGAGAAAGTAGTGCTCTTAAAAAAAACATCATTTTCACATCTCTGCTTTTCCCACATTTTCAACAATGAGCATGTGCTACTTTCATGATGAGAAACAGAAAAGCCAATGAAATGAGCTGGCAAAATGCATCCACTGGAGGGCTGGGGCTGCTAGTGGACCCTTGGGTTGTCTTCAGAATGGCTCTGGGCCCCTGCCCTGGCATTCTGGGGTACCCTCTGATCCACCCCAACAGGCACCTGGCCCCACTTTACAGGCAGATGAAGGCAGCAGGGGCAGACATAGGTGTTCCCAGGTCTGTGAAACTTCCCGACACTGGAAGCTGAAAACTGCGTGTGCGCTTTTCCAAGGAACAGGCCTACACTTTTCAGAAAGGGGCACTATTACGCTCCACCAGGTAAGAACGTCAGATCACAATAATGAATCAGGGCCTGAGGGCTAAGATGACCGGTCAAACGAGGGACAAGAAACACAAAAATCTTGCCCAGCTCTGAGTAGAACTGGCATCGGAGAGAGAATGACAAATAAAGCAAGGTCTTGCCTCATATACTCACGCTAATTTAAATTCTGCTTTTTTTTCTTGAACCTTCCTCCCCCTCTCCCATTCCCAAGCAGTGGTGGGGCTGGGGGTGGGGAGAGGTCAGACATCCTCCTCTTCCGAATTTTACTTCCTGATCCTAGGGCCTGTGGGTCCACAGCTTCCTGTCTTGTCTCCTGATCCAGGGTGTAAGGCCCTTATTTATGTTGTGGCCAACTTTTTCCCCTGCATGCCTACTAAGAAGCCTGCTGCTTTCAAGTCTCAGCAAGCACCAGATTTCATTCCGCCAAAACTGCGTGAGCTCCTGCCATGTGTTGGGTGTTATGGTGGGGTCACCGGTAGTGGGAAAAGTCCTGAGTGTGGCCTGGGAGCCTTCAGACTAACAGCAGAACAGATAACACTCCTGTGACGGGCTGGGGGAGGGGCAAACAGCAAGAGCGTGAGAACCCCCAGGAGGGCAACTGATAAACAGGCTGACGGATCAAGGGGTCACTTCTTGGAGGTGAAACTGTCGCTCTGGAGCTGGTGTGTGAAGGTGGAGAAGGATTCCTAACAAAGGAGTGAGGGAGGCACTCAAGTCCTGTAGAAAAGAGTGGAGGCAGCAAAATGCTGGGCAGATTTAGGAAATAGGCAGTTCTGTATGAGTGGAGGCTGGAGTTGGGAAAGGAGGACGAAGGAGAGAAACAAGACTGGAGGTGGGTGATGGCCAGTTGGTTAAAACAAGGATCTTGGTGTTCCACTAAGGAATCTAGATTTTTATCAGACAGTGCCTACGCACTGTCACTGAAGGTTTCTGAGCAGAGAAGGTGGGCTCTTGTGCTCTGATCTAAGCTTTGAAAGACCACATTGCAGAGGACAAGAAAGCAAGGAGAGGACCTCAAGATTGGGAAACAGGATGCTACTGTAGGGCCCAGTGGCAGGGCTAAAGTGGCCCTTTAACTAATACTGTGGATGGAATCACCGACTCAATGGACATGCATTTGAACAAACTCCGGGAGATGGTGAAGGACAGGGAAGCCTGGCATGTTGCAGTCCATGGGGTCGCAAGAGTCAGACACGACTTAGAGACTGAACAACAACAAATGGGAGGCACCGGCTACACAATTCGTGGGGCCCGGTACCAAAGGAAAAGTCACGGTTCCTTGTCCAAAAATTATTAAGAATGTTAATAGAGTGGCAGCAAGCATTAAAGCAAGCATTGTGCCCTTCTAAGTACGGCCTTGTGCAGCTACACAGGTCACACGCTCAGAAGCTGGCCCTGGCCATGGGACTAGAAAGGGCAGATGAGGAAGATCTGAAAGGCAGAGTCCCGGGACTTGGTGAACTGTTGGGCATGGGAAGTGACAGACAAATCCGTTGACAGATGCCCTTCCTGCACTGCTTGCCAGGCCACCCTACCACTATCCCCTTGGGTTGCCCACGATCAACTTCTACTTATTAATAATCTAAACTTCGCCCCCAACTCCTCCTCCTGCTACACACCCAGACTTGCTCCTGCAGGGTCCCTATCTAAAGGTGTCACCATTCACTCAGTCACCTTCTACCCGTCTCTCCCTCATCCCAGACCTTCCGGCAATTTACTTCCTAACTGTCTCTCCCATCTGTGTGGCCTCTTCAATTGCTGCTATCACTGCCAAGTTCCGGCTGGGGCCTTATCAGCTCAGGCCTGGATTACCCACAAAAGCCTCCTATCTGTCTCCCTGAGTCCAGTCTGGACCCCACCCCCACCCTCAAATAAAACATCCTTCCTCCACAGGACGACCTAAATGAGGTCCCCAAATGATCACCTGATCAGGTCCCTGAGTAACATCCTCATCTGGGGCTGCTCCAGCTAAAGGCTAAGATCAAAGGCCTTACACGACACACAAGTCCTTCTGTCACCTGACCTGCTTAATCTTCTAATAAATACCAGAAATGCCTTACTCTCTTACATACCACCAGCACACACCATGCTGGGTTCTTATCGTTTTTTTTTTTTTTTTTCTCTTTACCTTCCCTGGTGGCTCAGATGGTAAAGAGTGTGCCTTCAATGTGAGACACCTGGGTTGGATTCCTGGGTTGGGAAGATTCCCAGGAGGAGGGAATGGTTACCGACTCGATTCTTGCCTGGAGAATCCCATGGACAGAGGAGCCTGGTGGGCTACAGTTCATGGGGTCGCAAAGAGTCAGACACAACTGAGCGACTTACACTAAGCAACTAAGCAAGCAGCTACCTCTGCTGGGAACGCTTTCCACTCTCTCCCTCCACAGCCTGGCTCTCCTAGATTCATTCTCGTAAGCTCACCTTAGCTCTCCTCTGCTCTAGGTGGCCTTCTCCAGAGTTCCATCCTACCCCACCTCATATACATGGTTGCCCTGTCACACTGACTATAGGTCTGTGGCTGCGCCAAGCCTCTTCTCTGAGCTGGCGGCAGTTGGAGCAGTCCTGATCACATTAGTGTCCAGCGACCAGTACAGAGCCTGGCCATGTGGGTACCCCATACATGTGTGGTCGTAGGTTGAAATGTCTGGAGGTAGATGGTTCTGGTGACACTAGAGGAGGGGCAGATTGCAGGGAAGGCTGGCACAGATAACCGCAAAGAGAAAACCTTCCACGCCTTCATTAAGACTCCACTGGCAAGGCGAGGACAGTCCCTCTGACTGAAGGCAGCTGAGACCCAGAGGCAATGGCCAGCTAGCTGGTGTCTGGTGTGATTGCATTTGATTTCAGAATTCAATTTCTGCTTCCTTCTAAAAACGCCATTCCCCTTTGTAGCAAACAAGCCCCTCCCAAGTGGAGGCAGCCTGTTTTCCATCAGGCAGTCCCCTCTCAGGCTCACAATAAAATGGTTAGTCCTGAGATTGAGGGGAGAAGCCTGTTTCTCTACGAGTGTCTCTGCAGCCACCGGGGCTCAGAGCTGCCCCTCAATAAATACTTGCTGAATGGGTGAGTGTGTCCAGTTCCCCAAGACTGGGGATGGGAAGCCTAAAGCTGCTGGGGACTGGTGGGGGCAGACAGCCTGGGATTATACTTTATCCACAGATAATCCCCTAAATCCCAGAAGCCACCTGGACAGTTGGCTGGGCTGAGCTCCATCAACAGTGCATGCTGACGCTGCAGCTGAGTTCACCGCAGATATTTTCCAGGTGACCGAAAATGGTTCCTCAAAAAACAACCATTCTAATTTTTTTTCAGTGAAATTTTAGCTTTATTTTTTTTATTGGGGGGTATAGCCGATGAACAATGTTGTGGTAGTTTCAGGTGAACAGCAAAGGAACTCAGCCATACATATACATGTATCCATTCTTCCCCAAACGCCCCCCTCCCATCCAGGCTGTCACAAAACATTAAGTAGAGTTTCAAGTGCTGTACAATAGGTCCTTACAACCGTTTTCATTTTTATCTGGGAGTGTGACAAAGAAAAGGACCATCAATCCTTTGAGGGCAGAATCCATTTGGGGAGATTAATTGCTGGCTCTTCTCTTCCTATTTTTACTTTCAGGTACTTTTATGATGGAAAATTTCAAAATATAAAGAAAAGTAGAGAAAACAGTATAATGAACCCCCAGGTACCCATCACCAAGCTCCAGTGATACAAGCCCAAACTTGAATCATCAATAACCCAGACCTCGAAGCAAATTCCAGCTATCATCTCATTTCCCGCGTAAAGACTTCTGTAACGCCTGAAAGCTGCTTCTGATTCATCTGGGGGCACGGCCGAGGGCGCCCTAGCTCTGCCTACCGCGCTGTCAGGCACGGCCCCCAGAAGGTCCAGAACCTACGTCTATGAAACTCAAAGCCTATGGTGCGACGCTAGCTCTGCCTCCCCCGCTTCCTCCTCTTCCCGCACAGCGTGGGTCACCTCGGCCTCCTGGCATTCCTGACAACCCACCGGCAGGCCCCAGTGATGCGCAAGTGAGTGTCCGCGCGCAGCGCCGCAGAGAACACAGCGAGGCGCCTTCACTTCCTCTTTCTCTGGCTGACTAACGCTGGGCGCCCGCCCCGCGCGTCCCGCCCCCTGGGGGCGTGGCCGCGGCCCGAAGGGGCGGGGAAATACCCATATTCCGCCTTATTTGGGCAGCCACGTCACAGGCCGCACACCCATTCACATAAAACGCTGCGCTGCCGGCGGAATCCCCGGCTTCTGCGGCAGCTAGTGGCCGGGCCGGGCGCCGAGTGTGCGGGGCGGGAAAGAAGAGTTGAGCGTCCGCTCCGGCGCCGGGCTCGGTCGGCCGGCCGGCCGCAGCCCCGTGGGGTCGTCCTCCTGGGCCTCGCCGGCGGGCACCCTGGCTGTGGGCACCTGCGGCGCGCACGGCGCGGGGCCGCTGGGCGGCGGCATGAAGGTCACGTCGCTCGACGGGCGCCAGCTGCGCAAGATGCTTCGCAAGGAGGCGGCGGCGCGCTGCGTGGTGCTCGACTGCCGGCCCTACCTGGCCTTCGCCGCCTCGAGCGTGCGCGGCTCGCTGAACGTCAACCTCAACTCGGTGGTGTTGCGGCGGGCCCGCGGCGGCGCGGTGTCGGCGCGCTACGTGCTGCCCGACGAGGCGGCGCGCGCGCGGCTGCTGCAGGAGGGCGGCGGCGGCGTGGCGGCCGTGGTCGTGCTGGACCAGGGCAGCCGGCATTGGCAGAAGCTGCGCGAAGAGAGCGCCGCTCGCGTCGTGCTCACCTCGCTGCTCGCCTGCCTGCCCGCCGGCCCGCGGGTCTACTTCCTCAAAGGTGAGCTGCGTCGGAGCCGCGGGTCCTGGGTCACCCGCCCCGCGCCAGGACGGCCCCGGGCTCTGGGGTCCCCTGCTGGCGCCGGCGCCTTCCTCGATCCTGGCGCCGGGGCAGTTCTGCACCCTGGGGCTTGACGTGCGCCGGGAAGGCCGCGTCCAGTGTCAGCGCTCGCCGCTTCTCCGTCCCCACCTGCGTTCCTCGAAAGCGTTTGACGGCCTGGCTGCCCGGGGCGGGTGGGATTGCTGGGATTGCTGCACGCTGCTGGGGGCGCTGCTTCTTCGCAGTTAGGGAGCGCCCAGCACGAGCCGGGTTTCCCGGCGCCGGCTTCATGTCTTTCGCTGGGGCCGACGCTCTGGAGCCTTCCTGATGGACAGATCTGAAGGGATCCGCTGGTCGCCACCACCCCCCCAGGAGCGTGGCGCCGCGGTGTCCCCTTTCCTTCCGCCTGGACAATTAACGTATGTTAGTTAGGCTGTGTCTTCATCGACCCTCTTGCCTTTTTGACCCTGGCGAGGCCCTCCCCCTCTTCCTTTTCATTTTATTGCTTTTTATTGTTCCTCGGCTTCCCCTTCTCCCCTCCCAGGCCTTTCTAGCTCCATTGGGAGCTGACAGTCTTTAGTCTTCCCACTGTCTTTCACCTCCCCTCTCCCGCCCCGGGATCATCCCCTGGACTGGTCGTGGGCCAGAGCTGGGGCACCTAACGCGGTCTCGCGGGGGCGGGCGGCAGGCTGGCCGGCGAGCCAGGACCTAGGAGAGGGGGCCACAGGGTGCTTATGAAGGGGACTGCGGCGCATTTGGTTTGAGACCGTCCAGTAGCTGCTTCACCAGTCTGCACGTTACACCTGCGGGGGGAGATGACTTTGGTGGTGGGTGGGTGATTTACTGTCAAATTCCAGAGTATTGATTTCTGATCACTTCCTGTGATTGCTGCCGCCTTTTATTTGAGTCCCTTTTAACCTCAAGTGTATGGAAGGCTTAGCCTGTAGGGAAGAGACGTCGAGGACTCAGCCCAGCCAGCTTTGGGAGGTCGCCTTGAGATACAACATAGCTGGGATTCAGAACTCAGGTACGGTGAGCTGAGAGCGTGAAGGCGCTGTTTTAGAACCGTGCAACGTGTGGAGTTTTACATCTTCCAGTTTGGGAGATTCCAGAGATACAGGGGCAGCTCCCACCTCGATTAGCACCTCTTTCAGGCTGTCTGTCCCCAGTTGATTCCTGTTAGGGAAACACCAGAGGCAGAAGATCTTTCTCTTGCGCCCAGCCTCAGCCCCCTGGAGATGGAGAGTGCCCTCTAAACTCTGCAGAGCTTTCACACAGAGCCCCTGATTTCTTTGTCTTCCTGAGACCCTTTTTGGTCTCCTCTTCTTAGCTGTGAGTGCATGAAAAGCTTCTGCCTCTCCAGCAGCATGAAAGATATCTTCCAGGAAACCCCTTCTGGTCCTACCTCTGGTCTCCAGCCCTCTCCAAGGGGCCAGGCAAGCCGTTTGGAAGTTATTACCTCAGGAAGTAGACAGCTCTGTAGACATCTCAAGTAAAAATGTTTTTTGTTTTTTTTTTTAATTTTTTAATGAAAGCAACATGCTGTACAATGAAAAGTGGATCTTCTGCACACCCTAGAACCCAGTTCCACTCCCCAGAGACAACAGTCAACTATTTCTTGTTCATCTTTAGATAAATTAATTTTCCATGAGTATCTTTTAAAAATAGAATGATTTTGTGTATTTCCTGTTCCTGCCTCTTTCACCTAACTAGATCTTGAGAGACTTGTCCATATCAGAGCATACATGTTCTATTCACTTTTTAAACTCATCCCCTGATGATAGCCAGTAAGCAGATTGCTTCATGCCTTAGTATTTGAAGCAGTGTGGGAGAGTATATCTCTGTCCAAATGCTTTTGTGTGTGCACTATCTTTTAGTAAAATTATGAGAATCGCCAGGTCACAGTTTGTCCGTTTTAAATTTCAGTAGAAATTGCTTGATACTTAGCCTTATAACAATGCTGAACTTTTAAGTTGTTGCCAAAGAAAATAATTTCTTCACCTAACTCACGTCCAGATAGGAGCTCAGGTTTTTGATCTAGTGGCATCTCAGATTGTGGGGGGCAATGCCTTGTACACTTCTGTCAATGCCTTCTGCACACACACACAAAACCCACTAAAATGAATTGACCCAAATGACATTGTCAGTGTGTATTTATAGATAGTGTCCGTCCTCTTTCTCTGTTCAACTCCCCTGATAGGTATTGCAGTGGTGATCAAAAACAGAACCACTCTGAAGACAACTGAAGCAGCCAAGAGTTGCTTCAGCTCTTGCATCTCAAGTGAGGCACCAGAGAGGAATGCTCCATCTCTCCACCCCTCTGATGAGAGTGGGTCAAAGACAGAGACCATCTAATCTGGAGGACTCCTGACCCCAACTTGAAGAGGCAGGACCCTGTTTGTCTGTGCCTCGTCACACTGAGACTCTTTGTCTGCCTGCTGTATTTTGTCAACAGGCAGGCAGGACCCAGCCCACACCCGCGCCTCCTGTCTGTCCTCCTAACAGCCAGCTCTTTTAAGTGCTCTATTAGAGATGGGGTGACCTGAAGGCTTTTCTTTCCCAAGCTTCATTCTGGAGTTTGAGAGAGCCTGGGCCGCTTTACTTCAGATTCCTGTCCCCTATCACTCACTGTGTCTCCTAGAAACAAAAATGTTGAGGCGCAGGAAGTGCTTTGCTTACTAGGGACACCTCTTCGGAGGAAGCTGAGGGTCCGTGCAGGGGGTGGAGGCAGTGGTGGTGAAGGAGGGGAATCTAAGCCACAGATACCTCCAAACTTTCCACCTCTGCCCACCTCTGGCATGACCTGTCATCATGACCAGGAAATTGGTCATTGTGGAGATCCGGAAGCTCATCTGGGGAGGCCCGAGTGGCTATTTGTTGAAGTGACCACAGGGGATATTTGGGTGTGCTTGTTGGGGGCGGGGGCAGTTCCAGCACGCTGAGAGGAAGCAGTAATGGCGAGATGACTCATTCTAGGAATTGGCCGCAGCTTCTGAAAGAGCTGGAGACTGCCGAGTAATCCATTAACCATTTGCCTATGGCAGGGGTTTAAAAAAGCCACCATGTGTTCCACTGTGGGGCTATCACAGCACCAAAAGACAGAAGGAAAAAAAGGGAGCCATTGGGAAAAAAAATATATGGTTTCAGAATGCTTGTTTAACTGATGATTGAAGGAATTCTTTGGCAGTCTAATGGTTAGGACTGGGCACTTTCACTTCCAGGGCCTAGGTTCAATTCCTGGTCCAGGAACTTAAGATCCTGCAAGTCACAGAGTGGCCAAAAAAAAGATGTTTTGACCCCAGTTCTCTGGAAAAAGAAATGTTTTCTGGAGGCTCTAGGAAATGCCTTAGGTCCCTTTGGAGTGGAAGCAGAGGGTTTCCCTACACAAGGCTGGCCTGTTCACCCAGCAGCACTTGGCATTCTGAGGCTTCAGGGCCAATTTTTTTATTTGTTTCTTCCCCACTTCCTGTACAGGCCCAAGAATTTACATACTCAAGTTTCTCTGATTTGGTCAGAGTAGTTCTTAACTTCGGAGAAGGCAATGGCAAGCCACTCCAGTACTATTGCCTAGAAAATCCCATGGATGGAGGAGCCTGGTAGGCTGCAGTCCGTGGAGTCGCTAAGGGTCGGACACGACTGAGCGACTTCACTTTCACTTTTCACTTTCACACATTGGAGAAGGAAATGGCAAGCCACTCCAGTGTTCTTGCCTGGAGAATCCCAGGGACGGGGGAGCGTGGTGGGCTTCCGTCATGGGGTCACACAGAGTCGGACACGACTGAAGTGACTTAGCAGCAGCAGCAGCAGCAGCAGTTCTTAACTTAAGTGATCCAACTGGAGAAGTTTAAATGTAGTTAGGATTTTTATAGAATCATACCTGCGGGTAGTTGACTTATCAGTTTGAAGGTGTGTATGCACACACAAGGGCGTGTGTAGCTGGGGAGAAAGTTCAGGAGGGGAGGGTAATAAGGAGATAAACGGAGAGTAGGTGGCCATCAAGGGGAAAGCAGCGGGGGTTGGGGGTGGGTGGAGAAAAGAATTAAATTCAGAAAGCCTCATACCTCTAGTTTGGTTTAGAAGGTAATTAACTAGATTGATTACACTGGACCTGTGGAGAGGGCTGTCAGCAGTGTTCTTAGCACCTTGGGAAAGAGAAAGGGCAGGACCATTTTATGGCCCTGAGGTTAAAACCTCATGTAAGCCCCCATTCCCTTGTAGAGGGGGTTTCATCTATACTCCTGTTTAGAGCTGATTGGCTATGGATGAAACAGACCAGTTTAAGAGCTTCTTTCAAAAATTATTGAAATTCTGCATAATCACACCTGAATTTTAGATAAATGTGAGAAAATGGCTTTTGTTGTCTGGAGGGGTTTGGTTAATATTTGCCAGATGTCAGATATATTTCCTTTCACAGTTTAAGCTTCTTCTCATAGACATCAAAAGTTAATCATTGCCTTTGAACTGTAGCTTTTTAGGGGAGAGAGAGTAAGTATGTGTTTGTTTATGGTTATGGAGCCCATTTTTATTCTAAAACTATTATTGTTTGGCTCAGTTTTTTTATAAGACCAGAATGTATAGTAACTTAATACCTTTTTTTAGTATTCCACTCTCAGGGTATTGATCAATTCTAGGCATTTTCTGACAGACTGAAAAAAAAAAGTCAGTGCTTATGTCTCTCTTGCTTTTTTATTTTTGTCTTTTAGGGGGATATGAGACTTTCTACTCCGAATATCCTGAGTGTTGCGTGGATGTAAAACCCATTTCACAAGAGAAGGTTGAAACTGAGAGAGCCCTCATCAGTCAGTGTGGGAAATCAGTGCTCAGCATCAGTTACAGGCCGGCCTATGACCAGGTACGTGGTGTGGAAGTGCCATCCGGGCCCCTGGCTCTGTTCCTTGCACAGCACCCTGGTTCTCCCTCTCCCTGATCACTGACGTTGGTTGGTTCTTTTGCGGATCAGGGAGCTGGCAGAGGCCTCTAGCTTTGGAGAACCTCTGTTGCTTGCCAACTCGAGTTTCCATCCAAGAGTGCATGGGCTTCCTTCCAGCAAATAAGCTGTCAAGAGCAAACACGCTTCAGGATGCTCGGTGGCTTTTGGAGAAAAGGGGAAGTGAAAGATATATTATTGTTAGCTGGCCTGGGAGGTGCAGAGAAGTGTCGAAATAGCAGTTTAGGTTTCCCTGAAGACGTTTTCAGAGCTGACATTCAGGCTTCCTGTGTTGGTCTTCTGTGTAATTGTTCACGCTCTCCAGTTTCTGCAAACCAACCTGACCTGGTACCTGTAAAGGCGTGTCTTGGTATTTTTAACTGAAGGAGGAAGATTGGGGGAGGGTTGTAGAGAAACTACTGTTTGGATGGCTATGCAGCTTCCTTTAGGGGTTTCTGATGCTTATAATTCCATAAATTCTGAAACCAGAGATCATGAGGATTTCATGTGTCTACAAACATGTGGGTTTTTTCCCTTCCTAGAGCTGTACTTTCTGGCAACCCACTAAAGGCAAAAAAAAAGTGGATGACTCAGCCAGGGGGTTACCTATGATGCAGGAGGATGAGGGGTGGGGGGTGGGAAGCAAGCAAGGACTCAGATGTGCAGAAACCAGAGATCAAAACCCACTTTCCCATTTTACAGAGGGAAAAACTGTCACAGCTCGTGGGTGATTGATTTTTGCCAAGAATCCTGCAGCTCAGTTCATGGCAGCACTAAGCTCAGAACTCCCTTCTCTTCATCCCTTGCTCTGGTCCTTTTCAGGACCCTGTTCTGTTTGCCACTTGCCTTCTTTTGGAAGAGTCATTCCAGTAGGTACCTGACTTGGTAGGAGGAACTTTTTAGGTTCTTCACACAAAATAAGAACATACCCAAATCATGAGAAGGAAGACTTCTAGATGCTGCTGCCTAAGATGCCAGCTGCCTGCCATGAGCAGAGCTCTGCCCCTGGGGATAGACTTCCAAGTTCAACCAGGTGGCTTTTCCTTGAATGGAATCTTTGGTCAGGAAACCTAGTCACTTGGCGAGGTGCCAAGGTTATTATTTTGTTTGTTTTCCTTTGTTAAAATTACAGAGTATGATGAACCCTGGGCTTTCAAGCCGTGGGCATCCGGCTTAGCTGGATTTCCATTTGCGTTTGTTTGGGTGGTGTTTTCCCCCCTCCCTTTCTCAGAAAGTGAAAGAGAAATGAGAATTTGCAGGATGTTGTGAAAGCACAGCAGCCCTTTGGCCAAGCACGAACCGGGGGAGGCCCTGAAGTGTCTCCAAGACTCATCTGGGGAAGCCCCTAGTGTTACTTCTTAGAAGTGCTTCTGCCTTGAGAAAAGCTGGGGGAGGTCGTGTTAACCTTTGAGGTTTCTGAAGGCCTTTGGTTTCTTCCTCTTGAGTCTAAGAAGAAGATTCAAAAAAAGGAAAGAAATATGGTTTCAGGGATGTTGGTTGGGCTCAGCTCCAGGAGAAACTGAGTAGGATCCCAGGTCTGGTGTGGCAACATTTTCCAATCTCTAAAGAGAGGGAGACATCTGTGTAGTTACATCTTAAGTGTTAAGCCCAGGGGCCAGCTAACAAAAGTACTGGTTGTTACTATTACTACCTTTTGTAAAATCTCTTTAAGTTTCTTTCATGTGGTCAAACTGGCCTTTGCCTTAAACACCCAACATCTCCGGAAAGTAAAAGCAGACACCCATGTGGGGTATTCTGAGAACTGCCGCCTTCTGCCGGCCCTCATCCCATGCCCCTTTCCCTATCATGGGTCAGGCAGAGAGTTTCCATTCCACTCTTATTCCAGGACAGGAAATGGAAACACAGGAAACGGATGGATGATATGACAAAAACTGCCAAAGACACAGCCACTGTCACCCCAGCTCAGTGTTTTTCCCTGTAAATATCGGGCTCCCATTGTTCCAGCTGTGGAACGTATAGCTTTTCTGGCCACCCTGGAAATGCTGAGACTGCCAGAGTCTGATTAGCCAGCAGTTCTTTTTAGCTTTGCCTCAGGATAGATGGTCTCTGGTTCTTTGGATCCTTCGTAACTAGAAACCTCAGGTATAGGTTGTCTCCCAAAAGGGTGAGGATGTAAGCGTCTCTCAGCGAAACTCAGCTCTACTAAAGATCAGGCCTGAGACTTCCCTGATGGTCCACTGGTTAAGACTCCATGCCTCCACTGCGGGGGACATGGGTTTGATCCCTGGTCAGGGAACTAAGATCCTGCATCCCACATGCTGAGCAGCACAGCCAAGAAAAAAACAACAAAAAAAGACCAAACCTCTGCTCATGGCCTAACATTTCTCCCTTATCTGAGGATTTCGGATAGATAGTGGTTATTTTCACTTCTGAGAAGTATACTTTTTGGGATGGTGGGAAGCATGTTTTGATGTTGCTGACGATCCAAATGCCTCTTAGGATCAACAGTGTCCTAGGTTTGATGAAATACATTCCATCCAAGGTCAAGACTGTAAAGGAGGGGGCTCACCTTGTTGGACCCTTTTCCATTTTATCTAGAAGTAAATCGAGGTTACCCCCAAGGTTCAGGCCTTGGCCTGGCACTCACGGGGCAGCTAGAACTTCAACAAGGTCTTCCATCATCCCACCCTGCTTCTCATCCTGGTCTGTCTAGAAGGGCTGCCAACATTTCCTGCCACCTCAATATATGTAAGGCAATGAAAATCTCAGCTGTGTGAGATTTGCTCTCCCTGAGTCCCAAGGCAGTGATGTAGGGTAGAGAGTTTACCAGGACGGAGGCTCTACCCAAACTCTTGGTTAAACTGCCCTGGCTCTTAATTCTCTACCTGGAAACCAGAGAGGAAACCTCCCACTTGAAAACAAATAGGTCAGGATTGTTTTCTTTCTTCTCCCTGAAGAGCAAGGTGATCAATATTGCCTGGTTATCCTTTGCCCTGCTTCCAGGGTGGCCCAGTTGAAATCCTTCCGTTCCTTTACCTTGGAAGTGCCTACCATGCATCCAAGTGCGAGTTCCTTGCCAACCTGCACATCACAGCCCTGCTCAACGTCTCCCGGCGGACCTCCGAGGCCTGCACGACGCACCTTCACTACAAATGGATCCCCGTGGAAGACAGCCATGCGGCTGACATCAGCTCCCACTTTCAAGAAGCGATAGACTTCATCGGTACGTGCCGCCGTCCTCAGTTATTTAGGGGGGGGTGTTCTTGGATTTTGATGTACTGATGGAGGCCACCCCATCGCTGAGAAGAAAAGCATCTTGTTTGTGCAACCACCACAAGTGGGAGCCAAGAAGAGATTCACCTATCAGGATGACAGAGGGGAGGATTTGAGTTGCTGTTTAATGGGAGCTTTAATTTTCACGATATGCATTAGTTAATTTCATCTTAAGGCAATACTCACTACCGCTCTGTTAGTGTTTCTGTCTAGGTGGGAAGCAGAGTGCGTCCATGAGTGATGCTCCATGCCAGGGACGCAGGGGAGGGAAAGAACCACACAGACTGTGCTTCTACATAGATTGGGATATTTTTAAAAGCAAACAGAAGGATCGAGAGAGCATTACTTACGCACTGAACCCCCAGGGCCCCAGCAGCTTTCCACGGTTTTTGGCAAACTGCTTTGGGGGCAATTTGGTTTGCATTTTCAGCTCATTTTGGATTAACGGTAACACGACTCAAGCTCTATGCTTTATGCACAGAGAAGTTGGCATCTTTTTGCATCCTTTGTATGTTCCGTAAGGTAGTTATCACTTACTCCATTGTGTAGGCCTGGGAACCTCTGGTCCCTCTGCCTGGAAAGGGCTTTTGGGCCTTGGGATTTCAACTTCTCAGAGCGAACTGGACTGCTCTTTCATTTTGACATCTTTTTCTCCCATCCATCTCCCTTGGGGACTAGGCTGGGCACCGCTCCCCACTCTTGTGGACTTGCCTCCCTTTCCAGAGTCCTCTTTTCCCTTTAACATGCAGAGCTGTGGAGGCTGAGCAGCGGTCTTCCTGCTTCTGGCTGTGAGGGTGTTGGAGGGGAAAGGCTGGTGCTGCGTGCATCAGTGGCATCTTAGTGCAGGGAGCCATTAAAGGGCCCCCTCTTCTGCCTCGTGGTGGGCCTCTGCTCGTCACACACAATTTCTCCTTCATGGAAACCCACTGAGAAACTCACTGCAAGCAAAAGGCTGAGCCTGCCCTCCCTGGCCCCTGAGCCTCTGGGTTGCGACGGTTCCTCTGGAGCCCCCGAGGGGCAGCTGAAACGATGGGTTCAGGGTGGGAAATCCTTGACTTGTTCTCCCTGTCCTTGGGAATGCCTTGCCCTTCTCAGCTTGTTATTTAATTACCTAGATAGCTTCTCAGTGAGGTCGTGAAACGGCCCCCATCACTTCTCAGAAGCCTCCCTCCCCATCCGGTGTGTGCAGTGTGTCTGTTGTGTACACAACCACACAAACCCACAGCATTCTGAAGGCACACGAGACGCTTTTCCCCAGACCCCTTGCCCTGCTGAAGGAGGGAGGGACTGAGGCCAAACTGCGCTCGCACTGATGCCTTCCAAGGGCCACATGGAAGGCAAGCCCAGAGGGTGGAATGGAATCCAGAAGCAATATACTGTTTGGTTTCTGGGATTTGGCTCTGGGCCAACTAAAAGCTGGATGACAAGGAGGCCAGTGGAGGAGCAGAAGAAAATTGTGGAGTCACGACCCTGTAATCCTAGGAACCTGGAGTCCCCTTTGAACTAATTTACAAGAACTTTTTTTTTTCTTTTGAATCAGAGACTATATTGTGGGCACCTCTAAGGAGCTATCCTGGGGCATCCTTTGAGATTTTCATTCTGAAAACTCAAGGGATCCTTCCTGACTGCTCAGAAACCTGATCTTTTAGATCTTAGAGATGCATCTGCAAACCTTTGAAACATGAGAAAGGAGGTGGGTAAGGGGGCTGACTTTTTATTGGCCTTTCAAAATCTTAAATGTTTTTGCATTCGGTGGCCTGACATAGTGCCAGGTATGTCTAACTTCCTGTGATGTAATTGTTTCCTCACTAGCAAAAGAGGGAATTGGAGAGACTCTTTTTTTGTGGTTTTAATTTGGTGTATATATATGTTTAACCTTTTACCCCTGCCCATTTTTAACACTTAGAGCTCTTTTTTGGGTAAGAGTAGAACAGAAAAGGAGGGCACCCTCCCCCCCGCCGCCCCGCCTTTGTCATACTGAGCTAAACCACGCTAACTGACGGTGGTAGCTTTATAGCAGCAACTCCCATTGTTGTGCAAGATGGAGTTTGCCAAAGACATTTATATCCTCCGTCTCGTAAGCGTCACTTAGCCAAGGCTATAATTAGCGGATGCACACTATTTATGTTTCATTAGTGGGAACCCTGGGGGCTGAGCCAAGCATCGCACACTGGCATAGCCAAACAAGGTGCCCAGGGAGGCTGGAAGCCCTCTCCCAGAATGGGGACTAGGTTATCACCATTAGAATCAGACCCTTGCTTTTCCAAGTCAATCTGTGAGCCTCTCAGAAAAATGTGAATGTGTAATAAAAACTTGCATGCAGTTTGAAAGATATTCCCAAAGCCTTCTTGAAACCCATTTGTGGGACCCAAGTTAAGATGGCATCCCCAGGAAGGGGTTACTCCAGGTCTAGAGCCTCTCTAGTGGCAGAACCTGTGCAAGTACCCTGACAAACTAAGGTTTGTGTAGGTCCTACAGAGGGATGGACATCAATGGGACTCCGAGGTCTGTCCTCACCAGTGAGGATTAAAGACTGGCAGAAGCCTAGTGTGGGACCACTGCTATTGAGCAGACATGATGAGACTTGATAACTAGGTCACTTTTTTTTTAAGTCACTTTTTTTTAAACCCAGTTGCCTTTGAGTCCCCATCCCAACTCAGTCCCACTGTCTTCTTTCTTCCAGACTGTGTCAGGGAAAAGGGAGGCAAGGTCTTGGTTCACTGTGAGGCTGGGATCTCCCGCTCGCCCACCATCTGCATGGCTTACCTCATGAAGACCAAGCAGTTCCACCTGAAGGATGCCTTTGATTACATCAAGCAGAGGAGGAGTGTGGTCTCGCCCAACTTTGGCTTCATGGGCCAGCTTCTACAGTATGAGTCTGAGATCCTGCCTTCCACGCCCACCCCCCGGGCTCCCTCCTGCCAAGGAGAGGCAGCCGGCCCTTCGTTCCTCGCCCACTTGCAGACACTGAGCCCTGACGTGCAGGCTTCCTACTGCACATTCCCTACCTCGGTGCTGGCCCCGGTGCCCACCCACTCGACAGCCTCAGAGCTCAGCCGGAGCCCCCTGGCCACAGCCACATCTTGCTAAACCCGAGCTGGGGGAGCAGCCCAGCCCCAGGAACAACTGTGATTTTGTATTTTGACTCGTGGACATTTCATACCTGTGCAATACTGAAGACCTCACCCTGTCCTGCTGTCCTGGTGGGGCAGCGAAGGGGTCACTAGGTTTGCAGACAAACTTCAGACTGACCTCGGGACTGAAGGAAGGCCAAGCCATTATGAGAGCACAGTGCGTGCTGACTACTGTACTTCCAGACCCCTGCCCTCAGGACTGCCCAGTCTTTGCACCTCAAAATTCGCCTTCTCATTTCAAGCATAAGGCAATAAATAACCTGCAGCAACATGGGAGAATGCAGTTGCTAGACCAGGAGAAAAGGCAGTCATGAAGCCAATTCATTTTGAAGGAAGCACAATTTCCACCTTTTTTAAAAAAAATTTTTGGCAGTCTCTATATCTGTCTCTGTTGCTTCAGGGCATAAGCTGATCACCACCTAGTCAGGAGAGTAAGCCTGCAGGGTTTTAGGGACATGATGTATATGCCAATTTGAACCCTCGGATTCTTTTGAGACTCCATCTGGGATGGAGTCAGTTGGGTGAAGTCGTGAGACGGGAACACTTCAGGTTTCCTTCTCACTGTGGGTTCTTCCCTGACTTTGGACTTGGGCATGATTCTTATTCATACTTGAACCTTACTCGTTGCACCTCTCCTCAAAGCAACTCCTGTGTCATTTGAAAAGAGTTCTTTAGATCATAGACCAAAAATCCCCTATTTGCAGTGGTGGCAGTGGGTGCCACGCGAGAGAGCGGGTACCCACTTCCTGGGTCAGCGGCATTGAAACAGCCGTCACCCCCGCTTGCTATCTTTGTGATCTTTGTGTGCTTGTCTCGTCTCTGGTGACACTTGTGTTCTTCCCTGCCCCTGGGGGTGTCTTCAAGCTGTGGACTTCTGGGATTTGCCGATTTCTCAGTGTGGTACTACTTTTTTTTTTTTTTGTCTGTAGGTTATTTCTCCAGGGGAAAAGGCAATAATTTCCTAAAATCCATATGAATGTGAAGAAAAGCAGTATGTTACTGGTTGTCATCATCGTCGTTTTTTTTTTATATAGTGCAAAATAAAAATAGTAAAAAGAACAAAAGTGGTTCTTCATGTGGATGAGTTCAGGTAGGGGTACACTGAGGTGGGGGCCCAGCCTACTTTTCTGGACTCTATCCAAATGAACTCTTAAGGTGCTGGTGAGTGTGCAGTTGCAGGCATGAGGTTGTTTGTCTACTCAATGCTTTCCAGCTGGGAGGCTTCCCTAAGTTCGCGCGCAAGAGAATTCCTTAGACCCAGGCCACGCGGGGAGGTGGTCAGAGCATCTATCCACCCTCAACTCTTCACTCCAGGTAAAGAGTTCAACTTGAATCTCAGCTTCTTCATCCATGAAATGAGTGAACTAAGCTGCTGCTGCTAAGTCACTTCAGTCGTGTCCGACTCTGTGCAACTCCATAGACAGAAGCCCACCAGGCTCCCCCGTCCCTGGGATTCTCCAGGCAAGAACACTGGAGTGGGTTGCCATTTCCTTCTCCAATGTGTGAAAGTGAAGTCGCTCAGTCGTGTCCGACCCTTAGCAACCCCACGGACTGCAGCCTACCAGGCTCCATCCATGGGATTTTCTAGGCAATAGTACTGGAGTGGCTTGCCATTGCCTTCTCCGGTGAACTAAGCTAGATGGTCCCAAAAGTTCCTCAGAACCTGAGACCCTTGATTGCAGTAAACCTGAGTGGCAAGCTTGTGGTCAGCCTTCTCCCCGGTACCTGCGTATGGCAGGCTCTCAGAAAACTAATGGAAAAATGACCGAGGGACAAATAAGCTAATGAAGTGAAGGTTTGCTTTAAATGCTTGTTCTTTTTTACCCTTTGGATTAATTCTTACAGATAATTCCCTGAGGAGTTCCTCGGTAAATCCTTCCATGAGTGAGTTTAAATCCAAGGCTGAATCAGCTTGCCTTCTGAGTAATGCCCTCTGTGTGGTGCAGGAGGAAAGGGGCAGTGTTTGCTTATCCCCATGGCTTATACTTCTGCTCCAGTCTACTCTACGGGACTGTTTCCTAATCATGAGGAACAGGAAACTGACTGGGATTGATGCCACACATTCCCAACCCAGGGATTCTAATCCATACTCCTTGACAATGGGGTGTCCAAAAAGGCCTCCAGCTCCCCCAGCAGGTGCCATGTCAGCAAATAGCAAGATGGCATCCGAGCCAAGGGTAGCCCAGCTCTTTCTAAATGTCTCACCTCAAAAGCTTTGCTTGAGGCCTTGCTCCCCACAAAACTTTGCTTCCCCAAAGATTCCTTGGAAAGACCTCAGGTATGTCACCCCTACTGGGGAAGCTGCTTTACCTTCAACGTTCACATGATCCAACTAGGCCTTTCAGGGAAAGCAACGGAGGGAAGAGCACTGCACAGGAAGGGAAATCCTGGCTTCTAGCCCTCACCCTGCCCCTAGTCTAGTGCTCTGCTGCTGCTGCTGCTAAGTCACTTTAGTCATGTCCGACTCTGTGTGACCCCATAGATGGAAGCCCACCAGGATCCCCCATCCCTGGGATTCCCCAGGCAAGAACACAGGAGTGGGTTGCCATTTCCTTCTCCAATGTGTGAAAATGAAAAGTGAAAGTGAAGTCGCTCAGTCATGTCCGACCCTTAGTGACCCCACAGACCGCAGCCCACCAGGCTCCTCCATCCATGGGATTTTCTAGGCAGTGGTACTGGAGTGGCTTGCCATTGCCTTCTCCTGTGGAGGCTTGCAGAAGGGCTTAAAAGTCTAGTGCTCTAGAGCTTAAAAGAAAGTCCAGTGCTCTAGATCTTAAAAGTCTAGTGCTCTAGAGCTAGTCTATAATCTTGCTGGACCAGACTTTAGGGCTTGGTCCACCTGAGGTCTCTCCCTGCTTTCGTATCTGAGCCTCATTCAGCCCTGGAATGTGTCCCATTGTGTGGGTCTGTCCAGGTGCTGAGTGGCTGGAGGGGCCTCAGGCAGGGAGAGGCAGGGAGGAGAAAGCTGGGTGTAGACTCGGGTGATACGCTAAGCCGCGTCCCACTTGCTGACATTTGCTTTATTGCATTAAGGTCTTTCTCTGAAGGGTGAGTAAGTCCTCTAAATCAGGCATATGAGGATTGCTCATAAGCCCATGAGTCACTGGCGGGTAAGCCAAGTGAAGCCCCACAGCTGGGGATGGCTCTGTAACTCTCACTCCCTTAACAGTCTCCTTATTAATTACCCTTCCATTTTTGCCAAAGCCAACTTTACACGGGCTTCCGGTGCCAGATGAGGAATTAAAGCTGGTGGGGTCCAGTTCCCTCATCCCCAGGTTTTGAAGCAACACCTCTGCTGGTCTGCAGCAGTGCTCCAGGAGGAGATGTGTCTGGGAGAACAGAAATGTTCATTCTCTAAGCTCTTTCCCAGTTGAGTCTGTGGCTCCTGAGCCCGGCCTGACCTAGGGGCAGGAAGT
The DNA here is from genome assembly GCF_049115385.1 of Moschus berezovskii. Taxonomy (NCBI): domain Eukaryota; kingdom Metazoa; phylum Chordata; class Mammalia; order Artiodactyla; family Moschidae; genus Moschus; species Moschus berezovskii. The sequence continues at coordinate 76,671,372 of NC_142471.1, forward strand.
GTGAGAGCAGCTCACACCAATGTGCTCAGCGGAGCCCCGTGTACCCATGGCGCTCCTTCGTGTGAGGACCCAGGGAAAAAGCACCCCAGGTCTCGGCACCCTGGAAGGCCACATCTCACTGAGTTGGTGGTGGTTTATCTTCCCAACCCCATAAAGTTGGTGACCGCCCCTGTTTCCCTCCTTGCTCAGGCTACCAGGCTGTTCAGAACCAAATTTTTAGCCTTACCACTGGTAATTTTATAGGACTTTATGGCATATGTTTTGGGTATTGACTCCACCTGGTTTCCATTAAAATTTTCCAACTGTATTTTTCTTTGCTTCAATTGCCCCAGTGACTTTAAAAAAAGAAAAACCCTTAAGTAATGAATATTAAGCATACCACAATGCACTTATGGAATGAGGTGATATATAAATACACATGGAGAGAAGGCTATACATCCTCCATTGTTGCTACTCTCCATCTCTGTCTGAAGGATTTATCCATGGGACTGGATAAATCTTTGCCTTCTTGGTAAGTCTGACCAAATTCTGTATTCTTTTTGGAATAAATCTGTCCAGAACCCAAACCCCACAACAAGGGCCTGGCTCCAGGTCTTGTCTTAGAATCTCAGGCACTGTCCCCTACTTTCAACACTGAATGCTGATGCTGGTGACCTTCTATGGGGTTTGGGGGAGCCCTGGCCCTGATGGACAGGTTGCTCAAAGCCACAGTGCAGATGCTTCTGACACCCACACTGCCCGTGATGGGTGTGACTCTGCCTAGATAACTATCATCCCTGCGTCCATTTCACACTGAGCACCTGCTAGAACCTGGGGTTCAGTGGGGAATGAGGGCTTCGTAAGTACTGATGACTGTTCCCTGGGCTTTCTGTCCCAGAGTGGAGCTGGCCTCTCAAGGTGTGCTCATGTCCCCAGCCCCACACAGCCCCCTTCCCAGCTCCCCTCGTCTTGGCTCCAGCTCCATCCTCTCCCCTCTCGCCCCAGCATGCAGAGCTCCTGGATAAGCCAGCCTATGGACACATGGCTGTGTTTACCTGTGCTTACCATCTGACCCCTGCCTTGGCTCATCCCTTAGGTTCTCTTGCATCATTGACTACCTTGTTCTGAACACTGTGTTAATCTTGCTCCCACCTCCACCCCTACTATAGTCCAAAAAAGTAGCGAGTTCTTATTGAGTCCCGGTCCTATCTCAGTCATTTGGCTAATATCAAAAGTGTGTATTAAGCATTATCGATTATATGCCACAGTCTATAAAGAATCCACCTGCAATGAAGGAGACCACCTGCAATTCAGGAAATGAGGGTTCAATACCTGGGTTGGAAAGATCCCCTGGAGAAGGGAAAGGCTACCTACTCCAGTATTCTGGCCTGGGGAATGCCATGGATTCTATAGTCCCTGGGGTCACAAAGAGTCGGACACAACTGAGCAACTTTCAGTATTCTTTCCTGGGATATCCCATGGACAGGGGAGCCTGGCGGCCTACAGTCCATGGACTTGCAAGAGTTGGACATAATTTAGCGACTAAACCACCATCATATGCCACAAGTCAAGTTAGACATGCACATAGGCCTTGTCTCTTTAATACTCATCAAAACTCTGTACTGTACAATTGCTTTTTTTTAAAAAAAAAAAAGATTATTTTCACATGGACCATTTTTAAAGTCTTTATTGAATTTGTTTCAGTATTGCTCCTGTTTTATGTTTTGGTTTTTTGGCTATGAGTCATGCGGGATCTCAGCTCCCTGACCAGGGATCAAACCCATACCCCCTGCATTGTAAGGTGAAGTCTTAACCACTGGACCACCAGGGAAGTCCCTGTACAAATGCTTGTATTGTCTCTGTTTCCAGAAGCATAAACAGCCTCAGAGATACTAGGTAACCTGTCCTAGGTCCCATAGCTAGTAAATGGTAGAGCCCAAGATCAAGCTATTTCATTGATCTTGTACCCCTCTCAGCACCTGGGCTATACAGTAGGTGCTTTTGTCCATTGGACTTTTGTGTCCAAGGAAGAGAGTCTCCTCAGGCCACGTTAAAAAAAAAAAAGACATTTTGTGTATAGATACAAAAGGCATTTAATGCCCAGCTGCACTCTACTCCAGCCACAGTGGTTTTATGGCATCCGTTCAATAAGCCATGCTCCCTCCTGCCTCTTTGTTCATTCACACTGGCTCTTCTGCCTGGAACACATTTCTCCCCTAAATTCACCCTTCAATTAAATAACTCCTACTTGTCCTTCACATCTCAGCTCAAACGTCACCTCTGCAGGCAAGACTTCTCAGAATTCCAAACTAGGTCAGACATTCCCATTCAGTCTCTCGTAGCTTCCTACCTATAGCTTTTCTTCACATTTTATCAAAGTTTAAGAAATATTCATTTATCTGTAATTATATTTTATTAATGTTTGTCTTCAGACTAGAAGCACCAGGAGAACAAAGATTATATTGAATTTCAAGAGGGATCTAGTGCAGGGCCGGATTTATAGTAGGTGTTCAATAAGTATTGGTTGAATGAAGGCGTGAATGGGTGACAAGCTGGGAAATAAATGCTGTCAGAACCAGAAGTTGCTCTTTCCATCTCTCTCAAAGCCCAAGCTATCCTCTGCACATAAGCTCATAAGCATGTTAACCCCAGGTGCCACTTTTGAATCCCTTACCAATCCTAAAGGAAACATGGGTCCTAGATTTAATTACTGCTATCCTATTGGTCAGAGTCCATGTCACCACATCACCTCATTGGTCACTTGTCAGTCAATGGGTGGGCTGCCCTTGGGTCAGGTATCCACCCTGGCACCAGTCTGTTTCTTCTAAGTTCAGAGACCTGCCTACCTCATACTCCCTGAGCAGGGTTTGTAGACAGAGCAGTTTCAGTTAGGAAGGGTTGAGATCCTGCCATACACTTGCCTGCTGCTGCTAAGTCACTTCAGTCGTGTCCGACTCTGTGCGACCCCATAGACGGAAGCCCACCAGGCTCCCCCGTCCCTGGGATTCTCCAGGCAAGAACACTGGAGTGGGTTGCCATTTCCTTCTCCAATGTGTGAAAGTGAAAAGTGAAAGTGAAGTCACTCAGTCGTGTCTGACCCTTAGCGACCCCACGGACTGCAGCCTACCAGGTTCCTCCATCCATGGGATTTTCTAGGCAAGAGAACTGGAGTGGCTTGCCATTGCCTTCTCCGATACACTTGCCTAGCTTGCCACTAAAGAATTTAATTAATGCCCAAAGTAAAACTCAACCCTACCCCTTTTGTCCCACCTCTAGTAAGTGATCTCATATTATCAATTAGGGTACCTACATTTAAAATCTTGGTAGTATTTATTTATAGTGGCAGGTCTGATCCCTTCCTGCCCACACATCCACCCCCATTCGCTTATAAAGTTTATAGAAACCTAGAAGTTACCAGGTGGGAGTTTAAAATAGAACCTTGAAGCATCCCTATGCTTACATTTTGGGCTTCCCCAGCAACCAGGAATGAAAGTGCTGCTTGAGAGAAATAAACCCCCCAGAGAGTGAAGCCTCAGATATATCTCTAAGGTAGGAAGGTGAAAACAGTTTATCTCCAGCCCACGAGGAAAAGAACAGTAGACTTAAAATCAGGAAGCGTAGCTGCTAGACCCTAGGGAGTCTAACAGCTTAGGACCTTTAAAATGACCTTTAAAAAAGCACTTACTATTGGCAGGCTGTATGTTGATCGTTTTGCATATGTTCTCTCATTTAAGATCCACAGAAATCCTGCAAGAATAATATTGTTAGCCCTGATTTACAGATAAGCAAACTGAGAGGTTATAAACTTAGCTCAAGGGTTGCATAGCTAAAACCTGTGAATGTCAAAGCCAGGATACCCAACTTGCATTGGATTCCCAAGGGCATACTCTCTCCCTGCTGCTGCTGCTGCTGTCACTTCAGTCCTGTCCGACTCTGTGCGACCCCATAGACAGCAGCCCACCAGGCTCCCCCGTCCCTGGGATTCTCCAGGCAAGAACGCTGGAGTGAGTTGCCATTTCCTTCTCCAATGCATGAAAGTGAAAAGTCAAAGTGAAGTCGCTCAGTCGTGTCTTAGCAACCCCATGGACTGTAGCCCACCAGGCTCCTCCATCCATGGGATTTTCCAGGCAAGAGTACTGGAGTGGGGTGCCATTGCCTTCTCCATACTCTCTCCCCACACAACACTATTTTCCAGAAAAGAAAATTCAAAAGATTCTCAGTTATCTGTCTCCATGTCTATATCCCTTAAATAGGCTATGAAATCTATTTGTTCTTCAGAACAGGGTTTCAAGTGATCTCATTGTAATTCCTTAACTTTACAAAGCCTTCTCTTCCAACATTATTAAGTTTAGATTTTAGAGCTGAATTTTCAAGTGGGACATGGACAAACTAGCATGCTTACAGACGATGGGCAATGAAGGGGTTGGAGACTATGTTATATGATGAGAGTTTGGAAAGGTAGAAGAGTTTGGTCTGGAAGGAAGAACCAATCAATTGTCTCACTGAAGTTATGTTCAGCAGTTTCTTGGAACTCAAGGGCTGGAATTTAAAAAACCTGAGTTTGAATTCTGGCTCTGCCACTTGCTAGCTATGTGGATGGGAACAAATTACTCCATCTCCTTAAGCCTCCAAGTTCTTATCCATAAAAAGAGTACTAATTGGATCTACCTTGTGGGTACACTTTTGAAGAGTAAATCTGATGAGGAGTAATTGCCTTGTATGAGGTCAAGGACATAGTAAGTCCTCAATGAAGAGTGGCCATGATGACTAATTACAATAATTACAATGGTGACCTACCCACTGGTGTGAGGGTTGGGCAAGCAGAAGTGGATTTTCTATTGGAAAGTCTGTTGTGGGAAGGATTTAGGTCCCAGGGCCTTTGCATACCTGCCTCCCTCTGCTTCATCCCTTTCCTTCTTCACCTGGTCATTTATGGGTCTCCTTATGCTGCATTCGTTACTTCACTTGCTCAGGGAAGCCTTCTCAGATTTTAGGATTCCTTATTAAATGTAGAACATATATTAAATGCCTGTACCTACATATAGGTATGTACCTATACCTTCCCTTCAGAATCACATGGAAATTAAATAACAATGCTCAGAATTTTTAAAAATCGATTTTGTATAGGTATAGCTTACATAGTATAAAATTCACCCATAGCATAAAATTCATCCGTTTGGGTTTTGACAAATGTGTGTGTACAGTCGTGTAACACTTCCATAATCAAGATATGGGACTGTTGTATTCACTGCTCAAATTTCCTTGTGTTCCTTTGTGTTTACTCCTCCTTCCCCGTCCCAGACTTTGGTAATCACTCATCTGTTTTCTTTCATTTTAATTGTGGCTTTTCTAGAATTTCATTTAAATGGGGGCATACAGTATGTAGGTTTTTGAGTCTGGATTATTTTACTAAGTATGATGCATTTAAGATTCATCCGTGTGGCATGACTACTAATAATTCATCCCTTTTTATTGCTGTAATAGTACTGTATCGTAGTGATATGCCGACCTTCGTTTATCAATTCACCCATTGATGGACACTTGGGTTGCTTCCAGCTTTTGGCTATTGTGGATAACGCTGCTATAAACATTCACAGACAGCCTTGCAGTCAAACGGTAAGTGTGTTTCTAAGTTTATAAGAAACTGCCAACTATTTTTCAAATTGTTTATACCATTTTGCATTTCAAGCACTAATGAATGAGAGTTCCGGTTTCTCCATATCCTAGCTCATACTGGTTTTGTCAGTTTTTTTTTAAGGTTAGCCATTCTAGTGCATGTAGAGGTACCTCACTGGATTTTTTAAATTTGCATTTTCACACTTATGATTTTGAGAATTGTCTCATGTGCTTATTGGCCATTCATATATCTTCTTTGATAAAATATCTGTTGAAAATTTTCTTCAAATAAGCTGTTTTATTATTTCAAGAGTTTTTTTATATAATCCATTGATCTACATGTCTATCCCTATACCAGTACCACACTATTGTGATTATTGCAGCATTACAGTAAGTTTGAAAATCAGGAAGTTCTTCAACTCTTCATTCTTCTTCATGTGGCTTAAGGGATCTTAGTTCTCTGACCAGGGATTGAATTTAGGCTCTAGGCAGTGAAAGTGCAGAGTTCTAACCACTGGACTGCCAGGGAATTCCCTATTATTCATTCACAACACTGTTTTGTCTATTTTGGGTTCCTTGAATTTTCACGGGGATTTTAGTATCAGTTTGTCAATTTGTGCCACAGGATCAGCTGAAATTTTGGTAGGACTTGTGTTAAATTGTAGATATGTTTGATAAGTTCCTTAACAATGGTTGGTCTTCTGATCCATGAACACAGGTATCTTTTCATTTCTTTAGGTTTTATTTAATTTATTTCAACAATGTTTTGTAGTTTTCAGTGTACAAGTCTTGCACTTCTGTTGTTAAATGTATTCCTAAGATTTTTTCAAACCATTGTAAATCTCATTACATGGATTAATTTGAGTGTTAATCAAACCTTGCATTCCTGGGATAAGCCTCACTTTATCATGATATATTATCTTTCTTATATACTGCTGTGTTTAATTTCCTAGTATTTAAAGTATTTGTGTTAATGTTTATGGGGGATATTGTCTCTAGTCTCTTCTTGTCATGTATTTGTCTGATTTTGATATCAGAATAATTCTGCCCTCATAAAAAGAATGGGAAAGAGTTTTTGCTCTTCTAATTTCTGAAAGAGATTATATAGAATTGACATTCCTTAAATGTTTGGTAGAACTTATCAGTGAAGTCACTGGGGCCTGAGGTTTTCTCTCTGTCAAGATTTTCAGCTATAAATTCCATTTCTTTAGTAGACATAAAGCTATTCCATTTATTTGTTTCTTCTTGAATGAATTTTGGTGGTTTGTGTCTTTCAAATAACTTGTTTATTTTCATCAAAAGTGCTGAACTAGGTAGCATAAAGTTACTAATAATATTTCCTTATTATCACTTTAAGATCTTACAATTTATATTAGTGTTCCCTCCCTCATTCCTAATATTAGTAATTTTTGTCTTTTCTTGCTTTTTCCTGATCAGCCTGGTTAGAAATTTACAATTTTATTTATATTTTCAAAAAACTAGCCTTTCAGTTTCATTGATTTTTCTGTACTATTTGTTCATTTTCTACTTCATTGATTTCTACTCTTATCTTTATTTTTCCCTCTTCCTGTTTATTTTGTGTTCAATTTACTCTTTCTAGTTTCTTAAGGTGAAAAATCAACCATTGATTTTATACTTTCTTCTTTTTTAAAACAAACCTTTAAAGATATGAATTTCCCTCTAAGCATCCTATACATTTTGATATGTTGTGTTTTCATTTTCATTCAGTTCAAAATATATTTTATCTTCCACTTTGACCTATTTAGTTTCAAAACTTGGGAGATTTTCTAGATATCATGCAGTTATTGATTTCTAGTTTAATTCTGTGGTAGTCATGAAACATACTTTGTGTGATTTCAATTCCTCAAGTTTATTGACACTTTGATTTTGTGGTCCCCAAATTCAGTCTGTCTTGGTGAATGTTTCATGGCACTTGGAAAAACAAATGTGTATTTCTCTGTTTTGGGGTGGAGTGTTATGAACTGTCACATAGGTCAAGTTGATTGCTAATGTTGGTCAAGTCTTCTATATCCTTAGTGACTTCCTGTCTACTCTTCTATCAATTATTTGCCTCTCTCTCCTTTGAGTTCCACCAGTTTCTGCTTCATGTATTCTGAAATTCTGTTCAGTGCAGTAATGTTTAGATCAGTGTAGCCTCTTGATTGTGGGCTTACCAGGTGGCCCTAGTGGTAAAGAACCTGCCTGCCAATACAGGAGACATAAGAGATCCGGGTTCGATCCCTGGCTTGGGAAGATCCCCTGGAGAAGGATATGGCAACCCACTCCAGTATTCTTGCCTGGAGAATCCCATGGACAGAGGAGCCTGGCAAGCTATGGTCCATAGGGTCGCACAGAGTCGGACACAACTGAAGCGATTTAGCACAGCACAGAACATCCTCTTGATCAATTGACCCCTTTATTGTTATGAAATGTCCCCTTTTGTCTGTTGTTCCGATCCTTGTTCTGTTGTCCAGATTGCCTCATACTGCTACCCTGTTGTTCAGTCGCCTGGGTGTGTTCAACTCTTCATGACCCCGTGGACTGCAGCACACCAGGCCTCCCTGTCCCTCACCATCTCCCAGAGTATGCCCAAGTTCATGTACATTGCATTGGTGATGCCATTCAATCTCTCATCTTCTCTCGCCCTCTTCTCCTCTTGCCCTCAATCTTTCCCAGCATCAGGATCTTTTCCAATGAGTCAGCTCTTCGCATCAGGTGGCCAGAGTATTGGAGCTTCAGCTTTGGCATTGGTCCTTCCAATGAATATTCAGGGTTGATTTCCTTTAAGATTGACTGGTTTGATCTCCTTGTTACTCTTCGTATCTTTTGATTGTTTGCATGTTATATCTTTTTATTTTACTTTTAATCTATCTGTGTATTTACATTTAGAGTTGTTTTTTTTTTTGTACACAGTATATAGTAGAGTCTTGCTTTCCTTATTCAGTCTGACCATCCCTGTCTTTTACATTACCTTTAATGTAATTATTAATATGATTAAGGTTAAATTCAGTATTTTTCTGTTTGTGTTCTGTTTGTCCCCTTTGCTTTTGAATCTTTTTTTTTACTCTTTTCCTGCCTTTTTTGGACAAATTGAGTATTTTCTATAGTTCCATGTTGTACTGAGGTTTAAAATATCTGCCTTTAACTTATCACTACCTTCATATAGTACTATTACTATTATGTGTAACTGGAAGAACTTCTAATTATATATTTACTTGTCCCTCTTTCCAGTCTTTGTGCTACTTTGTGTTGTAATGAATTTAGCTCTACATTTGTTATAAACCTCGTGAAAGTGAAAGTGACATCGCTCAGTTGTGTCCGACTGCAACCCCATGGACTGTAGCCTACCAGGCTCTTCTGTCCATGGGATTTTCCAGGCAAGAATACTGGAGTGGGTTGCCATTTCCTTCTCCAGGGGATCTTCCCCACCCAGGGACTGAACCCGGGTCTCCCACATTGTAGGCAGACACTTTACTGTCTGAGCCACCAGCGAATTCCTATAAACCTCATAATAACTTGCTATTCTTTTAGATTTAAACAGTTCATTAATTTTTAAATAGATTGAAAAAAGCAGAATAAATTTTTCTGTACCCTTGATTTACCCAATAAGTGACTAGCTCAGGGAGTGTGAAGATGGATTCACAGCTATGTCTTGGGGTGATTTCCAATAAGAACACTAGTCAGTCCCTGAGTCCCCAGCTGCCTACAGCTCCACTCCAAGCCACACGTCCTCCTTTATATAATGGTCTCTCTTAGCTACAGCCCTCACAGTGGGGGACTCATAGAGCTCCAGAACTGGGCTTCTTTCTAAATCCTCTGTCCCCACAGATGCCTTCAGCCAAGGATGAGCTGTGATGTGCCCTGAAGCTCTTTTTTAAAGTTTACAAGAACATTGAACTTCATGCCACAGCATCAATAATCATGATGGCTTACATTTATTGAGCTCTTTCTATATGTCAAACACCTTGGTCAGCCCCTTGTGTTCATGATCTCTTAATTCTCACTGCAATCTGTTGAATTCAGTTCAGTTCAGTTCAGTCGCTCAGTCGTGTCCGACTCTTTGCGACCCCATGAATCACAGCACGCCAGGCCTCCCTGTCCATCACCAACTCCCGGAGTTCACTCAAACTCATGTCCATCGAGTCGGTGATGCCATCCAGCCATCTCATTCTCTGTCATCCCCTTCTCCTCCCGCCCCCAATCCCTCCCAGCATCAGAGTCTTTTCCAGTGAGTCAACTCGTCACATGAGGTGGCCAAAGTATCACAGTTTCAGCTTTAGCATCAGTCCTTCCAATGAACACCCAGGATTGATCTCCTCTAGAATGGACTGGTTGGATCTCCCTGCAGTCCAAGGGACTCTCAAGAGTCTTCTCCAACACCACAGTTCAAAAGCATCAATTCTTCGGCGCTCAGCTTTCTTCACAGTCCAACTCTCACATCTATACATGACCACTGGAAAGACCACAGCCTTGACTAGATGGACTTTTGTTGGCAAAGTAATGTCTCTGCTTTTTAATATGCTATCTAGGTTGGTCACAACTTTCCTTCCAAGGAGCAAGCGTCTTCTAATTTCATGGCTGCAATCCACACCCGCAGTGATTTTGGAGCCCAAAAAAACAAAGCCTGACACTGTTTCCACTGTTTCCCCATCTATTTCCCACGAAGTGATGGGACTAGATGCCATGATCTTAGTTTTCTGAATGTTGAGCTTCAAGCCAAATTTTTCACTCTCCTCTCTCACTTTCATCGAATTAGGTCCTGCTAAATGGATGGGGAAACAGTGGAACAGTGTCAGACTTTATTTTTTGGGGCTCCAGAATCACCGCAGATGGTGCGCTCGGGGCCTCATCGTCTCTGTTCCATTCTGCGTGTCAGTGTCCGTGGTTGAAGAGCCTATGTGTGTGGTTTGGTGGCAAGAGCACTGGCCTGGGAGTCAAGGCACTCCATACTCACTCCAGCTCTGTGGCTCACCAATCATGTCTCTTCAGACAACTTAGTTCATGTCCCAGGGCTTGGAGTTTCTCAATACCTAAGGGAAGACGGTTGAATTAGATCAGCTCGAAGGCTCCTTCAAGTATCAACATCCTGTGAGTCTATGACTTTGTGGCCTTGCTGATAGAGAGCTAATAATTACCTAAACTGGCAGGACATCTAAGATTTATTTACTTTAGTAATATTTATCAAAACCCAGAGCTTAACCGCTCACTTTATACTCATATATCTTCTGTGGCTTCCTGTTTATCCCAGAGGTTATCTTTTCATACTGCCCTTTGGGCTTATAAAATCTCCTTTGTGTTCACTACATATTAAGTGAACAAAAATCAGGTTGCACAACTGTGTGTATATCATTTACTTTTTAAAGTATGTTCATACTTGTATATATAATATATATGGTATATAATAAAGTATATAAGTATGATTTATATAAATATTATATGTGCTTATATTTATAAGTAACATTTATGTAGTCTGAACAGATGTGCATCAAAACGTTAGAATGACTTTTTCTGGATGGTGAAATAACCGGTGATTTTCATATTCTTTTTTCTTGATATATTTTTGTCCTTTTTCAATTTTTGTCCAATGGATTTGCTTTTACTTTTAATTCTTACTGGTTACAAACACAGTAGTTCACAAACATATAAGTTATATCTCTTTTTGACTCAGAATCCCTTGCTCTGTTGTTTTCTCCTGGGTTTGCTATATGTCTTTCTGTTTTGAATAATAAGAAAACAGAGGAGGGGGGTACACGACACATGAGACTAAGTCATCTAACATACAGGGAATTAGCTATTTCCAGCCCCAGATTTTGGCTCTCCCCACTCATCCCCAGTGCCCAGTCACTCTCTCTACTTTGTGTCAATATGTTGGGGACGGACATGTTCCTCAACAGGTCTTCCATTTCAGTTTCTCCCTCTACAATTGCTCTTGAGCACTTCCAACACTAATTTGCTCACTATCATTCATTCATTCACTCATCATAAATCATGCATGAATCAGAAAAACCAAATAAGCATGTGGTGCTTTGCTGGAGCAGCTGTGAAGAGATATTCCATGACCAAGGTAAGAGAAACCCAAATAAGACGGTAGGTATTGCGAGGGGGCATTTGAGGGCAAACACACTGAAATAATAATCCTATAAAACTAGTTGATCTGATCATATGGACCACAGCCCTGTCTAACTCAATGAAACTAAGCCATGCCGTGTGGGGCCACCCAAGACAGACGGGTCATGGTGGAGAGGTCTGACAGAATGTGGTTGACTGGAAAAGGGAATGGCAAACCACTTCAGTATACTTGCCTTGAGAACCCCATGAACAGTATCAAAAGGCAAAATGATAGGATACTGAATGAGGAATTCCCCAGGTCGGTATGTGCCCAGTACGCTACTGGAGATCAGTGGAGAAATAACTCCAGAAAAAATGAAGGGATGGAGCCAAAGTGAAACAAATACCCAGTTGTGGATGTGACTGGTAATAGAAGCAAGGTCCAATGCTGTAAAGAGCAATATTGCATAGGAACCTGGAATGTTAGGTCCATGAATCAAGGCAAATTGGAAGTGGTCAAACAGGAGATGACAAGAGTGAACGTCGACATTCTAGGAATCAGTGAACTAAAATGGACTGGAATGGGTGAATTTAACTCAGATGACCATTATATCTACTACTGTGGGCAGGAATCCCTTAGAAAAAATGGAGTAGCCATCATGGTCAACAAAAGAGTCCGAAAAGCAGAACTTGGATGCAATCTTAAAAACGACAGAATGATTTCTGTTCGTTTCCAAGGCAAACCATTCAATATTACAGTAATCCAAGCCTATGCCCCAACCAGTAATGCTGAAGAAGCCGAAGTTGAATGGTTCTATGAAGATCTACAAAACCTTTTAGAACTAACACCCAAAAAAGATGTCCTTTTCATTATAGGGGACTGGAATGCAAAAGTAGGAAGTCAAGAAACACCTGGAGTAACAGGCAAATTTGGCCTTGGGGCACAGAATGAAGCAGGGCAAAGGCTAATAGAGTTCTGCCAAGAGAATGCACTGGTCATAGCAAACACCTTCTTCCAACAACACAAGAGAAGACTCTACACATGGACATCACCAGATGGTCAACACCGAAATCAGATTGATTATATTCTTTGCAGCCAAAGATAGAGAAGCTCTATACAGTTAGCAAAAACAAGACCAGGAGCTGACTGTGGCTCAGATCATGAACTCCTTATTGCCAAATTCAGACTTAAATTGAAGAAAGTAGGGAAAACCACTAGACCATTCAGATATGACCTAAATCAAATCCTATATGATTATACAGTGGAAGTAAGAAATAGATTTAAGGGACTAGATCCTATAGATAGAGTGCCTGATGAACTCTGGATGGAGGTTCGTGACATTGTACAGGAGACAGGGACCAAGACCATCCCCATGGAAAAGAAATGCAAAAAAGCAAAATAGCTGTCTAAGGATGCCTTACAAATAGCTGTGAAAAGAAGAGAAGCGAAAAGCAAAGGAGGAAAGGAAAGATATAAGCATCTGAATGCAGAGTTCCAAAGAATAGCAAGGAGAGATAAGAAAGCCTTCCTCAGCGATCAATGCAAAGAAATAGAGGAAAACAACAGAATAGGAAAAACAAGAGATCTTTTCAAGAAAATTAGAGATATCAAGGGAACATTTCATGCAAAGATGGGCTCGATAAAGGACAGAAATGGTATGGACCTAACAGAAGCAGAAGATATTAAGAAGAGGTGGCAAGAATACACAGAAGAACTGTACAAAAAAGATCTTCACAACGAAGATAATCACGATGGCGTGATCGCTCACCTGGAGCCAGACATCTTGGAATGTGAAGTCAAATGGGCCTTAGAGAGCATCACTACGAACAAAGCTAGTGGAGGTGATGGAATTCCAATTGAGCTATTTCAAATCCTGAAAGATGATGCTGTGAAAGTGCTGCACTCAATATGCCAGCAAATTTGGAAAACTCAGCAGTGGCCACAGGACTGGAAAAGGTCAGTCTTCATTCCAATCCCAAAGAAAGGCAATGCCAAAGGATGCTCAAACTACCACACAATTGCACTCATCTCACACGCTAGTAAAGTCATGCTCAAAATCCTCCAAGCCAGGCTTCAGCAGTATGTGAACCGTGAACTTCCAGATGTTCAAGCAGGTTTTAGAAAAGGCAGAGGCACCAGAGATCAAATTGCCAACATCCGCTGGATCATGGAGAAAGCAAGAGAGTTCCAGAAAAACATCTATTTCTGCTTCACTGACTATGCCAAAGCCTTTGACTGTGTGGATCACAATAAACTGTGGAACATTCTGAAAGAGATGGGAATCCCAGACCACCTGACCTGCCTCTTGAGAAACCTGTATGCAGGTCAGGAAGCAACAGTCAGAACTGGACATGGAACAACAGACTGGTTCCAAATAGGAAAAGGAGTACGTCAAGGTTGTATATTATCACCGTGCTTATTTAACTTCTATGCAGAGTACATCATGAGGAACGCTGGGCTGGAAGAAGCACCAGCTGGAATCAAGATTGCTGGGAGAAATATCAATAACCTCAGATATGCAGATGACACTACCCTTATGGCAGAAAGTGAAGAGGAACTCAAAGGCCTCTTGATGAAAGTGAAAGAGGAGAGTGAAAAGGTTGGCTTGAAGCTCAACATTCAGAAAACAAAGATCATGGCACCTGGTCCCATCACTTCATGGGAAATAGATGGGGAAACAGTGGAAACAGTGTCAGACTTTATTTTTTGGGGCTCCAAAATCACTGCAGATGCTGATTGCAGCCATGAAATTAAAAGACGCTTACTCCTTGGAAGGAAAGTTATGACCAACCTAGATAGCATATTAAAAAGCAGAGACATTACTTTGCCAACCAAGGTCCGTCTAGTCAAGGCTATGGTTTTTCCCGTGGTCATGTATGGATGTGAGAGTTGGACTGTGAAGAAAGCTGAGCACCGAAGAATTGATGCTTTTGAACTGTGGTGTTGGAGAAGACTCTTGAGAGTCCCTTGGACTGCAAGGAGATCCAACCAGTCCATCCTAAAGGAGATCAATCCTGGGTGTTCATTGGAAGGACTGATGCTAAAGCTGAAACTGCGATACTTTGGCCACCTCATGCGTCGAGTTGACTCACTGGAAAAAAGTCTGATGCTAGGAAGGATTGGGGGTGGGAGGAGAAGGGGACAACAGAGAATGAGATGGCTGGATGGCATCACCGACTCTGTGGACATGAGTTTGAGTGAACTCCAGGAGTTGGTGATGGACAGGGAGGCCTGGCGTGCTGTGATTCATGGGGTCGCAAAGAGTCAGACATGACTGAGCGACTGAACTGAACTGAACTTAGAGTTGAGGGCTGGGGTCTGAGTCTGATCCTGCCCGAGGTATACCAGGATCATATGAAAAGCATTTGGACAACTGTAAAGACTGGACCAGTGGGAGCTGTTATCACTCAGGCCCTCTGCTGACCCCCCACGGGGGAAATGAAGGGGAGCATCTGTCCTCAAGAAGCTTAGCGTTGTCTGAGAGAGTCCAGGTGTAAATGCAGAGGGGAGGGGAGGGCAAGTAGGGATGCAGAGATAATGTCCATAGACATGGCAATGAATGACTGGATTCTGCAGAGCAGGAAGAAGCATGACTCAAGAATCACCATGGGGCTTGGGGATGGTGTGACTGAGAAAATAGTGTGCCATTAATGTATTTATCAATCCATCTACTCATTCATTCCACAAATACACACTGAGCATCTGACAGAAGCCTGGTACTGTCATAGCTGCTAGAAATGAAACAGCAAACAAAACAGATAACAATCCCCCAACCACCCCATTCTGCTTATATTCCATGACCAGCAGAGAAAGAGGAAGAAAACAAGTACATAAACAAGATCATTTCCAAAGGTGATAAGTGTTATGAAGAAAATAACACTTGGTAGTGTGTCAGAGAGCAACCAGGGGAGGTGACATTTTTTCTTATGTGTCATCAGCTGAAATAGAATTGGGGGTCTGGACTGAGGAGGGAGATAGTGAATTTCATGGTGGGGCTGCTGACTCAGAGATGCTAAGATTCACCTCCTGGTGAAAATGTTTTACCTCTTATTCAACTCTGCATTGTATTATCCTCTGGCTCAGAAACTCAGTGGGTTCCGACTGTCCTCTGGATAAAATTCTAATTCTTTAGCTTGACATTCAAGGGCCTTCACAATCTCCCCCAGCCTGCCTGTCTGCCTGCCCACATCCTCTCGTAAACCTTGCATTTGGCCTTGATGGGCTCTTCACTATCTCCACTTAGGCTGGGTCCCTTTGTAGCTCCATATTTGGATCCTGGCAGTCTCCCAAGTTCTCTAGGTCACAACTATCCTGCTCTTCTTGGGGATCTGGCCTTTTCTCTGCCTCTCTGCTCTCTGAGATTGTTAAATGTCTCATAAACGAGGACCCTACTCTCCTGTAAGAATGCAGTCTCCTTAAGAGAGGGGCTGGCCCCTTCATGACCCTCTCTCCAATGGATTTGCTGTGTACATCTGCCCAGAAACACATTAAGCAGCTTTACAGATCAATTATCTTCTTGTATAAAATAAGAAAAGACAGAATGAGAAGAGTCCAGAAAACCAAAGAGTTTCCCACCCAAATTCACAGAGCCAGGAGATGACAGAATTTGGCCATGGTCAAGGGTTCAGAAGCAATCAACAAAGAATGATTCAGTTTGCTAGAGGAGTCAGAAGTTGGAATTGTGTATTTAGGGATGGACCTGCTCAGCGTTGCATGCTCTGAGGCAGAGAGCTTTGGGATTCCTCCCATCCCTCGAAGGGCAGTCCACACAAGGGACAGAATCTGAACTCAAGTCCAGAGACATCCATAGCCCCTCTCTCCAAGGAAATCAATCCCGAATATTCATTGGAAGGACTGATGCTGTAGCTGAAGTTCCAATACTTTGGTCACCTGATGCGAAGAGCCGACTCATTAGAAAAGCCCCTGATGCTGGGAAAGATTGAAGGCAGGAGGAGAAGGGAGTGACAGAGGATGAGACGGTTGGATGGCATCACTAACTCAATGCATATGCGTTTGAACAAGCTCCGGGAGATGGTAAAGGACAGGGAAGCTTGGCATGCTGCAGTTCATGGGGTCGCAAAGAGTCAGACATGACTGATTCACTGAACAACAGCAACCAAGGCTTCCTTCCTCAGTTTCCTCGGCTTCATCATCATTTCCTGCTTTTAAGCTGTGGGGGAATGAAGCAGTCAGTTTGCCCATCTGAAATGCAGGATCACGGGGGTTGAGCTGCCCCTGCCCTTCCTACCTCCCCTTCAGCATCGTTTGATACCGATGCTCAACTTCTCTGCTTTGAGGCTGTGACGTCAGGGCGATGGAAGTTTAGGAGAGAGACACATGATTGTCATGACGGATGTTTGGGATGAAAGTCAATACCATAAACACAGATTCATCGTGACACTCCTTCTGGTGCATCTTTCATCTGGGGACTCTCAAAGCCCTGGACAAATGGTAATTAATATTCACAGCAGCTTCCAGGGGAGGATGTGGTCTGTCTGCTAAACGCCAGAGGGCCATTATTTCCGTACCCCTCCCCAACCCTCCCAGCTTGCTCCCAGCTGCTGCCTGCCCCAAGGTGACAGTGCCAGGTGGCTAGAATGCCCAGGTCTTAGACCCCCTTCGGGACATTTCTCTGCTAGAAGGCTCCCGGGGCAGAAGGAGACTCCCAACTCACCTCCTGCCCCCACCCCTACCCTGCTTTCCCAGAGGATGACTAAGCGTAAACCAGGGCAGGAGTGGGAGCATTTCCTGCCTCCACTGGCAGGTTGGGGCCAAACAACTAGTTAGTTGACTCAGCAGGAGCCACATGGCTCCAAAAATACAACCACCTCTGCCCAGATACACCTCATGCTCCCTTGGCCCTTTGGATACCATCACCTGCTCATCCTTCCTCCTGCCCCTACCCCAGGGGAGCTACTCCAAGTGGTGTTTGCCTTCCCTCTGATTCTAGAGGAACTATACGCTCATCACAGAACACCTGGAAAACGTTGAAAAATATAACAGGGAGAATTATTTAAGTCATCCCGTAATTCCACAGCTCCCCAAATAACCACAGTTGACATCTTTTGTTTCCTTTCTGTTTTTTCTACATTTGGGGGGGTGGTTATTTAAAAATTAATACATGATCATGGCAAATATATATCTAATATTATATGCCTCATATACATTACTTTATACATATAAAATAGGACAGAATGTTATAAAGTGAAAAGTCCTCTCCAACTTTCTCTTCCTACCCAAGGGGAAAACACTGTTAAGAGTTTCTTGTGTATCATTCTAGAAACTGCTATTGCACGTCCCGGCATGCATCTGCATACTCATTGTACATGGCTGAGGTCATACAGTATGAATAATTTAGCCTTATCTGCACTTCACATGAACATGTGAGCATTTTCTATTCTGTTAAAAATTATTGGTTAAACGACTTTTTTATTGATTGCCTGATATTTTATCTTTCTGGTGTTCCATAGTTTATTTAACCTTTTCCCTATCATTGGGCAAGTACTCAGGTGAGGGACAGCGGGAGAAGGAAATGAGCCAGAATGAAATATTGGGAGGAGGAAGCAAAGTTGGAGAGTCTGAGGGCCTACAGTGTGTCACCCACTTTTCCTATCTGCCCCATCACTCAGTGTGAGAGTTTAAGCACTGTTCCTGTCCTGCAGATGAGGGGCTTCCCTGATAGCTCAGTTGGTAAAGAATTCACCTGCAACGCAGGAAACCTCAGTTCGATTCCTGGGTTGGGAAGATCCCCTGGAGAAGGGATAGGCTACCCACTCCAATATTCTTGGACTTCTCTGGTAGCTCAAATGGTAAGGAATGTGCCTGCAATGCAGGAGACCTGGGTTCAATCCTTGGGTTGGGAAGATCCCTGGAGGAGAGCATGGCAACCCACTCCAGTATTCCTGCCTGGAGAATCCTCATGGACAGAGGAGCCTGGTGGGCCCCAGTCCATGGGGTCCCAAAGAGTCGGACATGCCTGAGCGACAAAGAACAGCACACATCCTGCAGATGAGGAAGCTGAGGTTCAGAGCAGTTAAAAAAGAATTTATAGGTAGGAGAACCAGGTTTTGATGTTTTGGTTTTTTTGGCCACACTGAATCACATGTAGGATCTATATCCTCTGCATTGGAAGGACAGAGTCTTAACTACTGGCCTGCCAGGGAAGTCCTGAGAGTCACGTTTTGAAACAGAATTTGTCAGCTCCAAAGTCCATGGCTGTTCTATTTCACCAAGATGCCTTGGAAAAGTCCAGGGTTTAAGATTTCCCACTGCTTAGCATGGGAATGGGGAAAGTAGTTCAGGCACTTATTCTCTCATTCACTCCAACAGCAGTGATGCACCGGGCAAGAGGAATTCAGGGTGGGAAAGGCTCCGTCCCTGCCCTCTAGAAGTCCTCACTTGCATGGGGGTGGACGTGTAAACAAGTTATCAACCTGGTGTGGGAGAGGGGGATGTAGGGTGCCATGAGAGTCAAACTCCTCTCCCAGCCTCCCAAGGTCAAAGAAGGCCTCCAGGCTGAGGACACTGGATGCTGAGTCAGTCCTCCGGCACTGGCCAGGAAGTGCCAGTGAGGCCTGAGACGCCTCTGCTTCCTCTCCTCCCCAGGCCCACGCGCCCCAGTCACTGGAAGCTGGAATTGGCTCCACCCTGACCTGGCTTTTGTGTCAGGCTTCCTGCCCTTTAGTTGATCAGCTTGCCAGGCTCCCACGGCAATAGAGTGGGTGGGGGCTGCCAATTTCTGAGAAAAACTTCAAGTTGGTGTTTCCGGTTTGTTTTCTAGGAGTTCAGGAAATGTTTATCACACTCTAGGGAAGCTCGGAGTATTAGTGACAAAAGGTTTGGTTAAGGGCATGGGCTCTGGATGGACAGGTCAGGATTGGGGTCCTGCTTCCATCATTTGCTCTGAGACTGCAGGAAAATCACCAACACCAGTCAGAACTCTTAGTAACAAGCCACAGAGATGGACCCAATGATCTTAAAAAAAATAAAAGAAAAAAGGAATCCAATGCAATAGAATGGGCAGGGATTCAAAAGGGGCAGACTTGGGAAAGGAGCAGAAATTAAGGTCACATTCAAGGCCGGGAGCAGCAGAAGACACAAAATCACTCCTTGGCCAGGAAGGACTTAGCAGGACACTGATGCCATTGCAGCCAGCTATCACGGCAGACAAGAATTCTAACTCTCTAGCGCTCTGGGTCCAGGGCCCAAGCCTCAGGTCACGTGCCCACACCCATTACCAGAAAGCTGGAAGCAGGAGGATTTGCCCTTGGACCTCAGTGATAGGAGGTTCCTTCCTCCAAGTTAACATATAAAAGCAAGTCCTGCACACAGGCCAGGGGGGCTTTGGAGACTGGACTGCCCAAAACTCAACATTGTGGACATGCCCTAATGTTGTGGACATGCTCTCAGAGCTTTTGTAAAATAGACACATTAATAATGTCCACCTCACAGGATTGTTATGAGGATTTAAAAAAAAAAATAGGCTAAGTGCTTGCTTAATACAGATACCCAGTAAATGCTCGGTAGATGTTAGTTTACTATTATTATTGTTGCTATTGTTTATTATTATTACTATTATAAGCCACTTTCTCTCTTTTAAAGTAAAACATGGATAGTTTTCACTATAAGGTAATATATGCCATAGATAGATTAAAAAGCACTGAAAAGTTGAAAGAAGAAAATGAAATTACCTACCACCCACAGAAAACCACTGTCAACAGTTTGGTGTTTCCTGCCACCCTGTTTTCTATGTATTGGTTTGGGTTCTTTCTTCCCTTTTTTCCTTTCTAACAGCTGTGATCCCCCTGTGGGTATAGTTGCGTGTCCTACTTTACAGCCTCTGCATTTCCTTATGTTATTAAAGACTCTTTGCAATCATCATTCTTAGGAGCTGTGAAATATCCTGTGGAGTGGATAGGCTCATTCCCCAAGTATTGTTTCCAGTTTTTAGAGGGGTAGGGGGGACATGCATTTACAAATTATGAGAGTTTTTTTCCAGAAACTGTTTCTGATTCTGGAATGCTTCTTTGGAGTATCAACTGATACTTAATCGACTTCAATTAAGCAATATGTCCCAAGAAACTTTCAAGAGACCATTTCCTAAAATTCCCACAAATCGGATGCAGGTCGGGGACAAATCCCTATAGGACCTGCACCACCTCGCCGAATTTTGACAGGGCATTTTCACTGATGCCAAGAGTGTGAGCTCCGCAGCCCCACAGTCACCTGGAAAGGGTTGGCCTGCCCACTGCTTTCTCACGTTCCCAATATGCTCAACCACTGATTAGACTGGGGTGGTTCATCCTGCCTGTGAAATTACCTGCCATTAGTGCAGTGGGAAGTGCCTCTACTCTGCCTTTTGGCAGCTTCGGACTCAGGGCAATTTTCTTACATCTTCTGGGAAAAAAAGGGAATCCTAGATAAGTTCACTTAAACCGTGTTTATTCTCTTTTCCTGGAGACTTTCCTTTTCGTCTCCTCTTCACCTTACATCCCCCACCTACACACACCCCAACTCTGCCCAGCCCCCTCCAGCCTCCAGGCACCTGTGGGTCCCAGGCTGGGTTCCAGGAAGTGCCTCTCATCTAAGGAGGGGACGGGGATCACACGACCGACCCGGCTCTCCAACCGGGGGTGACTAAAATGCCAGAGACGCTGATTGTTTGAACTTCCTGGGCAGGGCCCGGCATCTGCCGGTAGTGGGGCTTTGGAAGCAACAATAATTAATATTTTGCCGAGTGTGATTCTGATCGTCCGGCCGAGGAGAGGGTCCCACCCAGAGCTGAGAGCCCCGTGGGAACTGCCCCAGCTGCATTCCTGGGCAGTGATTGCGCAAATGGGCACCCTCGCCCCACCTGGGAGGGCTCCGAGGGTGCGGCGGCAGGCAGAGGATGCGCCCCAACCTACCCTGGCTCTGCCCTGGCCACCAGTGTGGGAGTACAGTGACCAGAAAGGGTGACTGAGGAGGGCAAAGGGAAATGAAATCGTCCTTTCCCCTCCCAGCTGCACCTCCTGCCTTCTGAAATACCATTAGAACCTAGAAGTCACAGGGGGCTCAGAGGTCTCCTTGCTCAGCTTCCTCCTGTCACATGGCTGGGAGCTGAGGTCCAGGCAGAAGTGAACTGCTTGCTCTACTTGAATCTTCTATGAGAAATGACCGAATGAGAGTGGCGGGAGACTTCAGAAGCACTGTCCGTGACATTATTTATTGCATGCGATTTCAGTGGCTCAGAAAGGCTCTCAGACCCCCTAAACTCTCCTCCTACTCCCTCCCCAGCACCTGAAATGCCACATCACTTCTTCTACTTTCAGACTTTGATGCCAATTAAAAGTTAAGCTTCCCCTAGTGGGGATCACTTCCCATGTCAGTAAGTGGTACTTTCTATTCCCTTTCTGAGAGCAGGTGATGGAGGGAGGGTAGGAGGTCATAAAACCTCACCGTGGCAGAAGTCCTCAGATCACTTCCCAAAGGTGGCGTTTTCAGTTTTTAATTCACTCGAGATGGGGCAATTTCTGGTCACCTTTGCAACCGTGCTGTGAGATGGGAGAACACTTAACTATCACTTCCATTCATCAGATGAGGAGATTGAGTTCTGAGAAGTTCAGAAACTTGCCCAAGGACATGCAGTTAGTAGGTACCCAGGCAGGGTTGAAATCTTGACACTCAGCGGCTCCCCAAAGCCAGGATAAGGGTGTGATGTTAGTGTTTTTGTGGATTGGTTTATAGAAAAGTGTGAAACAAGTCATAGGACTCAAGATTTGAGAGGGCTTGGAGTAATACAATGCAGAATGCCTGGCTTCTCTCATTTGAGCCTCATTATAGCCCCAGGCAAGCATCGTCCCATTTTCCAGAGGAAAAACCTGGAGGCTCAGAGATTTAATATTAATAAATTAATTCAGCTGTAAGTACCTCCAGGGAAATGAACTGGGTCACACCCCCCTTTTTAGGTCTGAGCTTTATCAATAAATGTTTGTTAAGTGTTTGCAGAAGGAATCCTAACACAGCCTATACATTTTACAGATGAGAAAACGGGTCTGTAGCATAAAGGAATATGCCTGGGTCACGTAGTGAGTGGCAGAGCCTGGGCCTCAGAGCTTTCGATCCCCGCTCCAGTGTCCTTTCTCCTTCGTTCACCCGTTCGTCCATTCATTCATCCAGCTGTGAGAACTGAGCCAACGCACCTCCAGGTACTGTGCTGGGCTCTGAGGATACAAACAAACAGGACAGGGAACAGTGCGAGGAGACTTGTGTACTTGCTTTGAGTCCTAAAACCTAAGGGAAGGGTGGAGTGCCAAAAAGATAATATTGTAATGCAATGTTTTTAAAAAATCACATGCTAAACTATGGCCCATAGGCCTGCAGTCTATTTTTGTGAATAAAGTTTTGTTAAGATTAAATCTTAGCCTCTGTTTTGAGGAGCCCACAGTTTGATCAGAGGAGAGAAGCCCACATAGAGTATTTATTTAATTCTCTGTGAGTGTCCTCAGGAAGCCAGCCAGGGGGTGCGGGGGAGGGTCGGGCAGGGAAGGAAATGTGCAGAGGTACAGCTGTAAGAGAGCTGGGGTTATGGAGGGCAACAGCAGCAGGGTTCTCTGGCGCAGGAGAGACAGGGTGAGGAGCCTGGGGAAGGAAAGGTGGGTGAGCAGGGCTCAGAGATTAGGGAGAGGAGAGAGCAATGCAGGGGGCACTGGTCTGAGAAGGGGCCTCAAAGGATCCAAGGCTGGTGAACCACCCTCAGGCCGACACAAGAACAGGAGGGTAAGACCCAAACCAGAGCGGGCAGCAGGCCTGGCTGCTAAGTCGCTTCAGTGCTGTCTGACTGTGCGACCCCGTGGACCGCAGCCCGCCAGGCTCCTCTGTCCATGGGATTCTCCAGGCAAGAATACTGGAGTGGGTTGCCATGCCCTGTACCAGGGGACCTTTCCAACCCAGGGATCAAACCCATGTCTCTCGTGTCTAACCTGCATAGGCAGGCAGTTTCTTTACTACTAGCGCCTCCTGTGAAACCCGGAGGGGTCAGATCTTCCTTCAGAAATGTGTTCACAACACAATGAATGTGTTTGGCCAGTTGTCCCTGGATGTGCCTAGGGTATCTGCCCCCCTCTATTCTGTGTCCCCCACCCTGGGACTCTCTCAAGGGCGAAAGATGCCCACAAGCTGCTGCTGCGTCAGGAGAGCTGCTCAGAGCCAAGGAACACCTTGGAAGAAAGGGAACTTCCGAGGAATTCTTCTCGTTTGCTGAGAATATTATAAATGCACACCTAAAGATATTCCATGTGGGAACCTCCCTGGGGGTCCACTGGTTAAGGCTTCATCTTCCAGTGCAGAGGGTGTGGGTTCCATCCCTGGTCTGGGAGCTGAGATCCCACATGCTTTACAGCCAAAAAACCAAAACAGAATAAAATATTGTAACAAATTCAATAAAGACTTTTAAAATGGTCCACATCATAAAAAACAAAATCTTAAAAGATATTCCATGTGAATCACTCAGAAGAGAGTCTGGCATAAAATAAACACTCAAAAAAGTGATGGCTATTACTTTATGTTTATAAGAGTATTTTAAGTAGTTTTTTAAAGTTATAATTTGGAAGACCCATGTTTGAAGGCTTGTCCTTCCTCATATGTTTACATTGGTTGTTGATGACTGCAAGATGTATCTGCTAAATCAGACTGTCAGCTAATAGTTGAGAAGCCAGGGTTGTTTGGGAGGGAGTAGAATCCTGGGGAAGATTTAATCAAAGATGACTTCCTGGAGAGGGTGTTGGGTGAAGAGTTTTAAAGGAATTGATGAGAAGATGGCTGGAAGCATGCTAAATGACATGGCATCTGAAAGATGGAACAATTTTGCCTACCTTATCTAAGACTTAATTGATATCATATACATTAAATGGGTGGCATGTAACAGGAACCCGGTTAGTGGTAGATGATGAAGAAGGAGGGGTGCAGGGGGCAGGGGGTAAGAGAGAAAGAGGGAAAGGGGCCAAGAAGCAGAAGACCTCGGTTCCAGACATAGCAATGTGAGACTTTGGAAACATCACTACCTTCTTAACACCTCAGATTTCTCTTCTTCAAAATGTATTATTCAGGTTAAGATGTCCACCTCTGGGAGTCCCTGATTATAATAAATACAAAATTATAACAGCTATTGTTTATTACTGCCTACCAATCACTCTTTAAAATGGTAAACATAACATCTTATTTCATTTTCACAACAAAGCTATTGAGTTCGGTTCAGTTGCTCAGTTTTGTCTGACTCTTTGTGACTCCATGGACTATAGCACGCCAGGCCTCCCTGTCCATCACCAACTCCCAGAGTTTACTCAAACTCACGTCCATTGAGTTGGTAATGCCATCCAACCATCTCATCTTCAGTCGTCCCCTTCTTCTCCCGCCTTCAATCTTTCCCAGCATCAGGGTCTTTTCAAATGAGTCAGTTCTGCTCATCAGGTGGCCAAAGTATTGGAGTTTCAGCTTCAGCATCAGTCCTTCCAATGAATATTCAGGACTGATTTCCTTTAGAATGGACTGGTTGGATCTCCTTGCAGTCCAAGGACAAAGGTGTTAGTGGTAACAAGTAACAAAGCTTAGTGGACTCCATTATTATTCCCATTATTTTTTTAAGGAAATGGAGGCTCAGAGAAGTCAAGTAACCTGTACCAATGGTAGCTTTAGTAAATAGGATCTCTGACTCCAGGAAGGCAGAGAGATGCTGCCTCCTGGGAGCCATCCCCTCTACAGAGAAACTCTTCCCCACATGGCTGGGATTGGTGTTGGCTGGCTCACTGGAGACAACAATGCTACAGGAAGGAGTCTGCTGTCCTACCGGCTTTCACCGCCCAGTTTCTGTGGCAGCCCCAGCCCGTACCTTGAACATCCCCCTACCCACCCACACCCCCACCCCAGCACAGTGACTTTCCCCAAAGCTGTGTTACTCCCAACAGATGACACTCAGGAAAAAGCTCCGTGATTGAATCACAGTGACCACTTCCTGTTTTATTCAGGGTCCCCTGTGCCTTAGAGCCCTCACTCTGCCATGCCCTGTTTAGTAATAAGAGCCATGGTATGTATGACCCCCCCCCTCACTCCCCGCTGCTAGGGAGACTTAGTCACCCCTTCCTGTGCCCCCCTACCAGTCTGAGGGGCGCAAGCTCTCAGCTTCCGCCCCGTTCCACACCCCTGCTACGGAGAGCCCAGTGGGACCCTGGTTGTCCTGGGGCTGGGTAAGGAGGCAAACCGGGACCCCGTCCCTCCAGACGGGTGATGTAAGACTGATGGGAACAGGTGGGCGGACGTTCAAGCCTCAGCCGTGAAGTAAGGAGTAGTCACTGACCCCGTGGGCGCCTTGTGGGCACCCACTCAAGGCATACTGCTGTCTCTAAGCACAGGGTTCAGGACTCTGTGTGGAAAGACAAACACAGATGGGGTTTTGTGTCTCGGGGGAAACCCCAGTCCTCTCCCAGTTGCTCAGAACGGGCTTCCTGGAGGTTGACAAACTGCAAGGAAGGTTGAGTATGAGAGCGGAAGAAGTCATCAGATATTTGAGAGGCTGTCTGGTGGGGGACACTTCCTCTGGGTAAAGAAATCCAGGAATATTGTTTAAGATCTTTTGAAGTCTTAAGCCTCTAAAGGTATTTCTTGCCCACCCTCCCCCCAAAGGTAATACAATATTAAGCATCTAATTCCTAATATGAAGTATAAAGAAGTCCAATAAAGTTCTGAGTTTTCTCATGAACCACTTTAGTGCTTTTTTTTTTCCTTCTCTTCTTAAAAATAGTTATCACATATCAGTGTCCCTTGAAATTGTTTTTGTGCTTTCAGATGCCTCCACTTTGCTGTTCCAACAGCCCTGATGGTCGACCTGTTGGATAATCCTGCCCTGGGAACAGTGGATGGGTGTCACTGGGCCACATGTGTTGTCAAGTAGAGGGAAGAGCTTTCTTACCATGTGTGTTGTATGACCACTGAGTGGGCTGCCCAGGAAAGGAGTGCCTGGTCCTTGGTGTGTTCCCACCCCCACGAGGTCAAGAGTCCCCATGACGAGGATGGGTTGTGTGGGAGAGGGAGTCTGGAAAGGGTACTCTAAGATCCCTCCCAGTCTAGTGATTCTAGGGTGGGAATTCCAAGCACCTTGGAAAGAAAGCATTCATGAGACTTGCTCCAGGCTAGTGGTCAACCCAGCTGAGGGCTGACCTCTGGGGTCCTATTGGGGACTTTGAGGAGAAGAATTTCTCTTCCCACAAGGAAGGCGAGCTTAGACTTGCCAGCAGGAGCATTTGGAAAACCAACCACTGCCACAAGATGGCGCTAGTGGTGGCTGTGCCAGGACCAAATCGGTGGGACTATGGGGCATCTGGGCCACCAATCCGAGCTCTCTGTGTTTAATAATGCTTTTTAGGCCAGTGCGGCCCCAAGTCCTTCTGATTCATGAGCTCCTTGAAAGTCACAGCTGCTTTATTGGGTCCTTGTACCAAGGCTTCCCTGGTGGTTCAGATGGTAAAGAAGCTGCCTGCAATGGGGGAGTCCCAGCTTCGAGCTCTGGGTCAGTAAAGTCCCCTAGAGAAAGGCAACCCACTCCAGCATTCTTGCCTGGAGAATCTCATGGACAGAGGAGTCTGGCAGGCTGCAGTCCACAGGGTGGCAAAGAACTGGACACAACTGGACAACTTTCACTTTCAGTACGTGCCTGGTACCAGCTTCCAGTTAAATGAATTGAATGACTAGACTCAGGAGAAATAGGATGGCATATTTCTTTTGGGCTGTACATAAATGCACATTCTATAGACAATAAATAAAATTGTTTAGTGACTTTGCAAAGGCTACACAGATAACTTGTCATGGCATTTGCCCCTGGAAGGGGAGTCCAAGGATTGAGGTCTGGGGGTGGGAGGGAGACTCTTGGTCACTTAATATTATTTTTATCATGCGCAATTATTAGTAACATAAACTAACAAAAAACGCTGGCTTAAAAATTTTCCAAAGTGCTTTCAGCAACCACAGCAGCTGGTTTAAGAGGTGGAAGACGTACTAGAAGCTGTAGGTGTGCGGCCCTCCCTAGAAGGGGCTCTCGACCTTTCACTCAATTTTATTGACTTTCAGTTTATAATTTTCACAACACTGAAATGTTTCTTGTCCAGGACAGAGCTCATTAAACACATCGGGTTAAAAGTGGTGAGGGCAGCCCACAGAACAAGGGTACCTCAATCAACAGCCACCAAAATGACCAGGAGTTAATGGCAAAAGATTACATTGTAGTAAAAAAATTTGGGGGGGCCGCACCCTATGGCATGTGGGACCTTAGTTCCCCAACCAGTAATGGAACCTACCCGCGGCAGTGGAAGCACTGAGTCTTAACCGCTGAACCGCCAGGTAAGTCCCTGTAGTCTCTGTTTAAAGTGAGTCATAATACTTCTTTGTTAAAATCAGTTCTTCCAGACAAGCTGTGCCTTGAGAGTAAACTGGTGAACCCAGCTAAATTCTAAATTCTCAGAAGGCTTTCTTAAAGTCTACAGAGTTTATTTCACTGCACCAAGAAGTTTTCACTGACACCGTCCATGAAAAAGAGGGGATTTCCACCTCAAGGACCAATGCTGGCCACAGAGCCTTTCCTTGACCTCCAGCCTACTCCAAGGTGAAAATCTGCATTTCCTTCTATCATCTGTGTAAATAAGCACTGGACACCTTGACCTTGGAGAATTGCTCAAACTCTCTGGGGCGTAGTTGCACAACATCCAATTAGAAATTAAAATTCCTACACTACATTCTGTGTTCTGATTGTGATGCTATCAGCATGGATCTACACGCTTTTAAAATGCATAGAACTGTACATTAGCAGAATCTACTGTACAATAATTTTAAAACAAACAAGAAAACTTAATCCTATGCTTTAAGTAAGACACTCCTTATATGGCATTCTTTTTACCTCTTTATTCCTGGCAAGGTCTAGTTGTTATTTGTCGAATGAATGAATATTGGAAAGAGCAGAATATTGATGGCAGGCAGGCACTCAATAGTTGTTTGTTCCCTTCACCTTCCCTTTAGTCATTTCAGATAACAGGACACAGTGCAGGTCTCCAGAAAATACTAATGCCTTGATCTTTTCTCAGCCACTTGGGCAATGTTTGACCCAAGAGGAGAGGAAAGGCAGCCTCTGGCACAGAGAGTGACCTGGGTGGTTCCCTGTGGCCATGGATACATTCTGTATCAACAAAGTGACTTCTTCCCGCCAAGCACGTGGCAGAATAGAATAGAATTCAAAATAGAATCAATTTAGGCACATCCTTTTCCTTGATCTACTTACATGATGGAAACTGAGCATTTATCTCAATGCCCTGGGTTAACACATGCTGGGGAGTTGCCCAGTTAAGAACTTCACTTACTTGACATGGTTTCAACCTCACAACATCTTCCAGGGTGTGACTATTATTATTAAAGAAGTGAGAGCTCAGACACAAAGATAATGTCCAAAGTTGTGCAGCTACTACAGGGTCCAGCCTGAGTTCCAACTGAGGCTTGTCTGATTCTTAATTCAGGCTCTTACCCACATGCTATACTGCCTCCAGCAGTTCCAGACAGCCTTGGGAATGAGAACATCTGTGTCCCTACAGAATCGAAACAAGCCTAAGGTAGGCGTGGGGTGAGTTCCTTGATGTGTGGGCCCCTCTTCCTTTGGATTTCAAAGGCTCACTTCAGTGAAGTCCTGTTAAAGTCAAAAGGTGACATCCTTCCACAGACAGTTGGCCAAGTCTGAGTCCAGCTCTGGCACCTCAAGGGCTTGTGTTAAGGCAACTCTGGATCACCCTGTGGTTCTATAGTTATCCCCTCTTTTTCTTTCTTGTTCTTCTACCTTTTCAAGAGAATATTTGAGAGATGGCAGCTCTAAGTGGCCCACTTGTTACTGACTGAAGGAGATGTTGGCTTGAAATAAAAATAGTTCCCAGGACCTTCAAGGTCCCAAATAGAAAGAGCTATATTCTCTAAACACTTTGATTGCAGAAGCTGATTCACAGCTGTACCCAGAGCCTTACAAGGTGCCAGGAACAAGGTAGTACTTAGCAAATGTTGAAGGAACTAATAATGAAAAGTGAAGGTGAAAGTTGCTCAGTCGTGTTCAACTCTTTGCAACCCCATGGACTATATAGTCCATGGAATTCTCTAGGCCAGAATACTGGAGTGGTAGCCTTTCCCTTCTCCATGGAATCTTCCAAACCCAGGGATCAAACCCAGGTCTCCCACATTGCAGGCAGATTCTTTACCAGCTGAGCCACAAAGGAAGCCCAATTATGAAAAGAATTCCCTAAAGAAGTCAGCTAGAAAACTGGGATAGAGAGATGGGCTAAGATTTGTAGTGATGATTGGAATAAAAGTATAGGAGTGTATGTTCATGTATCCCAGAGCAACGGTTCAGCAACCCCGTGATGAGGGGAGACACCACCGTGTCTGTCCACTTCTCCTCCACATCTTGAGAACTAGAGCTGTCAGTGTAGACGCTGCCTGCCCACCCAGGCTTCTGACCTGAGGAATGAATCAAGCTCTCTCTCTCTCGGTAAAATACACATAGTATAAAACAACATACAACATCTTCCAATCTGTCCCTTTAGCCTTAAGTTGTCCCATTTTTACCTACTATCTTAGGTTTTGGACTTCCCTGGTAGCTCAGCTGGTAAAGAATCCACCTGCAATGCAGGAGACCCTGGTTCAATTCCTGGGTCGGGAAGTTCCCCTGGAGAAGGTATAGGCTACCCACTCCAGCATTCTTGGGCTTCCCAGGTGGCCCAGATGGTAAAGAAGCTGCCTGCAATGTGGGAGACCTGGGTTCAATCCCTGGGTTGGGAAGATCCTTAGAGGAGGGCATGGCAACCCACTCCAGTATTCTTGCCTGGAGAATCCCGTGGACTGAGGAGCCTGGTCACAAAAAGTCGGACATGACTGAGCAACTAAGCGCGCACACACACACATATCTTGGGTTTTAGCTATAAATACAAAGACACTGGGCTTCAAACTCTTCATTGAGTCTTACTGTGGTTCAGTACAGTATTGGTACCAATAAATGTTCACCGGGTAATTGATCTTGCTCTGCTTTATTTTTTTGCTATACTTCAATCTTGCAGTTTAAGAGCAAGTTTGGCTTTTTGACACACCCAACAATTATATGCAAAATGCTGAGCTGGATGAAGCATAAGCTGGAATCAAGACTGCTGGGAGAAATCTCAATAACCTCAGATATGCAGATGACACCACCTTTATGGCAGAATGGGAAAAAGAACTAAAGAGCCTCTTGATGAAAGTGAAAGAGGAGAGTGAAAAAGTTGGCTTAAAACTCAACATTCAGAAGACTAAGATCATGGCATCTGGTCCCATCTTTTCATGGCAAATAGATGGGGAAACAATGGAAACAGTGAGAGACTTTATTTTCTTGGGCTCCAAAATCACTGCAGACGGTGACTGCAGCCATGAAATTAAAAAATGCTTGCTCCTTGGAATAAAAGCTATGACTAACCTAGACAGCATATTTAAAAGCAGAGACATTACTTTGCCAACAAAGGTCCACCTAGTCAAAGCTATGGTTTTTCCAGTAGTCATGTATGGATGTGAGAGTTGGACTATAAAGAAAGCTGACCGCTAAAGAATTGATGCTTTTGACATGGTCTTGGAGAAGACTCTTGAGAGTCCCTTGTACTGCAAGGAGATCCAACTAGTCAATCCTAAAGGAAATCGGTGCTGAATATTAATTGGAAGGACTGATACTGAAGCTGAAGTGCCAAAACTTTGGCCACCTGATGCGAAGAACTGACTCCTTAGAAAAGACCCTGATTGATGCTGGGGAAGATTGAAGGCAGGAGAAGGGGACGACAGAGGATGAGATGGTTGGATGGCATCACCAACTCGATGGAGATGAGTTTGAGTAAGCTCTGGGAGTTGGTGATGAACAGGGAAGCCTGGCTGTGCTGCAGTCCATGGGGTCTCAGAGTCAGAGATGACTGAGCCACAGAACTGAACTGAACAATTATAAGTACTTCTTGACTGCCCTCTAGTGGGAATGGTGAAGAAGTGACACTCAGAACAATGTACATCTTTCCTGCTAGAAAAAAGTGGCCCTTCTTTTCCCTAACTCACTGGACTTCACATTACTCAAAACTGTAATCAGTCCTACACACCACCAAATGTGTAAAAGAGATAAACAGCAAGGATTTAGACAAGCACAGAGAACTATATTAAATATCTTGTATAACCTATAATGGAAAAGAATCTGAAAAAAAGAAGTATATATTTATAACTGACCAATCCCTGGGTCGGGAAGATCCTCTGGAGTAGGAGATGGCAACCTGCTTCACATTCTTGTCTGGAAAATTTCATGGGCAGAGGAGTCTGGCAGGCTATAGTTCTGACTGAGCAACCACGCACATAACTGAATCACTTTGCTGTACGTCTGAAACTAACTCAGTATTGTAAATCACCAATACTTCAGTAAAAAAAATAATAGTGGGATGAATGATTCTGACTCGGCCAAAGTCCTGCATCTTGACGACATCAGTAGTAATCAAATCAAAGATGAGCTCATGGACTGACATAGTCCAATCAGAGTGGACCCCAGAAAGTTTTCTGGAAATGCTAGAATAAAGATGCTCACTATCTTTCACTGAATTTCAGCATAGAAGGATGCTACTCCAGGAGCTGATGACATCATCTTTCAAGCCTAAGAAGGGAACTGCCAAGAATGGAGACAACGTCAAGGCAACACAGCTGAGAAATGTAAAGAGAAAATTAAATTTTGGAAACATGGTTTGGGCTCGGAGTCAAGTCATATCTGAAGCTGATGTCTTTGAATTGCTTGATTTACAAGAGCCAATAAATACTTTTTAATGCTTAAGCCAAAAAAGAAAAACAAAATTGTGATCTATCCAAAATTAGTAGTTTATCCTCATGTTATATATGAATCTGATGCATAGAATGGTGCTTCTCAAGCTAAATGTGGTAAAGGGCCAGTATTTATATTTTTTTGATCTGTTGCGAATCATTCCAACATTTGTAAAATTCAATAAAAATGAATTACTGAATAAATTACATTAAAAACCAAAGACATACAAAATAAAAACCTGATTGTTATTATCGGATTCAATAGACAATATTACATTTCAATAAGCATAATCAGAACAAAGATAACATAGGGAAAAAGTAAAATAATTGCAAAATCTGTATGTGTTGTTCATTGAATGTACATGTTATGAGTGATGAATAGAGAGAACTGCTTTTATACTAATAATTTTTTGTCATTCTTCAGTCATAACTAAACAAAAATTGTAAGTAAAATATAATGTTATTTTACTTATAAAATTATAAGTAAAATATAAATGAATACTATTCATATCAATATTGTTTTTAGTGGACAAATATACTTATAAGGGCTTGTTAAGTCTAGCTAAAGCAGGCAGAATGGAATATAATGCTACTCAGAAGGTACAATGACTGTTGAAACTGTTTTTATGTTTTCTTTTAATAAAAGCTCTAGTGGAGAAACCAGTATTACAGAGGTTTGTTAACAGGAATAGAAGAAGAAATTTTAAAGCCATTCCAGGAAGCTCACGATTTTCATCTTTCACTTTTATCCAAAATAAAGCAAGTGATTCTGATGTTCAAAATCTGCAATCCATTGGCATTTCGACCAATTTATTCTTTAAGTTTATAAAGTTGAACAGTTACCTTTCAAGGAAAGCAATGGTTTCTGGATCTGTAAATTTCCCCTGCATGGATCTTCTTTTAATGGATATAAAATGTAAACAGTTCTGTCAAATCTGTAAGGCATTTGGCCATAACACTTCCCAGATATGCAATATCAAGATCATCACCTACTTTACTGATAATTGTTGTTAAATTAAGGAGCACGTTATATAGTCTATGGAAACCCTCTTTTTCCAAGTTTCTCGCTTTCATTTTTGCTCTTCGATCCTATCTGCCATTTTAAATCATATCACAGTCTTTCCTTGCTTAGAAGTAGCAAGATCGTCAAAAATGCCCAAAATATCACACAAATAAACAAATCTATGATCCACACCACATTTTTAAAAGGCGGAGACCTTATGAAAGTGTTTTTCACTTTCTAGGAACACTGCAAATTTGTCTCACATTAAGACATAGCTAATAGAACGTTCCACTTCAGTCAGCGTGGAATCTCATGCCTCCTACCATATGCAACAATAGGTGTTGGCATGTTATCACATAATAAAGAGAAAATCTCAAACCTAATACAGTAGTTTTTGCATAATTCACAATTTTTTACTGTGTAACTTAACACTGTTTAGTTCAGCTAAATTTTTTCAGTGTGAAGCTATCTTGATGAAGGAAGCTGTATGTTGATTTATACACTCATGCAAGCTCTTTAATTTGGGTAATGACTTCAGAATGTTTTTCTGTCAACGCAGCTGCACCATTAGAATATATTCCTATACTGAATTTAAACCACATTCCTTAAGAGTGTAATCCTTCCCAGTTTTATGTGGTTCAGATTTAGTTGTGTTTGTCATCAATGAAGCTGAAAAAAATTCTTCCTCGTATCTCTACTGTGTTCAAATTGCATATGCATGCGGCTAAGTTGCTTCAGTTGTGTCTGACTCTTTGTGACCCGTGGACTGTAGGCCACCAGGCTCCTCTGTCTATGGGGTTCTCCACGCAAGATTCCTGGAGTGGATTGCCATGCCATCCTCCAGATCTTCACCTAGAGATTAAACCCTAGTCTTCTGCATTGGCAGGCATGTTCTTTAGCAATGGCGCCACCTGGGCAGGCTGTTCACATTAATTGTCATGTTAGCAGTATGTGTGCATTCAACAATTTGAAATGAAGAAACAAAAACACCTTGCTACCTGTTTTTGTGTGTGTGAGTTAATCTGTCACCGTCTTGAGCTAGTTGCTAAATCTGTCCAACTATGAAGAATGATATTTGATCTACCTACTTAGACACGATTCACCCATAATTTCCAAGATTCTTGAGAGTTTTGCACTATTTTTTAAATCTTAGCATCCCAAAGTGCTACTTTATTGGGCACAAGGAACAATGCTTATACAGGAAATTTTGAACCTCCACATCTATCAATTTTTAAAAATTCAATAATCTTTCAGAGTGCTCTTAAAGTTTTGAACGTATTCTTTTGTCTTCTTTGTGAATGCTACCTAAATTTGATGTTTATTTATTTATACAATTTTTACAGGCTACACTCCACTTATATTATTGCAAAACACTGGCCTCATTCCCCATGTTGTACAATATATCTTGTAGCCTATTTTACACCCTGTACCTTCTGCTACCCCACCTTTATATTGCCCTTTCCTCATTTCCTCAACAGTAAACACGTTTGTTCTCTTTATCTGTGAGCCTGTTTCTTTTTTGTTACATTCATTAGTTTGTTGTATTTTTTAGATCTCACACATAAGTTATATCATGCATTGTCTTTGTCTAATGTTTCACTTAGCATGTTGTGTGTATCGTGTGTGTGTTTCGCTGCTGAGTCCTGACTCCTCTGAGACCCTATGGACCGTAGCCTGCCAGGCTCCTCTGTGCATGGAATTTCCCAGGCAAGCACACTGGAGTGGTTTGCAGTTTCCTCCTCCAGGGGATCTTCCCAACCAAGCCTACATCTTCTGTACTGGCAGGCAATAACGTCCTCTAAGTCCATGCACATGGCTGCATATGGCAAAGTTTTGTTCTTTTTTATGGGTGGGTAGTATTCCATCGGAGAAGGCAATGGCAAGCCACTCCAGTATTCTTGCCTGGGAAATCACATGGACAGGGAGCCTGGTGGGCTGCAGTCCATGGGGTCGCTACTAGTCGGACACGACTGAGCGACTTCATTTTCACTTTTCACTTTCACACATTGGAGAAGGAAATGGCAACCCACTCCAGTGTTCTTGCTTGAAGAATCCCAGGGACAGAGGAGCCTGGTCGGCTGCTGTCTATGGGGTCGCACAGAGTCAGACACGACTGAAGCGACTTAGCAGCAGCAGCAGCAGCAGTATTCCATAGTGTATGTGTGTGTACACACATATACATACATATATACACACCACATCTCTAGCAGTTCATTTGTTGTTGGACACTTAGGTTGCTTATAATGATGCTATGAACATTGTAGTCCTCATGTATTTTTGATTTGCTGTTTTTGGTGGGATTTTTTTTACATACATCTATATAGCCAGGAGTGGAGTTTCTGGGTCATACAGTAGTTCCAATTTTAGTATTTTGAGACACCTTCATACTTTTTCCACAGTGGCTGCACCAATTTACATTCCCACCAAACAGTGTTGGAGGGTTCTCTTTTCTCTGCCTCCTTGCCAAGATTTGTTCTTTGTTCTCTTTTTGATGATTGTCATTCTGACAGGTGTGATGTGGTTTTGATTTGCATTTCCCTGATGATTTAATGATGTTGATCATCTTTTTATGGCCCTGTTGGCCACCTGCATTTCTTCTTTGGAAACATGTCTATTCAGTTCTTCTGCCCAGTTTTTAATAGAGTTGTTTGTATCTTGATATTGCATTGCAAGAGCTGTTTACATATGTTGGATAATAATTCCTTATTAGTCATACCATTTGCAAATACTTTCTCCTATTCAGTATGCCGTCTTTTTGTTCTGTTGATGGTTTCCTTTGCTATGCAAAAACTTTTAAGTTTATTTAGGTCCTATTTGTTTATTTTTGCTTTTATTTCCTTTACTTTATGAGACAGATCAAAAAAAGAAAAAAACTTTCCTCAAATCTACTTCCCAATCTTCCCACCCATTCTGTAACCCCAGGCAACTACTAATCTATTTTATGTGTCTATGAATTTGTCTGTTTTGGACATTTCATATAAATGGAATCATACAATATGTGCTCTTTTGTGACTAGATTCTTTCACTTAGCTTACATTTGAAAGATTCATCCATTTTTTTTCCCCCTTGGCTGCACTGCATGAGTTCCCTGACTAGGGCTTGAACCGAGGCCACAGCAGTGGAAGCCCAGAATCCTAACCACTAAGCCACCAGGGAACTCCTTTGGTATTCTGAAGCATATGTGTCAGTACAATCTTCAATGTGCGTCAGTATTACTTTTTATTGCTGAATCATACTTCATTGTATGGATTGAGCACATTTTACTCATCTATCAGTTGATGGACATTTAAGTTATTTTTACCTTTTAGCCCTTAAGAATAATGCTGCTATGGACATTCATATACACATTTTTGTGTGGAAGTTTTCATTTCTCTTGCATATATACCTAGAAATGAAATTATGCTGCTGCTGCTGCTAAGTCGCTTCAGTCGTGTCCGACTCTGCGCGACCCCATAAACCGCAGCCCACCAGGCTCCGCCATCCTTGGGATTCTCCAGGCAAGAACACTGGAGTGGGTTGCCATTTCCTTCTCCAATGCATGAAAGTGAAAAGTGAAAGCGAAGTCGCTCAGTTGTGTCTGACTCTTAGCGACCCCATGGACTGCAGCCCACCAGGCTCCTCCGTCCATGGGATTTTCCAGGCAAGAGTACTGGAGTGGGTTGCCATTGCCTTCTCCCAGAAATGAAATTATGAGTCGTGTGGTAATTCTATATGTAACTTTTCAAGGAACAAAGTGGTTGCACCATTTGACATTCCCAGCAGCAGTAAGACAGTTCCAGTTTCTCCATATCCAAGCTAACACCTGTCATTGTCTGTCTTTTTTATTTTAGCTATCCTACTGCATATGATGGAGAAAGAAATGGCAACCCACTCCGGGGTTCTTGCCTGGAGAATCCCAGGGACGGGGGAGCCTGGTGGGCTGCCGTCTATGGGGTCGCACAGAGACGGACACGACTGAAGCAACTTAGCAGCAGCAGCAGTGCATATGAAGTGGTAGCTGACTGTGGCTAATGATGGTGAGCATCTTTTCATAAGTTTACTGACCACTTGGGAAAACTTGTTTTCAAGCCTTTTACCCATTTTTAAACCAACTTATCTTTTTAATGTTATTGTAAGAATTCTTATATTTTCAGAAACAAGTCTCTTTTCAACTATATCAATAAAATTCACAAATATTTTCTTCTTGTTTTATTTCTTTAGATGCACAAAAGTTTTTATTTTATTTATTTTTGGCTGTGCTGAGTCTTTGTTGTGGACAGCTTTTATGCTTTTCTCTCCAGTTGCAGAGGGCGGTGGTGGCAGGGGTCGGGGGGTGGTTGGGGGAAGTTGCTACTGTTCCTTGCACTACAAGGGCTTCTCATTGTGGTGGCTTCTTTTGTTGAGAAGCACGGGCCCTAGAGTGCACAGGTTTCAGTAGCTATGGCTTGCAGGCTCTAGAGTACAGGCTCAGTAGTTGTGGCATACAGGCTTAATTGCTCCACGGGACGTGGGATCTTCCCAGACCAGAGATCAAACTGGTGTCCCCCGCATTGGCAGAGATTCTTAACCACTGGACCACCAGGGAAGTCCCTGCACAAAAGTTTTGATAGAGTATAAATTATGTGTCTTTCATCACTTGTGCTTTTAATGTCATGTTTAAGAAACCACTGCCGAATTTATAGTCACAAAGATTTACTCCTATATTATCATCTATGATTTTCTATTTTTAGCCCTTACATTTAAGGAGTTTATGGCTACAGCTAAGACCACGTTGTTCCTAGCAGTGAAACAGGCAGCCAGTTGTGGTAGAGGTTCATTTACATACCACATTAGATTAGGCTTGGGTGAGTGGAGGCTGATGTCAGTCACCACAGCAGAAAAATCACAACCCCTCACCCAATTTCTAGACTTTAGCCAGATCCCACATCACAGCCCATAAGCTGAATAGAAGGCTGGGTCCTGAGCAAGGTGTATTCCTCCTGCAAGTATATTCAGTATATTTATTCCTCCAATCCGACCCTGAAAGTTTCAGAGTAACTGCCCCATTGCAGAAAGGGAGCAGTCAGGTTTTTGAGTGTTACTGAACCCAGGCAGGACCCTGGGGGCCCTGCCACATACCAAAAGCCTTTCTGTGTCCCCCCATTTCTTGTTTGTAGGGAAAAGGCTTCAGCCTCCTAGATTTTCCCTGAATTCCAAAGGGCATATTCAAAGTTACTAACTAGGGGAGTGAGGGAATGTAGAAAGAAACTAAAAGGAGGCAAGAAACAATAGAGCAGTGACGGGGAGGGTCCTGGTTCTTTCTCAAGGTACACACACTACAATCCAATACACATCTCTTGAGTTCTTCTACAGGCACTAAGTCCCCCAAGCAGGTCAAGAATGGTAACTGAAGGCTGAGCACAAGCATGTGGACCCCAGACTGGCTGGAACAAGAGGGCTGATAACTGAGATTCCTGGAATATCACCGTTACTATACCAGAAGGTCACACACCTCTGCAGCCCTTCCTCCAAAATTTGCCTATAAAAACTCTTCCCAGAAAACCACTGGGTAGTTTGTGCTTTTTGAACATAAGCTGCCCCATTCTCCTCGCAATAAATCTTTCTCTGCTCCAAACTAAAAAGTTTCAGTTTGTTTGGCCTCACTGTGCATCAGGCACATGAACTTGGGTTCAACAGTACTATATTCAACAACACTATTCAACAAGACAAGATCTGTACTGACACTGATGCCAGGGGAGTTCAAACATGTTTCTGGGTCCTGACAGACTGGAGGTGTGCAGGGGCCAGTTGAAAAATGAAGTCCTGGTCCTTGTTTGTTTCATATGGGTTGCAATGGATCCAAAAAACTCACCACTGTGGTCATTTCCCTGGTCCATGCATGCATAATCATGATAGATATTCTTAACAACTGACAAATCCTATAAGCAATTAAGGTAGGCGGTCCCCTGGAGGAAAAGAACTGGATATAGCTTTTGGACATTAGACAAGCCATTTTAGTCCTAAACCATTTTGTGACCTAAGCCTGGCCACAATGCTTGCCCTTGAACAGGTCTTAGTAATAATGATCTTAAGGGAATGAAAGAACAAACTGTTAACACACAAGAGAAGTAACAATAGCAAAGACAATAAATCAGTAGTAAACCCTCAGTTCTGTTTCCACAGTAAAGATTAGCCTGAAGAAATCTCTTGAACTGTTTTGAAAAATGTAAATCATCCTTGCAGCACTCAGGCGCTATTCGCACTATTTGAAATCCACCTGCCAATGCAGGAGACATAAGAGACATGGGTTCAATCCCTGAGTTAGGAAGATCCCCTGGAGGAGGGCATGGCAATCCACTCCAGTATTCCTGCCTGAAGAATCTCCATGGACAGAGGAGCCTGGAAGGCTACAGTCCACAGGGTTGCAACGAGTTGAATATGACTGAAGTGACTTAGCATGCACACATGCAAAGCGCTCAGTCACCAGATCAACTGGAATCTAAGGGATGATGCTGACTTTTCCTGACCCTCATGACTTCAACCAACCCAACCTTTGACTCTGTCTGCTGCTGCTGCTGCTGCTAAGTCGCTTCAGTCGTGTCCGACTCTGTGTGATCCCACAGACGGCAGCCCACCAGGTTCCCCCATCGCTGGGATTCTTCAAGCAAGAATACTGGAGTGGGTCGCCATTTCCTTCTCCAATGCATGAAAGTGAAAAGTGAAAGTGAAG
This sequence comes from Moschus berezovskii, assembly GCF_049115385.1. NCBI lineage: Eukaryota > Metazoa > Chordata > Mammalia > Artiodactyla > Moschidae > Moschus > Moschus berezovskii. The sequence goes on from NC_142471.1 coordinate 76,711,560, forward strand.
TCACTCAGTCGTGTCCGACTCTTAGTGACCCCATGGACTGCAGCCCACCAGGCTCCTCCGTCCATGGGATTTTCCAGGCAAGAGTACTGGAGTGGGTTGCCATTGCCTTCTCTGTCTCAGTTCAGTTCAGTTCAGTTCAGTCGCTCAGTCGTGTCCGACTCTCCGCGACCCCATGAATCACAGCACGCCAGGCCTCCCTGTCCATCACCAACTCCCGGAGTACACTCAAACTCATGTCCACAGAGTCGGTGATGCCATCCAGCTATCTCATTCTCCGTCGTCCCCTTCTCCTCCCGCCCCAACCTTTCCCAGCATCAGAGTCTTTTCCAGTGAGTCAACTCGTCGCATGAGGTGGCCAAAGTATTGCAGTTTCAGCTTTAGCATCAGTCCCTCCAATGAACATCCAGGATTGATCTCCTTTAGAATGGACTGGTTGGATCTCCTTGCAGTACAAGGGACTCTCAAGAGTCTTCTCCAACACCACAGTTCAAAAGCATCGATTCTTCGGCGATCAGCTTTCTTCACAGTCCAACTCTCACATCCATACATGACCACGGGAAAAACCATTGCCTTGACTAGACGGACCTTGGTTGGCAAAGTAATGTCTCTGCTTTTTAATATACTATCAAGGTTGGTCATAACTTTCCTTCCAAGGAGCAAGCGTCTTTTAATTTCATGGCTGCAATCAGCATCTGCAGTGATTTTGGAGCCCCCAAAAATAAAGTCTGACACTGTTTCCACTGTTTTTCCATCTATTTCCCATGAAGTGATGGGACCAGATGCCATGATCTTTGTTTTCTGAATGTTGAGCTTCAAGCCAACCTTTTCACTCTCCTCTTTCACTTTCATCAAGAGGCTTTTGAGTTCCTCTTCACTTTCTGCCATAAGGGTGGTGTCATCTGCATATCTGAGGTTATTGATATTTCTCCCAGCAATCTTGATTCCAGCTTGTGCTTCTTCCAGCCCAGCGTTCCTCATGATGTACTCTGCATATAAGTTAAATAAGCAAGGTGACAATATACAACCTTGACGTACACCTTTTCCTACTTGGAACCAGTCTGTTGTTCCATGTCCAGTTCTAACTGTTGCTTCCTGACCTGCATACAGGTTTCTCAAGAGGCAGGTCAGGTGGTCTGGGATTCCCATCTCTTTCAGAATGTTCCACAGTTTATTGTGATCCACACAGTCAAAGGCTTTGGCATAGTCAATGAAGCAGAAATAGATGTTTTTCTGGAACTCTCTTGCTTTCTCCATGATCCAGCGGATGTTGGCAATTTGATCTCTGGTGCCTCTGCCTTTTCTAAAACCTGCTTGAACATCTGGGAGTTCACGGTTCACATACTGCTGAAGCCTGGCTTGGAGAATTTTGAGCATGACTTTACTAGCGTGTGAGATGAGTGCAATTGTGTGGTAGTTTGAGCATTCTTTGGCATTGCCTTTCTTTGGGATTGGAATGAAGCCTTCTCTGTCTGCTGCTGCTGCTGCTGCTAAGTCACTTCAGTCGTGTCCGACTCTGTGTGACCCCATAGACGGACCTTACCCTAATTCCATGCTGAATTCTCCCCTGCTCAAGCCTCTTAATGAATATGCATCCACCACCCAAAACCCTTCATGAATATACATATACCCTCAGCTTCAGTTCAATCACTCAGTTGTGTCCGACACTCTTTGTGACCCCATGGACTACAGCACGCCAGGCTTCCCTGCCCATCACCAACTCCCAGAGCTTGCTCAAACTCATGTCCATCGAGTCAGTGATACCATCCTACCATCTCGTCCTCTGTCATCCCCTTCTCCTGCCTTCAATATTTCCCAGCATCAGGGGCTTTTCCAATGAGTCAGTTCTTCACATCAGGTGGCCAAATTATTGGAGTTTCAGTTTCAGCATCAGTCCTTCCAATGACTATTCAGGACTGCTTTCCTTTAAGATTGATTGTTTTGATCTTACAGTCCAAGGGACTCTCAAGAGTCTTCTCCAACACCACAGTTCAATTTGAAATCACTCAGTCTTCTTTATGGTCCACCTCTCACATCCACATATGACTACTGGAAAAACCATAGCTTTGACTAGACAGACTTTTGTAGGCAAAGTAATATCTCTGCTTTTTAATATATTGTCTAAATTTGTCATAGCTTTTCTTCCAAGGAGCAAGGGTCTTTTAATTTCATTTTAATTAAGCAGTGTTTTGGAGCCCAAGAAAATAAAGTCCATCACTGTTTCCATTGTTTCCCCATCTATTTGTCCTGAAGTGATGAGACCAGATGCTATGATCTTCGTTTTTTGCATGTTGAGTTTTAAGCCAGCTTTTTCACTCTCCTCTTCACCTTCATCAAGAGGCTCTTAATTTCGTTTTCCCTCTCTGCCAAAGGGTGGTGTCATATCTGAAATATTGATATTTCTCCTGGCAATATTGACTCCAACTTGTCTTTCATCCAGCCCAGCATTTCTCATGACGTACTCTGCAGATAAGTTAATAAGCAGGGTGACGATATACAGCCTTGAGTACTCCTTTCCCGATTCTGCACCAGCCTGACTGTGTACCCTTTCCATACTCAGGATGGGTGGGTTGAGGGGTGGGGAGAAGTGTCATAGTTCTTGAGGGGCTAGCCTATTGTGTTCCCTCGTTGCCTGGCAAGTAATAAAGCCACTCTTCATTTCTCCTCCATAATTCTGCCTCCATATTTCTGTTTGGCATTGGTGCACAAAGAGCCACGATTTTGGCAACAGAGTGGGTAGCCATTTCCTTCTCCAGGGGATCGTCCCCACCCAGGGAACCTTCCCCACCCAGTAAACCGGGGACTTCTGCATTACAGGTAGTCTCCTGCATCACAAGTGGATTCTTTACTGCTGAGCCAACAGAGAGCTGTCATAATATAGTCTGGAGTCGTTAATTCTCTTATCACTGAGCAAAGTATGATGCTGGTCCACTATATTGATATCAAGCTTCTCATACCTGGGAAGGAGGACCTGACAGGTATACTCTGGATACCCTCTGGAAGGGATCCAGAATCCACTATCGTGGCATAAACATTATTTTGAGCTGAAAATATTTGAGTTTCTGAAATCTCTTATCTGCCTCTCAAAAGAGCTCAAAATAACACACTTGACATAAATCCTCTCTCTGGGAACACAGGGGGAAGTCTGACTCATCACTGAAGTAATACTCAAACAAAGTCACAAAAACTAGCGACTTCCATCTCTTCTCCTAAGGGCCGGTCTGACTTTCCTAAAAGTCGTATGCTTTCCCTGAAGTGCTCTTTCTCTCTCCCTTGCCCCCTTTTAATAAGTCATTTGTTTTCCATGAAGTGTCCTTGTCCGCTTCATCAATTAAAAAGGTACATAAAGTCTTCCTCCAGCACCAAGAGGTGTTGACAGGGATGAAGTTAGTCATTTGAAATAGTTCAATGTAGAAATAATCAGCGCTAGAACTGCCCGCCGTAGCGCGACGGCTGGCGAGGACCGACCAACTTGAGTGACTGCTGAGTGGCAGGTAATTTTACAGCGGCCCAGAGATCAGAGTTTTTCTCCTGCGATTGGTGCAGAGATACGCCCAGGATTGCCACTAGCACCTCCAAGCTTTTAGGCTGTTAGGGGGAAAAAAAGGGGCGGGAGTTTTCATCTTAACGAAATCTTTGCGTTGCAGTCGTCCAGTCTGCCTAGATTTACATCAATTGGCAGAGCAGTAACAGCTCCGGGATAGTAATAACTATGACATTATTAAAATTTATTTTCTAGCGTCAAGTCCATTTGGCGCTGTCCTGAGAGTGGGGAGACCAGAGCCAGTGGGGGCCATTCTAAACTTATACAAGAGAGAGAATTATAGAGGGCCAGGGATTCTGCCCACCGAGTTTCTCCCCCCGGTAGTGTACTCTGCAGGTTCGGGCAGCCGCGCCGCCCGCCCCAGCTCGGTATTTCCAAACAGCGCGAGACCACGGGGCCGTCCACTCGCACAGCTACTGGCGCTCGTACACCCTCTCAGCTTTGGCGCCTAACCTCTCTCCACCTTGTGGCCGCAACCATTGGCTGCGTGCTCGGACGGAATACAGGTCAATCTCACGACCAAGGCTTTTCCGAATGAAGTTTCCGACTAATTCTCAGGGGACATTCATCTAAAAATTGAGGAGTCACAGGAAATTCAGCTAACGACGTCGTAGAAGGCTCTTTCGCTAAAAAGACAGAGCAACTCTGACTCTGATCCCCCCCGCGCTCCGAGCGCAGCTGCGAGGATGGTTCCGTCCGAGGCGGGGACTCCGCCTCCACGGGCGCCGCCATTTTGTTTGGCTAGAGGGGTGCAAGCGGCGCTTTGGGGGGAGGGGTCTCTCAGGCGCCTCGCCTAATCGCGCTGCCGAGTTGTTGCTGCTCGCGGGGAGCCCTTCTCCCCGGCTCGGGCCGCGGAACCATGTACATAAAGCAGGTGAGGCCCGTGCGCCCCTCCCGCCCCTCAGGGGCTCGTGAGGACCGCTCCTTCCGTCGGGGGTGTAGCTTCTTGCAGGGTGGCGCGGGGCTGCACAGCGGCTCTGGGGGAGGGGTGCAGCTCGGGGCGCCCGCGGAGAATCGGGGCGCCGCTTTGCAGCCCGAGCCTCCCCGCAGGGCGCTTGCCTGAGGGAGGCGGGCTCTCGCGGAGAGAGCTGAAGGGGCTGGCGGGGCGGGCCTTTTGGAGGGAACCGGGCCCTCCCGGGTGGACGAGGAGCAGCTCGGTCCTGCTGGGCTGGCCAGCCCCCTCGCGAGCCTTTTGCGTGGCGTGTGTGGAGAGAGGGTGTCCCCGGCCTCGGCACGCCTGTGGGGTCCAAGCTGGGGTATCAGCTTAGCCAAGGGCCTCGCTCCTCCCTGAGTTACCGGAGACGTGAAAGGGCCCCTCCTTCCTGCAGAAGGTGCAGCGCCTCCTCATTCCGTTGTTTACTTTCTGTCAAAATGGTCTTCCCGCGCTGGAGGCCACCCCGAAAATGAGCCCATTGACACTCCTTAAGGGAAGTTTCTCGGCTGGCTGTGTTGGACTCTGAGCAGTCCTGTCCTGGATGGGCGGCTCTTTTTTGGCCAGCGTGTGACTGAAAGGGGCGCCCAGGACCGCTGAGCCCCACTGCATACTTGATAGACTTTTATCCGGCCCTGTGATGGTTAGTGTTCCAGCCAGCCTTATACAGCCTTGATTTTGAGCACTCCCTAACAAGTTACTGATTATAACTTCTCCTTAACAACACTGGCAATGGTTACTGATATACGGGCAGTTTTAAGAAGATTTTTAAATCATTTTCCAAGATAATTTTTTCTTTTCTGACATGGAAATTTTTCTATTTGGCATTAAATGGGAAACCAGAAAGGGAAGGAGGGCAAAAGGAAAATATTAGCTTAGAAGTTAGTTCTTTTGGGGTGTGTTATTTCTTTCTGAAAAAAATCTCTTTTGTTTGTTAGGTTATTATCCAGGGTTTTCGAAGTTATAGAGATCAAACAATTGTAGATCCGTTCAGTTCGAAACATAATGTTATTGGTAAGTGTTCATGGTTTACTCCGTCAGTTTTCTCTATATATAGTCGTTTAAATTTACCTATATTAGGCTTAAAGAGACAGGAATTGTCTTGAATATTACATAAATTTATATATATTTTTTCTGTATGAATACTTTTCTTTTATCTGCACTGATGAAATTGCTTCCTTTTTACGTTTAAAAATACTTGGATAAGACAGTCAAAGTATTCATTTGGTAACCTTGTATGTATGTGTTTTAATAGATTTAAGTTTATAGTGAATGGCACTAAATTTAGTATTTCAGCTATTCTTGGTATGTCATTTCCTACTTTAAAAATGGTCACTGTTGCCTTATTTCAAAGATGACCATTCTTTATTCACAAATTAGGTTGTTCTAAGATATTTTTTTTCCTATTATAACGTCCAAGGACAGACCATATAGCTTGGTGGGAAAAGCATAAACTTTGGATCATGGCAGAATGGGATTCAAATTCCAATTCTACCATGTACTCTTCAGACTTCCTGTTGGTTCAGTTTTCTCACTTGTAAAGTGGAAATAATGATACGTGTTTCTTAGAGCTGTTGGGAAGATTAAATGAGAAAGCAATTATGTGAGGATAAGGGGGCTAATGGTGATTGTCCTTCAATAGTTAATATATAGTTTCTACAGATGATAGTGATACAGACAGCAAGTGTATTCTGACCATCTGCTGAGTTTTTAAAGAATAGATGAAAATGAGTGCTTCTAGACACCAGAAAAGTATAGAATTGCTATCAACATAGATTTTAGCTATACAGTGTCCTAGTTGGCTTGGTCTGCCACAACAAAATATCATAGACTAGATGGCTTAAACAGCAGGGATTTATTTTTTCACTGCTCTGGAGAATCTTTGTTTGAACCTCGCCCTATTAAAAGAGCAATAGTCCTACCATAAAGGCCTCACTCCTAACCTCACGTAAATTACCTCCTAAAGACCCCCTTATCTCCAAAAGGCTTCACACAGTGGGGTTAGGGCTTTAACATATGAATTGGGGGTCAGGGAGAGTATGCACCAGGGAGTCCATAGCTTGAGGTGAGGTAAAATTCATACTGTTGACTAAAAATGCACGAGTTGGGAATAAGTTTTATTTGGGGCAAAATGAGAACTGCAGCCCAGAAGACAAGCACCTCAGATAACTCTGAGAGACTGCTCCAAAGAGGCAGTGAGGGAAGGTCAGTCTCTTTAAGATTTTGGTGAAGTGCATTCAAGCCCTTTGGTTGTTATTCAGTCGCTAAGTCATGTCTGACTCTTTGTGACCCCCATGGAGTGCAGCACGCCAGCCTTCCCTGTCCTTCACCATCTCCCGGAGTTTGCTCCGACTCATGTCCATCAAGTTGGTGATGCAATCCAACCATCTTTGTCTCTGTCACCCCCTTCTCCTCCTGCCTTCAATCTTTTCTGGCATCAGGGTCTTTTCTAATAAGTTGGCCGTTCGCATCAGGTGGCCAGAGTATTGGAGTTCAGCTTCAACATCAGTCCTTACAGTGAATATTCAGGATTGATTTTCTTCAGGATTGACTGGTTGGATCTCCTTGCAGTCCAAGGGACTCTCAAGAGTCTTCTCCAACACCACAGTTCAAAAGCATCAATTCTTTGGCGCTCAGCCTTCTTTATGGTCCAACTCTCACATCCATACATGACTACTGGAAAAACCATAGCTTTGACTAGGCAGACCTTTGTAGGCAAAGTCATGTCTGCTCTTTAATATGCTATCTAGATTGGTCATAGCTTTTCTTCCAAGAAGCAAGCGTCTTTTAATTTCATGGCTGTAGCCACCATCTGCAGTGATTTTGGAGCCCCCCAAAATAAAGTCTGTCACTGTTTCTATTGTTTCCCCATCTATTTGCCATGAAAAGATGGGACCAGATGCCATGATCATTGTTTTTTGAATGTTGAGTATTAAGCCAGCTTTTTCATTCTCTTTCACCTTCAGCAAGAGGCTCTTAGTTCCTCTTCGCTTTCTGCCATAAGGGTGGTATCATCTGCATATCTGAGGTTATTGATATTTCTCTCAGCAGTCTTTATTCCAGCCTGTGCTTCATCCAGTCCAGCATTTCTCATGATGTATTCTGCATATAAAATAAGCAGGGTGAAAATATACAGCCTGATGCACTCCTTTCCCTATTTTGAACCAGTTCATTGTTCCATGTTGAGTTCTAACTGTTCTAACAGGTTTCTCTGGAGGCAGGTAAGGTGGTCTGGCATTCTCATCTCTTGAAGAACTTTTCCATAGTTTGTTGTGATCCACAGTCAAAGGCTTTAGCATAGTCAGTGAAGCAGAGGTGGATATTTTTCTGGAACTCTCTTGCTTTTCTTTGATCCAGTGGAGGTTGGCAATTTGATCTCTGGTTCCTCTGCCTTTTCTAAATCCAGCTTGAACATCTGGGAGTTCTCCGTTGGGGAGAACTGAAGCCTCGCTTGGAGAATTTTTAACATTACTTTGCAAGTGCTTACTTGACACAAAGTTTTCTGCTAGTCAAAAGGAGAGAATGTCATCATGAGGGGATTTAGTTATTTTCTAGATGTGAAGAGATGCAGGGATTGGGATCGTGAAATCAGTTCCTGAAAATATCTATCTGAAGACGTGTTGCACCAGTTTCCCTGGTGGGAAAGTGAGAGTGAGCATAGTGCCTGACTCTCCACCCTGAATTCAGCTCAGGGGGTGTTGAAGGTCAACAGCTGCAGCAGCACAGGGTTCAATCTCTGCAGAGGCAAATGGCGAATGCCCTTGGTAAGTGCTAGTTGAGTTGACAATACAGAAATAAGTTAAGGGTGAACAGTGGATACTAATGTTCCCAGAGAAACTTTTGAGAATCATATTTTATTTTGAAATAAATAATAAAATTTAAAAATTGAGGGCAAGAAAAAGCCTGCCCTTGAAACATCAGTTGCAGCTTTGTAGTTGGTAATAAAAACATACTTTTCCTTCTGCCTTAACCTACTGAAAAATCATTAATTAGTGTGCTATAAGAATAGATTGATTGTACTAGAGTTTTACTTACAGCTTTCCTGGTAGCTCAGACGGTAAAGCGTCTGTCTACAATGCAGGAGACCTGGCTTCGATCCCTGGGTCGAAAAGATCCCCTGGAGAAGGAAATGGCAACCCACTCCAGTATTCTTGCCTGGAAAATCCCATGGACCGAGGAGCCTGGTAGGCTACAGTCCATGGGGTTGCAAAGAGTCGGACACGACTAAGCAACTTCACTTTTCTGATTTTCATCAATCAGAAAATCTTTAGAAATGGAGAAAAGTGAATAATTTCTAGATTTAGATTATTTCCTTAACTTATAAATTAAAAGTGGTTAAATACCTTAATATCAGTTTTATACAGTTACAGTTTCTCTTTGGTATCTTGGATGCGTGACTAAACTTGTTATCAAATCTTACTTTTTGCATATAACCTAAGCATATCCCCATATTACTTGTAATACGGTGTAAATGCTATGTAAATAGCTGTAAATACAATGTACATCATGTGTAAATAGTTGCCAGCTTGTGGCAAATTCTGGTTTGTTTTTGGAACTTTCTGAAAACCCCCAGTATGTGGTTGATTAAATCCTTGGGTTTGGAACCCAAGGATTTGAGATTTGGAGGACTGATTAATTTTGTAAATGAACTGTAAGATGATGGCCATCATTACCTAGAATGCTTAAATTATATCTGTAGGGCCTCTTATCAGTAGCTGCTTTACTACTTTGGTTGCAACATTAGTGTTGTTAATAGTCACAGTTACAAAGGAAATTATCTAAATGTTCTTTTGTTTAACTGAAAAAAAAATGATATTGTTTAACATATTTTAAAAACAAGTCCAGACTTCCCTGGCAGTCAGTGGTTAAGACTTCACCTTCCAATACACAAGGTGCAGGTTCAATCCCTGGTCCAGAGCAAAGATCCCACGTGCCTCATGGCCACAAAAACATAAAGCAGAAATAATATTGTAACAGATTTAATAAAGACTTTAAAAACAGTCCACATCAAAAAAAAAATCTTAACAATTAAAAATAAGTCCGTTAATCATGTAAGAAAGACCAAAAGTAATATACACTGAGATTGATTCTAAACATATCTTTTGAAAGCATTCCACTTTGTTTAGTGATTTCTGACCCTTAGAAAAATAATGATTTGAAGGCAGGGAGAAACCTCGTGTGCTGATACTTGTTTGATGTTTAAATGTAATAACCATAAACGTTTTTAAGGTTATCTTTTTTCCTATTCCTTCTAACAAGGGAAATATACATGACTTTGTAGAACATAAAGAGCATAGAAGCTAAAAGGAAAAAAAATTAAACTATAGTCCCTCTACCCAGAGGTAACTATTCTTTCTGTTAACGATCAATACTTGTGTTAGTCCTGCTTTCCTGGAAAACAGAGCCCCAGGCCTGCTTAGCTGCTAGGGCCTTAATGGGAGAGTGCAGCATGAGGGCAAGAGTGAGGGGAGAAGTGGTCATACCTTTACAGAGAAGATATATCTGGTTTGTGGTCGCATTGGATAACTTCCAGACAGATTTTGTGAAGTCACCTTATATAATCACAGTATAGTTATCAATGTCAGTAAATTTAGCATCAATACAGTAATCTTTTATTTTTTATTTGCTAGTATGGAGAAGGAAATGGCAACCCACTCCAGTGTTCTTGCCTGGAGAATCCCAGGGACGGGGGAGTCTGGTGGGCTTCCGTCTATGGGGTCACACAGAGTTGGACACGACTGAAGTGACTTAGCACCAGCAGCAGCAGCAGTTATGTTGACTGACCCATAAATGTTCTTTATAGCATTCCCCCCCTGCCTCCTGCCAGTACAGGATTTAATTTAGGGTCAGAGGTTGCATTTAGTTGTCATATCTCTATTCTCATTTAATCTGGGTCATTTCCAAAACCTTTGTCTTTTACAATGTTAGTTTTGAGAAATATTATGTAAATGATGTATCCTTTTCAGGGTATTCCATGTGGAGGCACATGATATCCATCTGCTTCTTATTGATGATGATACTTTTGATCAGTAAAGGTTGTGTCATTTTTCCACCATAGTTAGTGTTTTATCCTTTGCAACTGATAAATAATGTGGAGGAGAGATTTAGGGACCATGCAAATACTGTGTTCCTTATCAAAATTCCCCCTTAGATTTAGTATTCATCAATAATTCTTGCCTTTATTCTGGTAGTTACAGGATGATGATGTTCTGTTTCCAGCACTCCTCTCACATTTACCCTTTGTTATTTTACTGTAATCAAGCATCCTTTCTCCTTAGCTGTTTATTTATCTTTTTATTTTCAGTATGGACTCATGAATTATTCTCCTCCACTTCCACCCAAGCACTAATTTATAATTCATCTAATTATTTTGGTGCTCAAATTGTCCTAGATTTCCCTAGTAGAAGCCCCCTTCAAGTTGGCCTGTGTCTGTTACATGCCCTTTTTTTTTTTTTTTAAAGCACTTCATTACTTTCTGATCTCTTTAGAATTTACTTTGGATTAAAGATAATGACTTTGGGGCTAAATTGTTCAGGATTTTGGTCAAGATTGAGAGAGAGTGACATAGTTATTCATGACTCTTAATGAAAATTCTGAACAGAAAAGTTCAAATAAATTCATTATATCTGATGCATTTGATTTTCTTTTATGTATAGAATTGCTTATTTCTGAATTCAGGTAGTAAAACAAGTGCCTTATAGTTGTCTGTATTTTTGTGATTCTGAGACTACTTGATGCATAGGGCTGATCAGAAAACTGATTTAACATGGAAATGGTTTGAGATTTTTTAATGACTATTTAAGTATTTTAAAATTTTAGCATGTGAATCTTTAAATTGTTAGAAGTATTATATATAATTAAAATAGAATTACATTTCCATTGTAATGATTATCAATTATGAAGAACACATAGTATGTTTAGTTATTCCTGTTAATTTTAAACTATTGAGAAAGCAAAAATGAAATAAATTTCTTTAAGAAAAAACTGAAGACTATACAAAAACTGTACTCATTTGGTAATTAAAGCTGTTTTATTATTTGCTGTTCACTGTTCTGTTGTATTTAAGTTTTAAGATGTTTTGTTAGAAAATTGGATTTTATATCTTTGAATACTTTCAGTTTAAAATTTAATGTTTTTTATACAAAATAATATACTTTTTGAAATTTTACAGTGGGCAGAAATGGATCTGGAAAAAGTAACTTTTTTTATGGTAGGTATTATGTTTTGAATTCTAAATATTATAAGACCTAGGTAATCTTAAGGTAGTTTATCTGAGGTTATGTCTGCATGAAACAGAAGAAATACTTTTTCAAACACGATTGCAATTTAATGTAGAGGGTTTAGAATGTAAGAATCTGAGCTCTACGCGAGTGGCTAATTAGCCATGTGAAATTATGCAGAACAACTTCTCAAAGTAGTCTTTCACTTTAAAAACAGGTATTTACCCTGCCTACCTTAGATGAGTTGTGAGAATCAAATGAGATTATATGTATGGGAGTGCTTTCTAAACTTAAGTGCCATATATAAATGTTGTAAATAGAGAGAAAGAATATAAGTGCGGTAGAATAGTTAATATTGTTATGGGAAATAGCTTATCTGTTTCATCTAAATCAATTATTTTAATAAATGATGGAGGAGTATAAAAAACTATAGACTCAACAAAGACAGTAGTCAGAAGGTAGTAGATAGAGCTTTGAAAACTAGCTCTAAAGATAAAATGCATTGAAGATTTGTAATGCCTGTGTTAAATTCTTTGGGGAGAAAAAATATTTTAACAGATTTGGACTATATAAAGAGTAGGTTGAAAATATTTTGAACGTCTTAGTTGAGTGGTACTTGAGGAAAAGGGAGCATTAGGAATAGCAGAGGTTCTGTCCTTTCTCTGCTCACAGCTCTAAAGGGCACTTTGTATTCTATCAATAGTTGTAATTTGGGGATGGTGAGAAGAGTAGGATTGGAGTGGAAGTATTTCATAATCTCTCGGAGCTTGAATTTGTCCCCTCCAAGGTGATTATAAAAGAAAACCAATCCCCACTATCACCCCCAGTATACACATTCGTATACACACACTCACTCTTCGAGAGTGTCAAAAGTCTCTCGGGTGGACTGGGAATACAGCAGTGGAGTAAAGAGTTACATTTCTAGGAGAGGGTCGTACAGTTAGGCATTCTGAGGAAGTGGCATGACTGACACCTTCTTATTTATAGAAGACAAAGGGTGTGTAAGTACTGCAGCAGAGAGTAGAAATCTGAAGCATTTCCCAGTATTTCCTACTTAGTTCTGTTTCTTTTGACAAAGTATCCAATTAACGATATTATAGGAATATATCCTATTTTGTTAAATATTTTATCATTTATATGTAGTGAATAAAAGCAAATATAGCATGAAACCTGAACATGTATACTTTGATCAAGTTACACCTTAGTTCTACTTGTCTTTTTGTGTATTTCAGTGTTTTCTTTTTATTTTCTTACCTTAAATGTTTTAGTGAAAGCTTGTTAATATTTTTCTAATATCATTGTTTTGTAGGTGATTAGTCTGTACAGGCAAATTTTCTGCATTCCTTTTGTCTATATGAAACAGTCAATCTGTATTGTTCATTACCTGATAGATACACTGTGTTCTCTGAAGGTGTGGGAGATTATAAGTAAAGCATAAATCTTTTTTAAATTTACTAATAGTTGTTTTTATGTTTCTAGCAATTCAGTTTGTTCTCAGTGATGAGTTTAGTCATCTTCGTCCAGAACAGCGATTGGCTTTGTTACATGTGAGTGAGACTTCTTTAAAACATTACTGGTTTTAAGTACTTATAAAAATACATTGTCAGTTCTGCTAAACAAAATTATTTTTTCAAGTTTCAGATCTTTTGTGAACATGACACAATATGTTTCTTATGTATATTGTTCTGCTGTGAAATTTAGTGTACTATATTAATGCAGGAAAAAGGCTTAATTTTTATATAAGGGTTAAAAATATTGTAGGAGTTCCCTATGGATGGATATATCTTCCATGTAAATATAAATTCTTTATTAAAGAGTTTGGCCTGGTAAGCGTCTGGAATCTGGTTTGCTGAGGAGAAAAACGAGTTAGGTTGGGGATTAGAAACTTTGAGACTCAGAATCAGAAGTTAATATGGAGCCACAGAAAAGCAACCATTACAAACTTAACCACATAAAATTATTTTTAGCCATATTTGTACTTAAATGGTAATATCATTTTCCAATAAGAAAGTATGTTTATAGTAATAAAAATTGTTAGAATGTTTTCATTAAATTATGAATAGTAAATACTTTTAGGGTAAGAAAGTATTAAAAGTCTATGATAAAATGGTGTACCTTATCTGTCTTATTTAAATATGGCTTATAATTACTTTTAAGACCAGAAAGCAAGATTCTTCAATATATCTACACAGTATCTCTCAGACTTAAAGTTCTTTTCTAACCATTATCCCCCACCCCCCCACTACCCCTGCCCACTCTTTTTTTTTTTCCGGTTGTGCCATGTGGCTTGTGGGATCTTCATTCCTCAACCAGGGATTGAACCAAGGCCACGGTAGTGAAAGCACCAAGTCCTAACCACTGGACTAGCAAGGAATTCCTTCCTTCCACTCTTAAATTTTAATTTTATTTTTAATTTGAATTTTTAGTCTGGTAGTCAGGATTGATTCCCTATAAGCAAATCTCTGTTTAGGTTTCTCAGATTAGCATTAAAAGAATAATTTCTTTAGGTGTTATTCTTTATTATATTGAACTACTTCATAACAGTTTTCACAATCTAGAAATTACCTGGGCTTGGTAGGTAGCTGGGTCACAAATTGATCGAAATGTGACGTGTTAAATGTGTATGTTTTCATAGCAGGTTTAAAATTATACAGAATATCTCAAATGTTTAAAAAGACAGTTCCAGTAATTATATGCTTTGTTAGGGTTCCTTTTTAACATTAAGATGAATCTATAAGAGAAAAGCCTCAAAGTTTTATATATTAGCAAATAGGTAAAATTGGGTGGCTATGGGGTCTTGTGCTCAAATGAAGTGGTATGTAGAATAAAAGCTATGTACATCTAACTTTGTCATCTTTTGCATAGTTCTCATTTTTTAAATTCACAGTCAAAGTCTGTTTGGAGGAGGAAAAAAAAGCTCTGTGGTTGAGTATTATTATCCTAATCTGGTGTCTGCTGCTTTGGCAAGAGGATTTTCTCAGTACAGTTCAGTTGCTCAGTCATGTCCAACTCTTTCCAACCCCATGGAGTGCAGCACGCTAGGCTTCCCTGTCCATCATCAATTCCCGGAACTTGTTCCAGATGGTGATGCCGTCCAACCATCTCATCCTCTGTCGTCCCCTTCTCCTGCCTTCAGTCTTGCCCAGCATCAGGGTCTTTTCTAAAGAGTCAGTTGTTCACATCAGGTGGCCAGAGTACTGGAGCTTCTGCTTCACTATCAGTCCTTCCAATGAATATTCAGCACCGATTTCCTTTAGGATTGACTGGTTTGATATCCTTGCAGTCCAAGGGACTCTTGAGAGTCTTCTCCAAGCCCACAGTTCAAAAGCATCAATTCTTCAGTGGTCAGCTTTCTTTATAGTCCAACTCTCACATCCATACATGACTACTGGAAAAACCATAGCTTTGACTAGGTAGACCTTTGTTAGCAAAGTAATGTCTCTGCTTTTTAATATGCTATCTAGGTTAGTCATAGCTTTTCTTCCAAGAAGCACGCATCTTTTAATTTCATGGCTGCAGTCACCATCTGCAGTGATTTTGGAGCCCAAGAAAATAAAGTCTGTCACTGTTTCCATTGTTTTCCCATCTATTTGCCATGAACTGATAGGACTGGATGCCATGATCTTCGTTTTTTTGAATGTTGAGTTTTAAGCCAACTTTTTCACTCTCCTCTTTCACTTTAATCAAGAGACTCTTTAGTTCTTCGCTTTCTGCCATAAGGGTGGTGTCATCTGCGTATCTGAAGTTATTGAGATTTCTCCCAGCAATCTTGATTCCAGCTTGTGCTTCATCCAGTCCGACATTTCGCATGATGTACACTGCACGTAGTTAAATAAGCAGGGTGACAATGTACAGCCTGGACTTACTCCTTCCCTGATTTGGAACCAGTCTGTTGTTCCATGTCCGGTTCTAACTGTTGCTTCTGACATGGATACAGATTCTTCAGGAGGCAGGTCAGGTGGTCTGTTATTTCCCATCTCTTTAAGAATTTTCCACAGTTTGTTGTGATCCACAGAGTCAAAGGCTTTTGCGTAATGAATAAAGCAGAAGTAGGTGTTTTTCTGGAGCTCTCTTTCTTTTTCTGTGGTTCAGTGGACGTTGGCAGTATGATCTCTGATTCCTCTGCCTTTTCTAATCCAGCTTGAATATCTGGAAGTTCATGGTTCACGTACTGCTGAAGCCTCACTTGGAGAATTTTGAGCATTACTTTGCTAGCGTGTGAGATGAATGCAGTTGTGCGGTAGTTTGAATATTCTTTGTCATTGCCTTTCTTTGGGATTGGAATGAAAACTGACCTTTTCCAGTCCTGTGGCTGCTGCTGAGTTTTCCAAATCTCCTGGTATATCCAGTGCAGCACTTTCATAGCATCATCTTACAGAGATTTGAAATAGCTCAGCTGGAATTCTGTCACCTCCACTAGCTTTGTTCATAGTGATGCTTCCTAAGGCCCACTTGAGTTCGCACTCCAGGATGTCTGGCTCTCGGTAGGTGATCACACCATTGTGGTTATCTAGATCTTTTTTTTTTTTAACAATATTGGTTGGTTTTGCCATACATTGACATGAATCTGCTATCTGGATCATGAAAATCTTTTTTGTATAGTTCTTTTGTGTATTCTTGCCACCTCTTAATATCTTCTGCTTCTGTTAGGTCCATACCTATCTTTGTGCCCATCTTTGCATGAAAAGTTCCCTTGGTATCTCTAATTTTCTTGAAGGGTTCTCTAGTCTTTCCCATTCTATTGTTTTCTTCAATTTCTTTGCATTGATCACTTAGGAAAACTTTCTTATCTCCTTGCTATTCTTTAGAACTCTGCATTCAGATGGGTATATCTTTCCTTTTCTCCTTCACCTTTCTCTTCTTTTCACAGCTATTTGTAAGTCCTCCTCAGACAACCATTTTGCCTTTTTGCATTTCTTCTTCTTGGGGATGGTCTTGATCACTGCCTCCTATACAATGTCATGAACCTCCATCCATAGTTCTTAAGGCACTCTATCAAATCTAATTCCTTGAATCTGTTTGTCACTTCCACTATATAATTGTAAGGGATTTGATTTAGGTCAGACCTGGATGGTCTGGTGGTTTTCACTACTTTAGTCAATTTAAGTTTGAATTTTTAATAAGGAGTTCATGATCTGAGCCACGGTCAGCTCCCGGTCTTGTTTTTGCTGACTGTATAGAGCTGCTCCATCTTCCATTGCAAAAAATGTAATCCATCTGATTTATGTATTGACCATCTAGTGATGTCCATATGTAGAGTCTTCTCTTGTGTTGTTGGAAGAGGGTGTTTGCTATGACCAGTGTGTTCTCTTGGCAAAACTCTGTTAGCCTTTGCCCAGCTTCATTTTGTACTTCCAAGGCCAAAGTTTTCTGTTACTTCAGGTATCTCTTGACTTCCTACTTTTGCGTACCCGTCCCCTGTAATGAAAAGGACCTCGTTTTTGGGGTGTTAGTTCTAGAAGGTTTTGTAGGTCTTCATAGAATCATATAACTTCAGCTTCTTTGGCATTAGTGGTTGGGGCATAGACTGGATTGCTGTGATATTCGTCTGATAGAAATTTTCCTCCATTGAATCAGGCTTGTTACCTGCACTAAACTTTAAAAGTATTTAGAGAATATGAAAATACCACTTAAATGACATTAATTTTTTCTTGTGTTTTAGGAGGGTACTGGTCCTCGTGTTATTTCTGCTTTTGTGGAGATTATTTTTGACAATTCAGACAACCGGTTACCAGTGAGTAACTGTTTTTTTTCCTTTCAGTAATAATGTTGAGAATTTTATTGATGCAGCTGACTTTTTTCATGCTTTGAAACTTTTATTTATAGCTGTACTTAGGTTTTTATGATTTGTGTGTGTTAGTCACTCAGCTGTGTCCAACCCTTTGTGAGTCCCTGGCTGTAGCCCTCCAGGCTCCTCTGTCCGTGGAGTTCTCCAGGCAAGAATATTGGAGTGGTTTGCCATGCCCTTCTCCAGGATATCTTCCCAACACAGGGATCGAACCTAGGTTTCCTGCATTGTAGGCAGATTCTTTACTGTTTTAGCTACCCAGGAAAGTTTTTATGATTTAGTTTATACTAAAATAGCTATTGCTTACATACTAATTTTATCTTAAAGTTTTGAATATTCTGGTAAACAAGTAAGAATGTGCACACTGTTGTTAAAAGAGGTCTTTGTCATAGAATTGAGTATTCATAACATATCTTTAGTGAGATAATTGAAGTTTCAAAATAATTGCTATGGTGACGGACTCTAAAATGACCTTATTAACTGAAATGTTTCCAAAACATTTACTGTTAGATTTATGTTTGAGCTTTTATGTTTTTTTCTTAGATTGACAAAGAGGAAGTTTCACTTCGAAGAGTCATTGGTGCCAAAAAGGATCAGTATTTCTTAGACAAGAAAATGGTCACGTAAGCATTTTTATGCTTATAATTTTTATACAAAAGAGTAAAAGTATTTTACTTGGCTCATCATATGAGGTACTTTTGCCTCGTGTTCAGCAAATCATTATTTAGACCTCAAGCATAAGAATCAGAAGATTCCCTGAGGCTGATATAAATGATAATTTAATGACTGTTCTGTAGTCCTTCATGCTCCTTAACTCAAGGGTTAGTGTACTCTTTGCTTATTGTTAGATTGTTATATATTTGAAAAAATTTTTAATTGTTTATCAACAGGAAAAATGATGTGATGAATCTCCTTGAAAGTGCTGGTTTTTCTCGAAGCAATCCTTATTATATTGTTAAACAAGGAAAGGTAAAAAATGTGTATCTTTTTAAATGGAATTTGTTTTCTGATTATTTTCATTGAATGATGAATTTGATTTCATTCTAGTGGTTAAATTTGGGTGAAAATGGACCTAACTGTCTTCTGTTTTCATTGATTTATTTTGCACTGAAGTTTGTATTAATAATACCTTTTTTGTGGCCATAAAGTGCAAAATAGATCCATTGTATAGTGGGATAAAAGTATTTCAGCAGAATTATTTAAGTGGATCATGTTTTCTTAGTGATCTGAAGATATTTTTGGTTTGTAGAAGTTAAGAGTATTGTAGAAACTTTGTAAAAATCACATTTGAAAAAAGTTTCTTTCTGAAATTAATACTCTCTTAGTATAACACACTAGAAAGCTTACATTACCAGAAATCTGTCATAATGCTACATATTATTTTCCCTTAATCGAATTGTATTTTTTACAGTTTTTAGGAGTTATGTACTTTAGCTGATTGTTCTACTGTTTCCTCATATATTTTAACTACATATATATAAAATAATTTATTTTTCTTAGAACATAACCCTGCAGTGTCCTAATAGTTTTCTGTTGTGCTATTTTGGACTAGGGGAGAATCCTTTTAAAATGTCCACTTCTTATTTCATGTTGGAGGCGTTTTTAGCTATGTGTTGGAAAGTTAGCATTCCGAAAAAGGAATTAGGAAGAATGTGTTTTACTTTTAAGAGAGAGATTTTTGAAAAGACTGTCTTTATGAAAAATTTCTTTAAAAGGAGGCTGATTTGAAAGCAATTACCTGAGACTTCCTGCATGCATGCAGCATAGGTCCCTTTATATTATTTCAATTTCCGCTCATAGGTCATTTCATAGAAGCCATCTATGTTGTCTGCCTCTTTTATAAGAGCACTGCTGTCACCCTAACTCTTTATGCTATAATTTCTTATTTTGTTTTGTTTTTCATCATGGCACTTACAGTGTAACAGTATGTGTACTTCCTGTACTTCCTGGGTTTTTTCCCACTAGAATGTAGGTTTCTTGAGGGTAAGATCTTTTCTGTTCATTGCTGTTCTCCCATTGTGAATTCATACTTAAAACGTGGCATGTGAATACCTTTCAAGGTAGAGTTCTTAAAGAGCAATGTAGCTCTGTAAATAATTATTTTTCTAAAATTTTTAGATTAACCAGATGGCAACAGCACCGGATTCTCAGAGACTAAAACTATTAAGGGAAGTAGCTGGTACTAGAGTGTATGATGAACGAAAAGAAGAAAGCATATCTTTAATGAAGGAAACAGGTAAAATAAATGTTATTTTGGCTTATTTCTTTTATTCTGTGAATTGCTTTTTCATTGTGTTATGATACTTGAGAGAAGTTGTCTATTCTCAGGAGTATATTGTATAATAATTTGCCTGTAGACCGACTGGAAAGAAAATTAGTATTAGGCAGTTTAAGGTTTGAGAATTCTAACAATTTTTCTCTCTGAGTAAAGAATTATTACTGTAAGATAATAGTACCATTCTAGGTCAGCTGCTTTGTGCCTTTAAAGTCTTTCTCATTATTAGTGAGGATAACACATTTGGATGTATTCCTCAGGAAAAAAAAATGCTGAAATATCAGTTGGCATTAGGTTTTAATTTATTCAGAAGCAAGTAAATGTAAAATGTAAACTTTGAACTTAGATTCTTCCTTAGTACATTCATTATGGAAACTCAACTGTGCCTTTCAAGTGCTGTGTCCTTTCATGGCTTAGTCAGAGACCCTTAGTTCAAAGTCTAAATAATAGTTACTTGATATTGAGACTTTAGACTTGCCCTCTCTAGTCCAAAGCATTCCCATCTGTGAAGTCCCTTTTTATAGTTTGTAGTGGCGAATAGACGAGCAAAGTAGCACCATGATTGGAATATAGTAAGTACTCAGTATATGGCAGCTATATAGATAATGCTGTTATAAGAATTGAGAAACAGTGACACCAGTGATATTAAGTAGGGTTTTGTTTTTTTTTTCTTAATGTCATGGGGAGGCACATTAACTTTTAAAGGAAGCTTAAACAGAGGCCTGTACCACGTGTAATATAAGAATCAGTGTCACCATGTTTAAGTTTATTATCTCATACTTTCCATAATAAAGCATTTTAATTGCCATTTTAGTATCTTAGATTTGGTTACCACCTAATATCAAAGAAATAATGCTAAAGTGCTTAAGATTAAGTTTAACACAGTATATTTGAGAATTGATACTATGTAAAAATTTTATTCAACTCCTTCACCCTTCTCCCATTTTTTTTTAAGAGGGAAAACGGGAAAAAATCAATGAGTTGTTAAAATACATTGAAGAGAGATTACATACCTTAGAGGAAGAAAAGGAAGAACTAGCTCAGTATCAAAAGTGGGATAAGATGAGACGAGCCCTGGAATATACCATTTACAATCAGGAACTTAACGAGACTCGTGCTAAACTTGATGAGGTAAAATACTTACCTTTGCCACTTGTTTAATTTTATTTTTATGAATATATTAAACTCATACTATATTTATACTTTGCAATGATTTTTTAAATACAGACCTCAAAATTTTAAAACTTCTTAGTGAATTCATTTCTCAGCAAATTTTCTCTTTGAGTTTACTCCAAGGAAAATGACCCACGTGGTCCTTGCTCTAGTTGCATCTGAAATATAATTAGGTGGTGGTGTCAGGCAGACCAGGATGAGAAGAAAACAGCTTTTAGGGTTTCACGAATTTCTTTCTTGGCTTTTTAAGGTGTATTTTGTAACTAGTATTGCTGACATTTTGTGCAAAAATTTGTTTTAGGTGATGCTGAAAACTATAGGCATTTTCTGTTTAAAACCAATACAGTTAGTTTTGGGGAAAATATTTTTTAAGTGAATGCTTGTTTTAGCAGATAGTTAAAGATTTTTACTAGATGTTATAAAATATTGAACAAATACAAAATGGATTAGAAATCATAGCTTGGTTTTTTTTTCCAGCTTTCTGCTAAGCGAGAGACAAGTGGAGAAAAATCCAGACAATTAAGAGATGCTCAGCAGGATGCAAGAGATAAAATGGAGGTAAGGTTATAAACTAGACTTAGGTTAACTTGTAAGTTAAGCTTTCTGTACCGGAATTATGGAATGGTAACTTCAAGTAGTGGTGTCACTGGGATTGAGTATTAGAAAGAGAGTATTACTGAAAGTTTAAATAAGAGAGAAAGAAGAGACAAACTAATGGTGTCCTGGTTTTGCTTTTGTATTTCTAGTTATCTAACTTGTTTCTATTTGATACTTTTTGAATAGGATATTGAGCGCCAAGTTAGAGAACTGAAAACAAAAATTTCAGCTATGAAAGAAGAAAAGGAACAGCTCAGTGCTGAAAGACAGGAACAAATTAAGCAGAGAACTAAGTTGGAGCTTAAAGCCAAGGATTTACAAGATGAATTGGCAGGCAATAGTGAACAGAGGGTAAGTTAAAATGCTGAAAATGAAAGACATAAATGTTCAGGTGAGTGGGAATTGCAGAGGACAGTCCTTCCTGTGACAGGGGTGCATGCTTGAATTTTTGTAAAAAATTTGGCACATTAAAATAATTTGCATTCAAGTTGCAACTGAGTACTATCAGTTACTTACATTTAAAAATTAGTTTTATGTTGCAGGATCAATTTTCTCATGAATTTTTTTCATGAGAAAATATCTTATGCTAGACTTATAAATAAGAAAAGTTTTTAAACAGATGGCATTTTTACTTATCTTGCTTTATTTACAGAAACGCTTATTAAAAGAAAGGCAGAAGCTGCTTGAAAAAATAGAAGAAAAGCAGAAAGAACTGGCAGAAACAGAACCTAAATTCAACAGTGTAAAAGAAAAAGAAGAGCGAGGAATTGCTAGGTCTGGGACTTTTTTCACCAATTTTAATTTTCTACATGTTTCCTCTATAGAACCTTATTATATAAAGAATTATAGGTTAGGAAGTTAGTAATTAAAGGCAAAAAGTAATTAAGGACAAAAAATTAAATGCCCATTTCAAAGTAACAGCCAATACTGTGGGCCAGTATTAGTATATGCATATTGCCTGTTTAGAAGCCATAGATGATCCACAGTATCCTCACTATAAGTTTGACAGATTTAAGACCCTGGGAAGTTCAGTAACTTGCACATAATAATATAGCTACATTTTGGACTTTTAAAAACATGAATGATGATTGTTCTTTTTTTTACCCAAATTGTATCCTGCTGTGTGTTCGTTCTGCCACCTTCTTTTCATACTTGATGTCTTTTAACATCTAGACGTTTTAGTTTCTGTCTGTAGATTGGACTTGCCAGTGTTTGCCAACTTCACAGTTTAGTACATTATCGTGTTTTTATGCCTCATATGTTCATTTTAATGAATTTCCTGTTTATAGCCTTGTCCTTTTTTTTCCTGATTTTTTTTTTTTTTTTACTGTTTGATAGGATTGTTTTATGTTATCTGGGGGTTAATATTTGTCCTGTATGTTGTATGTGTTTTCTCTTGCCTTTTAACTTTTATAATGTCTTTCATTGTAAGGTGTTGAAAATGTTTAAATAGTTAAGTATAGTTGGAGCATTTTTGAAAATCCCTGAGGTAGGGTGCTAGATTTGTCTAGGTTTAGTGACTAACCTAGACCAGGAAGGACCTTAAATCCTTAGAGGATGGGCTGTTTTACCTGAATTTCACTGTGATTTTGAAGTTAAATTAATGTTATATAGAGCTAGTCCTAGAAGCACTATTAGATAACAGTTGCTTTTTGTACTCAATTCCTTTTTTTCCCCCCTTTTTCCCCATGTGGCTTGTGGGGTCTTAGTTCCCTGACTATCAAACCCAGGCCCTCGCAGTGAGAGTACAGAGTCCTAATCAATGGACCACCAGGGAATTCTTCTTCTTTCCTTCTTGTATGGAATTAAAAAAATGGTTATCTCTCTGTACTCTTGAGGTATTGATTACAATTAAACTTGGTTATTTCCTGTTCTCCTTTTCAATGCATTCTTTTCTATCTTGTGTAGATTGGCCCAAGCTACCCAGGAAAGAACGGACCTTTATGCAAAGCAGGGTCGAGGAAGCCAGTTTACATCAAAAGAAGAAAGGGATAAGTGGATTAAAAAGGAACTCAAGTCTTTAGATCAAGCTATTAATGACAAGAAAAGACAGATTGCAGCTATACATAAGGATTTGGAGGACACTGAGGCAAATAAAGAGAAAAATCTGGAGCAGTATAATGTAAGAACTTTTATAGCTGCTTTGTGAAATCTTTGCGTGTGAACATGTGCAGGTTTATCTGTTTCTTTAAGTTTTATTTGTAAATAGTTTATCATAAAATACACAAGACAGATACTTAATTAGATAAGACCAGCACAGTTTAATATTACACATATGGTAGTTCTTTTTCTTAAAGATTTTTTGCCATGTCAGTGAGTGTCCATATAGATTAAATATATTTTAAAATATGAGTCAGTAACATGTACTTGGATGGAGGAGCCTGGTAGGCTGCAGTCCGTGGGGTCGCTAGGGGTCGGACACGACTGAGCGACTTTACTTTCAATTTTCACTTTCACATATTGGAGAAGGAAATGGCAACCCACTCCAGTGTTCTTGCCTGGAGAATCCCAGGGACGGGGGAGCCTGGTGGGCTGCCGTCTATGGGGTCACACAGAGTCGGACACAACTGAAGTGACTTAGCAGCAGCAGCAGCAACATGTACTTGGACTGTACACTTTAAGTGATATCATACAAATCTAAAGTGACTATAATAATTTAAAATATTTCCATTTTTATATAATAATGTAATATTCTATCAATGTAATAACTTACTGCAGAATATATTTTGTTAACACATTGGTGATTTTATAACACTTTCTAAATGAATTAAACTTTCACTCTGCATGTTTAGTTAGCATTTTCTTAAAAATTGAAGTAGAAGATAAAACAATTACTTTGAGTAAGAAAGATTGTAAATTATTTAAAATTAGAGAAAAATGCTTTCTTAAGTGATACTTGTGGATATATATAGGTGATTAGAAGATGATCGAAGTGGTGAGAAGGGAGTGTGTAGGACAGGTGTAGGGTAAGAATATATTTATTTATTTATTTATTTATACACGTGCCTAGAAGGAACCTTTTTCCCTTATAAGGTCTTCACCGTTGGTATGGTCGGTTTATCAGAAAAGTCACTGAAAACATAAAATCTTAAATATGTATGCTTATATGCATTTCATGTATAATGTTTACATGTATTTATATATAAATATTTAAAGATAGGTGTATGCTTATGTACCAGTCTTTATTTTTAGACATTTTTTAAAGAGCATCTTTGGGTTCACAGCAAAATTGAGAGGAAGGTATAGAGATTTCCCATATACTGCCTACCCCCACACCTGAATAGCCTTCTTTATCACCATTCTTCACCAGAGTGTATATCAATCTTGATGTAGAACCCAAGATATTTCTTATGAATAGGAGTAGTGATTGGCATTCCAAGGGGACTTTCATGTTATGAGCTGCACATGTAAATACAGTTCTCCTTAAAGTTGGATAAAAACAATTCTGGATTCAATATAAGATCATATATTGCATTTAGTTGTCCTGTTTCTGTTATCTGCTTTAATCTGCATCAACTCTTCAGTCTTTCTTTGACTTTGTGACTTGACATTTTAAATTACTGTTATAAAATATGTGCATGTGTGCTCAGTCGTGTCCAACTCTGCGACCCCATGGACTGTGGCCCACCAGCCTACTCTTTTCATGGGATTTTTCAGGCAAGAATGCTGGAGTAGTTGCCATTTCCTCCTCCAGGGGATCTTCCCCACCCAGGGATTGAACCTGTGTCTCCTGCCTTGATAGGCAAATTCTTTACCACTGAGCCACCAGTTCAGTTCAGTCACTCAGTCACGTCGGACTCTGCGACCCCATGTAGTACAGCACGCCAGGCCTCCCTGACCATTACCAACTCAAACTCCTGTCCATTGAGTCACTGATGCCATCCGACCATCTCATCTTCTGTTGTCCCCTTCTCTTCCCACCTTCAATCTTTTCCAGCATCGGGGTCTTTTCAGATGAGTCAGTTCTACACATCAGGTGGCCAAAGTGTTGGAGTTTCAGCTTCAGCATCAGTCCTTCCAATGAATATTCGGGACTGATTTCCTTTAGGATGGACTGGTTGGATCTCCTCGCTGTCCAAGGGACTCTCAAGAGTCTTCTCCAACACCACAGTTCAAAAGACTCAATTCTTCAGCACTTAGCTTTCTTTATAGTCCAACTCTCACATTCATACATGACTACTGGAAAAACCGTAGCTTTGACTAGACGGACCTTTGTTAGCAAAGTAATGTCTCTGCTTTTTAATATGCTGTCTAGATTGGTCGTAACTTTTCTTCCAAGGAGCAAGTGTCTTTTAATTTCATGGCTGCAGTCACCATCTGCGGTGATTTTGGAGCCCCAAAAAATAGTCAGCCACTGTTTCCCCATCTGTTTGCCATGAAGTGATGAGACCAGATGCCATGATCTTAGTCTTCTGAATGTTGAGTTTTAAGCCAACTTTTTCACTCTCCTCTTTTACTTTCATCAAGAGGCTCTTTAGTTCCTCTTTGCTCTTTGCCATAAGGGTGGTGTCATCTGCGTATTTGAGGTTATTGAGATTTCTCCCAGCAATCTTGATTCCAGTTTGTGCTTCATCCAGTCCAGCATTTCTCATGATGTACTCTGCCTATAAGTTAAATAAGCAGGGTGACAACATACAGCCTTGATGTACTCATTTCCCAATTTGGAAACAGTCTGTTGTTCCATGTCCAGGTCTAACTTGTTTCTTGACCTGCATATAGATTTCTTAGGAGGCAGGTCAGGTGGTCTGGTATTCCCATCTCTCTGAGAATTTCCCAGTTTGTTGTGATCCACACTGTCAAAGGCTTTGGCATAGTCAATAAAGCAGAAATAGATGTTTTTCTGGAACTCTCTTGCCTTTTCAGTGATCCAGCGGATGTTGGTAATTTGATTTCTGATTCCTCTTAAAACCATCTTGAACGTCTGGAAGTTCATGGTTCAAGTACTGTTGAAGCCTCGCTTGGAGAATTTTGAGCATTACTTTGCCAGTGTGTGAGATGAGTGCAATTTTGTGGTAGTTTGAGCTTTCTTCGGGATTGGAATGAAAACTGACCTTTTCCAGTCCTGTGGCCACTGCTGAGTTTTCCAAATTTGCAGACATATCCAGTGCAGCACTTTTATAGCATCATCTTTCAGAGATTTGAAATAGCTCAACTGGAATTCCATCACCTCCACTAGCTTTGTTCATAGTGATGCTTCCTAAGGCCCACTTGAGTTTGCACTCCAGGATGTCTGGCTCAAGGTGATTGATCACACTGTTGTGATTATCTGGGTTGTGAAGATCTTTATTGTATAGTTCTGTGTATTCTTGCCACCTCGTCTTAAATACCTGCTGCTTCTGTTAGGTCCATACCGTTTCTGTCCTTTATTGTGGCCACCTTGCATGAAATGTTCCCTTGGTATCTCTTAATTTTCTTGAAGAGATCTCTAGTCTCTCCCAGTCTATTGTTTTCCTTTATTTCATTGCATTGATCACTGAGGAAGGCTTTCTTATCTCTCCTTGCTGTTCTTTGGAACTCTGCATTCAAATGGATATATCTTTCGTTTTCTACTTTGTCTTTCACTTCTCTTCTTTTCACAGCTATTTGTAAGGCCTCCTCAAACAAGCATTTTGCCTTTTTGCATTTCTTTCTCTTGGGGATGGTCTTGATCCCTGCCTCCTATACAATGACATGAACCTCCATCCATAATTCTTAAGGCGCTCTATCAGATCTAATCCAATGAATCTATTTGTCATTTCCATTGTATAATCATAAGGGATTTGATTTAGGTCAGACCTGAATGGGCTAGTGGTTTTCCCTGCTTTCTTCAATTTAAGTCTGAATTTTCAATAAGGAGTTCATGATCTGGCCACAGCTCCCGGTCTTGTTTTTGCTGACTGTATAGAGCTTCTCCATCTTTGGCCGCAAAGAATGTAATCTGATTTCAGTATTGACTATCTGGTGATGTCCATGTGTAGAGTATTCTCTTGTGTTGTTGGAAGAGGATGTTTGCTATGACCAGTGTGTTCTCTTGGCAAAACTCTATTAGCCTCTGCCCTGCTTCATTCTGTACGCTTGTTATTCCAGGTATTTCTTGACTTCCTACTTTCGCATTCTAGTCCCCTGTAATGAAAAGGACATCTTTTCTGGGTGTTAGTTCTAGAAGGTCTTGTAGGTCTTCATAGAAACATTCAGTTTCAATTTCAGCTTCTTCAGCATTACTGGTCAGGGTATAGACTTGGATTACTGTGATACTGAATGGTTTGCCTTGGAAACGAACAGAGATCATTCTGTCATTTTTGAGATTGTATCAAGTACTGCTTTTCCGACTCTTTTGTTGATTATGATGGCTACTCCATTTCTCCTGAGCTACTTCAGAAGCCCATTTATAAAGTACATATTATCTATTACCATATGCACTTATGTATTATATATTAGGAGTTTGCCCATTTAATCCAATTTTTAGTGACTCATCTTTGAGTGTGTTCAAAACTAAATCAGTTTTTTAAAGGAACAACTTTTCCTTGTACTCATATCATCAGTTTATCTAATGTTTAATGTAATCAGTCACCTAAAAACAAAAACATACTAGGGAGCAAACAGAACTGATTCTGTAACCATAAACAGCTCAGCTGGTAGACAAGTGACCAGGAGTAATAGACTGCTGGCCAGTGTGCTTTGGACTTTGGTCAGGAATGGAAAACAGATTGATTGAGGTAGTCAGTTATTTGGGAATTTGTTAGTATTGTTTCAGTTGAGATAGCTACAGTCCTGTCTTAAAAGGCATTTTTGTCTTGAGTTCACAGAAATATCAACCTCAACAGATGCCCTTTTTGAAAAAGCTTGGTTCTAAAACAGGACTTTGCAGTGAGAGGTTTTATTTATTCTTTTTCAAGTTTGAAATTATTTTTCAATATTTCAGTCACATTTAAGTTTATCAAAATGACCACTTGGGAGGGTGAACTCTGTTCTTTATACTGGATAGAGATGATTTTACAGTGCTAATTACAGTGTGCAAAAGAGCCTTTTGCTTCTTAGTATGTTCCTAAATCTCTTGTGTTGGGGTGTGTGTGTAGAGGGGGCCATGTGAAAAGTATGCACTGTAGTGTTTTGAGAATTAATAAATTTTTTTCTTCTAAAATTGTAGAGTATATATTATAGAAGTAGTAAGGTCATTAATGAACAAATTAATTATTTTTATACATGTATGTGCTTGTTAAACCATCACCACAATTAAGATAACAAGCTTATTGATCACCCCAAAATGTTTCCCATATCCCTTGGTAATTCCTCCCTCTCCCCTTTCCTGGCCTCTTCCATCCTCTGGTAACAATTGACCTGCTTTGTGTTATTAGGGATTAGTTTGTATGAAATTAGATTTTAAAATTTGAATTATTTTTATTTCCATAGAAACTGGATCAGGATCTTAATGAAGTCAAAGCTCGAGTTGAAGAACTGGACAGAAAATACTATGAAGTAAAAAATAAGAAAGATGAATTACAAAGTGAAAGAAAGTTAGTATAGACTAATGTATGCCTTGATATTTTTGAGTAATGCTAGTTACTGGCTGTTAAATGGTCTTTAAGTTATAAATTAACTACAGAAGTTTAATTTCAGTCTTCCCTCAAAATTGTATACTGTTAGCGTATTATCTTAATTTTAAAATTGAAGACAGTCTATTTTTTATTGATTAGTTACTTGTGGAGAGAAGAGAACGCAGAACAGCAGGCACTTGCTGCTAAAAGAGAAGATCTTGAAAAGAAACAGCAACTTCTTAGAGCTGCAACAGGAAAGGTGGGTAGGTTTTTTTCATTACCTCAGTTTGCATTGAATCAGTTATTACTGCATAAGAATTTATTAGCTTTCAAGATAAGAATGCAAATTAACTTGTCTTATAAACATGAAATACTGGATATCATTTAAGCACCCATGCTATTAAAAATAGCACTTTTGATTTCTGGCACATTTGATTTTCTTCTAAAAATGAAGGGTCCATTTTTAATGCTAATGTCATGGAACAGAATCCATAATACAAGGTGTTGCATGTAGTTGGTATATTTCAAGGGAGTTGACCTATTGTTGGAGAGGGTATTTAATCTGTGGTATAGTTTTTAAAGTTTTTATTGGAATATAGTTGATTTACAGAGTTGTATTAGTTTCAGGTGTTCAACAAAGGGAATCAGTTATACATATAAGTAATTCTACTCTTTGTTAGATTCTTTTTCAAATAGGGCATTACTGAGTATTGAGTAGAGCTCCTTGTGCTGTACAGTAGGTTCTTACTAGTTGTCTGTTTTATATAGTTGTGTATATGTCAATCCCAATCTCCCAATTTGGTATATTTTCTTAATGTAGAGAGCAGTGGGGGCATTTTATATCAGCATGAGTGCCATTAGCAATATTTTACAATTTTTTGTTTCTGAACAGGCCATTTTAAATGGAATAGATAGCATAAATAAAGTGCTAGACCACTTCCGTCGAAAAGGAATAAACCAGCATGTTCAAAATGGCTATCATGGGATTGTGATGAATAACTTTGAATGTGAGCCTGCTTTCTATACATGTGTGGAAGTCACTGCTGGAAACAGGTGAGATTTGTTCTTTTGCTTGATGTTTTGAGTTTTGAAAGAAAAGAGGGAATAAGAATAACCTAAGAAATAACTTTTTGTAGTTTAAATATATCCTCTTATTTAATATTCCAATCCTCTTTTATTTAATATTCCAATTAAAGACGTTGATGCTAAGTGTTTGTTCCTAGATGCAGAAACTACAACTTCTCCTTTTTGTACTTTCTCTCCCTCCACTGGAATTTTCTGAGTAGCCCTCCCCATACAAATTGGATTGCATAGAAAAAAGTAACTTGTTTGCGTAAATGTTTAAAGCACTTTGGACCTATCTCTTTCTCTTTACATGTAGGTTATTTTATCACATTGTTGATTCAGATGAAGTCAGCACGAAGATTTTGATGGAGTTTAATAAAATGAATCTCCCTGGAGAGGTTACTTTCCTGCCTCTTAACAAGTTAGATGTAAGGGATACTGCCTATCCTGAAACCAATGTGAGTTGGTGTGTGTTGAAGTCTGTCTTTCAAAAAGTTTTTTTCTTGGTTTAGCACGTGTTAGTGCACAACAAGCACTGTACACTGTGGCTCACACGGTCTGTGAGGTAAACATGCCTTTCTTACTGTAAAGGACAGTTAATGCTGGATGAGGGAAGGAAGGCAGGCAGAGGTCACAGCCATGACAAACCATTGCACAGTGTGTTAAAATACATCAGTGCAGGATATTCTGAGAGTGTAACTCAAGGAGACAAAAGTAAGATTTAATAATTGGAGAAGCATTCCCTGAGGAAGTATCATTTAAAGTAAATAAGGTTTCTGAATATTCTTTTTTTGAAACGGCTTATAAATTAGATTAAAAATATCTAGCAAGATGATAGGCTCTGAAAGCATAACGTTGCTCTTGTTATTAGTTGGTATGCTTTTTAACAGATTAAAAATATTACCTACACATCATCCTTGATAAAAATGTAATTGCTTTGAGGTGTTTGGCTTCAGAATGTTGATGGGTAGTAGCCATTATTTCACTGTTTTTTAAGGTTAAAGCTAAAACCCTGGGAGAATGATCTACAGTTGAAGAGGAACAGTGAGAATCTTATGAGCTATTTAAGTGGTCTAGCTTTTTCTTTTAAATCTACAAATTATCTCTGAAGTTTGAGGAGGAGAAATTGAGTCCTAAATGTGATATGTGAGTGAAGCAAGTCACGAAAGAATGCATATAGTGTTGTTCCCTTTACAATACCTGAACAAAAGTAATCTTAGATGATAGAACTACAAGTGCAAGGAAGTGATTACCACAAAATAATAAGAGTGGTCATCACCAGTGGTATAACCGTTGGAGATAACCAGTGTGATTAGAAGAGGGCTACGCTCATGACTTCTGGGTTTTATAGTACTGTTTTGTTTCTTGTCCTACATGGTGGTTATGTTGGTGTTTGGTTTGTAATTATTAATTTAAGCTTAATATATTTATTGCTTTTTTCTGTATGTAGGATGTATTTCCTAATTAAAAATTCGATTCTGCCAGTTGAGAGAGAAAAAAGGGAAAATAAATTTTATCTGAAAAAAAATATTTTTCTGAGTATTTAACTAAGGTTATATGTGCGTAGATTATTAGATGAAAATAAAATGAAAGTATTTTGAGAATATACTACTAGTTTATATTCGTCCCTTCTGTGTGACAGATGCTATCCTAAATGTTTCACATTTATAACTCGCCTAGTCTTAACAACTTTATGAGGAAGGTACTGTTGTTATTGTAGTTCAGTAGATGAGTACAGAAGTTAAGCAACTTGTCCAGAGCACACATCTGAGAAGCAGAACTGAGATTTGAACTTCAGCAGTCTGACTCCAGAGCCACTGAGCTCTTTATCACTGTACTCTGAAAACCTCTATACTATTGAAAACCTGGATGACTTACATGAGTACAATTTCAGGGATTTTTCAGTAGAATGATTTTTCTCACTTGTTCAGTATAAAAATCAACAGTTTTGAAATGTAAAGGCATTTTATGTTTCAGAAAAATGTAATTTACAATTCTGATAACATATTTTAATTAATTGTGTTGTGATTTCTTTGCTTGCTAACAACATACTCATTTTTAGGATGCTATTCCTATGATAAGTAAGTTGAGGTACAATCCCAGATTTGACAAAGCTTTCAAACATGTATTTGGAAAAACACTTATTTGTCGTAGTATGGAAGTTTCAACCCAGTTGGCCCGTGCTTTCACTATGGACTGCATTACCTTGGAAGGTTCGTAATATTAATTATTAGCTTTGAACAAATAAATCCTTTAAAAGTGTTTGAAAATTCATGTCCAGTTACTTCTCATTTTTAAGTCCTGTTGGTTTATTCAAGTCAGAATTTAAGCAAGGTTAACATTTTATGTTTAATTGATGTCTCAAATATAATCATTTAATGCATAGTAGAATTTCTTAACTTTTTTGGCATCATGGACTTGTTTGGTGAAGCCTCTGGCACCTTTCTCAAAAAATTTTTAAATGTATTAAAATACTTTGGATCACCAAAGAAACCAGTTGGCATGGTTATCACAGTATTTCTAGAAATATGACATTGTAATTTATTCTTTAAGATACTAAAAACGAGGTTTAGCAGTGGACCTCATGAATTTTATTTTGAGTGACGATTAAGAACCTCTGTATATAGGTTCACTTGTCCTCATTTTATATTTTTTTTCTCCCCTATATGTTTACAGGGAAGCATAAGCAGTATACTATAGCACAGTTCTCCTGTTTTCCTCCCACCCCCAGAAATTTACTTTTTCAAAGAAATTCTTGTGTTCTGTCTTCATTTTTATTCATTCTTTTTACTATTCTATTTGCAGCAGTGATTTCCAACATCCTGTCCTCCAGGTCACTTATCCATTCTTCTGCATCAGTTATTCTGCTATTGATTCCTTTTAGTGTGTTGTTCATCTCGTTTGTTCTTTAGTTCTTCTAGGTCTCTGATAAACATTTCTGCATCTTCTCAATCTTTGCCTCTTCTATTTCTGAGATTCTGGATCATCTTGACTATCATTCTGAGTTCTTCTTCTGGAAGATTGCCTCTCTCCACTTCATGTGGTTGTTTTTCTGGGATTTTATCTTGCCCCTTCATCTGGGACAAAACCCTCTGCTTTTTTCATCCTGGTTAACTTTCTGTGATGTGGTTTTCGCTTTAGCCACTGCAGGATTGTGGTTCTTCTTGCTTCTTCTGTCTGCCCTCTCAGAAATCTTGTGTGTTGTGGATTTGTCTTACTGCTTCCTCTTTATTAGGTTAGGTTAAGCATTGGCATGAGTGATGTGTACTTACTGCGTCACTTTGTGTACCACTGTTGGTGATACCAGGTTTGACCACCAGCAGATCTTGGTTGTAAAGGTACCTTTTTCCCTTTGTAAGTAATAAATGATATGTGGGATTATCCTTTAAGGACATTTGAATATCAGGTTCCCCAAAAAGTTTTTTGCCAAGGGTTTAGCATCCTTTGGTGACTGTTGCCTGACTTGTTTAATACATTGAGGGTTTCAAAATGATCATTCTAAAATTCCATGATTGCTTCTATATTTATTAGCTGTCACTTTTCTGTAAAGAAAAGCCCCCTCCTTTTTTCCTTTTTATATATTGCTGTGATTCATGGATTTTTTTTTATTATTCAATGTGTTACCAAATTGCATTATTTTTGATTTTCATATTTCCAGTTATGGCCATTGGGAATTTCAAGCTAGGTTCTGTGTCCTGTTGACATGTTCCTGTTAGTCTTTAACACTTCTTTCCTTTCTGGCAAATGTTTAGGTTTACCTGGAAGGTATATTTTTTAAGTGCAAGTGTTAATATTGTAAAATAACATTTTTTCCGGGATGGCTTAAACTCTTAATTTTTAAGTTCTTATTAAATAGGTAAAACCTTTAATCTAGTCGTTTGATTATGAATCAGTTTATTGTTGAATAAAGAAGTTGTTATACAGAATTACTAATTTTCTTATGTTTTATTAATAGGTGACCAAGTTAGTCATCGAGGTGCTTTGACTGGAGGCTATTACGATACAAGGAAGTCTAGACTTGAATTACAAAAAGATGTTAGAAAAGCGGAAGAAGAACTTGGCGAGCTTGAAGCAAAGCTCAATGAAAATCTGCGCAGAAATATTGAAAATATCTTTTTGTCTTGTGTTGCTGTAGAGAAAGAACTGTGTTTTGGTTGGAATATAGAATCTTTTGAGTGTTAGATGTATTTTCACATATACAGTGGGGGGAAATAGCCCAAATGTTTTATTTTTACTTTATTTAAGCTTGTGTAATATATCTGTTTAACTTCCAAAAACAGAAAACTAAAAACCATTGTAATATCCTTTGCTTAACTGTTACATAGTTAATGGCAATGAGTGTATTTCTGAGAGAAAAGAACCTGAGGAACACAGAAATTTAAAATTGTAAAGGGAGCTGAGGAGGATTTGTCAGACAATTATAGGAAGAAAACCAGGATAGGGTTTCAGTAGAAGAAGAATGGGCAGTATCAGGAATGCCACGTATTACAAAGAAGTTAAATATATAAGGATTGAAAAATGTCTATTAGGGATTATTATCTTGAGTCTCAGATTTAGTATTAGTGGAGGAAATGTCCATCAAAATGCAAGTCTTAGTAACCATGGTTCTTTCCGTTCTTTCAGATAAAAATGGTTTTCTGTTAAAAGTGACTAGTTTGGCTCAAAACTGAAACAGTTGTGCCATGTCTATTTTCTTAAAATAACCATGGTATAAGGCAAAAGTGCTTTGTATATATACCTTGCATTATGTCACACAATATTAAAAACAGGTACTCAAGAAGTGAAAATAATTATTTTTACTGTTTCATTAGGCTATTTTTATTGAAACTGGCATTTTAAAAATTGTGAGTGTATAGCTTCTTTGTCATCAGTTGGAAGCAAGAGCATAGAGAAGAAGGTAAATAAACGTCTTAGCTTTGACTTTGCATACTTTGAGATCTGCCCAAATTTGGCAAGATTTGAGCACAGGGCCTGGGAAAATACGTGAAGCCTCCTCTTCACATCTAACTCTTATATAGTGCTTTAAGCATAATAGCTTATATAGTAAATACTTGCTGAATGAAAAAAAAATATTTTAAAATGTATATCATTTAGCTTCCTTTAGGACTTTCCCATGGTTTTATTTATTTTGTATAGCAGTTGGTAAAATTATGTTATTTTGAGAGAGAAGTGGGTTAAAATGTTAAAAGCTTCTTTTATGACTCTACAGACTTGACATAGCATTTAACTGTGTTGTTATGGTACTTAAATTCAGGGAAATAGCTTAATCTAGGGATACAAATTAATAGACACTGAAGAGAATTTTCCTTAGCCTTGTATATGGATTAATAATGAAATTGATCAGCTGATGAACCAAATGCAGCAAATAGAGACTCAGCAAAGGAAATTTAAAGCATCTCGAGATAGCATATTATCAGAAATGAAGATGTTAAAAGAGAAGAGGCAGCAATCAGAGAAAACCTTTATGCCCAAGGTTCGTAAGTATGCTTTTTAAAAATATATAGATTTGAGGTAGACTATATATTGTGTAGGTTATATAACATACATTATGTTCCATTTTCATTTAGGCCCATACTTTGGGTATCTGCATGTATCTTTATCACACTTCTACTCATGAGTACTCAAGAGTCTACTTTTGTAGGCCAAATTCATATTTTCCAACTTCATTAAGCAAGTAGGCATTTTGAGCCATGGCATAAACGTATTGTCCAATATTCAGCCAGGTACCATTTGTGTCTATAAATACTATTTATGGATTTATTTGACTGCATTTTGTCCAAATTATATTAAAATGAATTAGAAAGTGAACTGTTACTGCTATTACAAATGATAATATCCATTGGTCTCATAAACATGAGCAGTTGGTGATGGACAGGGAGGCCTGGCGTGCTGTGATTCATGGGGTCACAAAGAGTCAGACACGACTGAGCGACTGAACTGAACTAATTTTGTACATGAATTATACTAAAACAACAAAGTTAAAAATGTAGTGTATATACCCACAATTAGACCACCCTAACATTCTAGCAACTTCTTTCTGTTCTTATGAATATGCATAATGATTTTTATATAGTTTGACCATGGAATATGATGTATTCCACACATCCTACATAACATTGCATCATAAACATTTTCTTGTTGCTGCATAGTTCTAATTATCAAATGTAATGGGCATCTCATATTTAATTGAGATAATATTATTTAAAGCCCACTTTAATATCAAATATACATGGTCTTCAATTTTTCACTACTGTAAGTGATACACGGACTAATACTGTTACTAATAAATGGAAAATCTGTCATATAGCAACGTAGCTTACAAAGTTTGGAGGCAAGTTTGCATGCTATGGAGTCCACCAGAGAATCATTGAAAGCAGAACTGGGAACTGATTTGCTTTCTCAACTTAGTCTTGAAGATCAGAAGAGAGTAGATGCACTGAATGATGAAATTCGTCAACTTCAGCAGGCAAGTACAGTTGACAGGAAAAAAAATTTTGTTGGTAATCAACTGTTGTGAAAAGTGTCTTTCTTGCTAGTAAAAAGTGTGAAAGAGATATTGAGAAAATATAAGATTTAGACTTTCAGTATCCTTAAAGTAAATGAGATTTTAGTAAGTTTTTCTAAACCTTATGATAGGATTGCATAAGAAATCTTTATTTTCTTTCATCTTATTTAATGCCTGCTTGTCATTAGTAAAATTGAGCTTGTTAGCTTTGCTGTATTTATTGATCTGACCACCTTTACATGTTTAAAAATATTGTTTTGATTAAACATTTTAATAACATTTGATTCTTAAATATAGATGTAAATAATTAACACTAAATTCAAAAAGTGAAAAACAGGAAAAGAAAAATATTTTTGGAAGTATGCCTTATAAAAAGAATCAGGCACAAAAATAGCCTTCTGAATAGATAAAAGAGTAGATGAAGAAAACAAAGGTCTTTTTGGAGAGGTATAAAACTCTTGTTTCAGCTCATTTGAACACAAGTAATGGAGACAACAACAGATTAACAGCATTCCTGTATGTGAAATGTACATGCCTATGTAGACAAACAACTTTTTCTTTTTTCTTCTAGGAAAACAGACAACTACTGAATGAAAGAATTAAATTAGAAGGTATTATTACTCGAGTAGAGACTTACCTCAATGAGAATTTGAGGAAACGCTTGGACCAAGTAGAACAGGTACGTTCTCTTTTGATGGTTTCTTGATGAGCATAACCTTTTGAATATGCTTATGTGAGAGGCTCTGATTTAGAGTATGGACTCTGGGGACAGAAAGACTAGCAGTCTGACTACCTGCCCTGGCTTGGAAATCTTACACTGCCACCTAGTGTACTGTGTTGGTCAAGTCATTTGATACTTCTAAGCTCCAGTTTCCTCTTGTGTAAAATAAGCATAGCAGTATGTTTTATGTGATTATCTGGCACATTCTAGGTACTCAGTAAATATTAGTTACGAATATTTTCTCATTAGTGGTCAGATGCTAAGAAATTTTTTTGTCATTAATCATTTTTTTCCTTAAGTATTTACAACTATTTGAAGTATGTTTTTTGGTTTCCTTAAGTGTTTATTCAAACATAACAGCTATATAAACATTGGCAGTCATAATCTTCTGAAACTAACAAAGTTTATATTTTTATGGCTTAATGCTCCTATGTTCCTTTTGTATTACAGGAACTCAATGAACTGAGAGAGACAGAAGGGGGTACTGTTCTCACTGCTACAACCTCAGAACTTGAAGCCATCAATAAAAGGGTGAAAGATACCATGGCAAGATCAGAAGGTGAATTTTTACTTTGTAAAAATGTTTTTGGTATCTAGTTAAATTTAGCTTATTCATTTTATAAGACTGTGTGTTACAAAATGAAATACCCAAACAGGCAAAAGCATGTACCAGAAGTTTTCGTTGTAAACAGTTTCTAGTGAACAGAGTTTAGAGTGTTGATTATAAATAGTCACCTTCATTTTATTGAAATGAAGTTTTTACGAGACCATACATTATTAGTTTCATTGACAAAAGCATGGAATAGCTGAATCAAGTTTCTTGACACTTAATTGCTGAGAAGAAAATTATTTTAGGTTTTTATAAACATTGAATAATAAAAACTTTATATTTAAATGGCTTGTGTACACTCCCAATTTTATTCTGAATTCTTTCATAAATTTTCACAGGAAAATTTAAACCTATTTATTTTGATAGATTTGACCATTAAAATCTTTGGTCAGAAAACAGTCTGGCCTTAAAACAGGTGTTATGGGGAATTGCCTGGCGATCCAGTGGTTAGGACTCCCTGCTTTCATGCCAAGGATCTAGATTCAATCCCTGGTTGGAGAACTAAGATCCTGCAAGCCGCATGGCTCAGCCAAAATAAAATAAGTGTTACGGCCTAATTTGGTTCCCCCCCCATTTTAGATTTGGACAATTCCATCGATAAAACAGAAGCTGGAATTAAGGAGCTGCAGAAGAGTATGGAGCGCTGGAAAAATATGGAAAAAGAACACATGGATGCTATAAATCATGATACTAAAGAACTAGAAAAGATGACAAATCGACAAGGCATGCTGCTGAAGAAGAAAGAAGAGTGTATGAAGAAAATTCGAGAACTTGGATCACTTCCTCAGGAAGCATTTGAAAAATACCAAACACTGAGCCTCAAACAGGTAAATCTAGTTGGTTTTAAATATGAAATCTCATTGCAAATTTTCCTACATGTGAGTTTATTTAAATGTTTTTTTTTTTCTCTTTATAGTTGTTTCGAAAACTTGAACAGTGCAACACAGAATTGAAGAAGTACAGCCATGTTAACAAAAAAGCTTTAGATCAGTTTGTAAATTTCTCGGAGCAGAAAGAAAAGTTAATAAAGCGACAAGAAGAGTTGGACAGGGGCTACAAATCAATCATGGAACTGATGAACGTACTTGAACTTCGAAAATACGAAGCTATTCAGTTAACTTTCAAACAGGTATGTTTCTGTTTGTAGTTAATACACAGGCTAACTTCAGATACTCAGTTTATCAATCTGTAAAGATTTTAAAGCTTTTTTTCCACTGATAATTGTTTAATACTTACAGACATCCAGTATATACACAACTCTTAACAGGATCAAATCTGTTATTCTTGTTCTTAAGATTAAAAAATAAAAATATTTTTGATTGCTTTTAAATAATTTTTGTCTTTGTTTTAAAAAGTACCTATTCCATTTGACACCTGTTTATATATTATTCATTTTAAGGTATCCAAAAACTTTAGTGAAGTATTCCAGAAGTTGGTCCCTGGTGGCAAAGCTACTTTGGTGATGAAGAAAGGCGATGTGGAAGGCAGTCAGTCCCAGGATGAAGGAGAAGGGAGTGGTGAAAGTGAGAGGGGCTCTGGGTCGCAAAGCAGTGTTCCATCAGTTGACCAGTTCACTGGAGTTGGAATTAGGGTAAAATAACTTTATATTCAGTTCTGCTGAGAGCATTATCATTGTTGAATATTTTGCAAATCTTAAACTGGTGCTCTGTATGCAATTTAATTTTAAGAGATGATGGTGATTTTACCCCCTTTGAAATATTAACTCTAATTAAATATTTTCTTAGGTGTCATTTACAGGAAAACAAGGTGAAATGAGAGAAATGCAACAGCTTTCGGGTGGACAGAAATCCTTGGTAGCTCTTGCTCTGATCTTTGCCATTCAGAAATGTGACCCAGCTCCTTTTTACTTGTTTGATGAGATTGACCAGGCTCTGGATGCTCAGCATAGAAAGGCTGTGTCAGGTACAGTTTTGGTTTCATAGTAACTTACTAGAAATGATATTTCTTGCTGCCTAAGGTTATCTGGGGAGACTAGACATGGTACTATTCAATAAAATAATTTCTCTTTTAACAAAGATTTTTAAATTTAATATTAGACTACAAAGTTTAGTTCTATGAGAAACATGAAACAATTGAAAATCCAACCCCAGTTAAACTTTTATACAAACGTCTCTCCTTTTAAAACTTGTTTTTCATAAACAGATTTGATTCTGTATTTAAATAATCTATACCTGATCTTTAGTAAGTTCAAAAGATCTTGGAGGAGTAGGTAGCAGGAAAAGGTTGCTTTTGGTTTTTCTGGATGAGAAAATTTACTTTGCTTTGAGATTATTTCTAATCCTATGTCAGAAAATGCTGCTTTTATATTCTGTAACTAAGATATCGGTGTTAAAGGTTTAACCCTAGCTTAAGAAACGATGCTTTCTGTAGATATATGCAAACAGGCAGTTTTAAATTTTAGGTTAAGAGTAAAGATCATTGCTTTTTAAATTTTTAGTTCTACTGAGAAAACGGTTTTATTAAATTACTCTTTTTACAGATATGATTATGGAGCTTGCTGTACATGCTCAATTCATTACAACTACTTTTAGGCCTGAACTGCTTGAGTCAGCTGACAAATTCTATGGTGTGAAGTTCAGAAATAAGGTAAAATTTGTCTATGTGAAGTTTAAGTTCATATAGTATTTAATCCATTGTATTTGTTCAGTTCTTTTTTTTGTTGTTACTTAAGTCATGAGAAAAAATTCAGATACTTGTTGCTTATCGGATGATGATATCTTTGTGAAAAACAACTTAAAATGTTTGTGAAGTTCATCAGGTTTTTTTTTGGCATTCATTGCATAGTTTTATTTTCATTGGCATTAAGAGACATTATCCTCCTCTCCAGTCTATTGAGTGCTTATTTAATGCACAGTCTTTAATATTTACATACATTGATTTATATTTGGTTAGACCACATGGCTCTTCCAGGTGTTTTCAGCCTTAAAATTCTTTGAAATAGCAAAGTAATAAAAACTGAACAAAAATGTGGTTCAGATATTTAGACGTTAGTACTTATCTGTATTTTCAGAGCATTAAAATGCGGAATATTTTTTAAATTCATGTGTTGAACAAACAGCATTAAAATAAGGGTTTTATCAGTCAGTGTTTTAGAGTCAGTTGACTTGAAATATGAAATTTATAGGTAACTGGCTGTATTTTTAAAATATTACCATATCTAGTGGGAACACTGATAAGTTTCTTTACAGTTTAACAGATTCTGTTTTTAATGTTTATTCTACAGGTTAGTCATATTGATGTGATCACAGCAGAGATGGCCAAAGACTTTGTAGAAGATGATACCACTCATGGTTAATTGGAAAATATTGCCCATTGGTCTGGAAGATGTGTATAGTAATATGATCCTTTTACCCAGGAACTGTAAATTTAAACCTAAATATCTGGTCGTTATTAATAGTTTTCAGCTTAGAGTATACATAGTCCTTTTATATTTCTGTCATTGTATTTTATAACATACTCTGTTAATGTTACATTTCTATTGATAGTTTAAGGATTTTATTTCCCACACAACTTTTTGTAAAGTGTTCTCGTGTTTTAAATCTTTTAAAATGTGCTAAATATTCTTTCCTAATTATTAAGTGTATTGCCTCTTTTTATAGCTTCAATTAAATAATTGGTTTTATGACTGTTTTATGTGGCTTTTTATTTATAGTTGTATGATTGGAAACAAATTTTTCTTAAATATCTGCTTTTTGTTTTGCTTAAGAAAAGGTCTGCCTTCACCTAAAAGAAGATTTTTAAAATATGGTTTAATATTCTGTTGAATTGCAATATGATTCCCAATCCTTGCTGCTTGTTTAAATCCATGGAGGGAGCTTTTAAAAATGTAACACCGCTTGAGTCTTTCCCTAGACCACTTGAATCCAAATCTCTAAGGGATAGAGTCTTCAGTTCAGTCGCTCAGTCGTGTCCGACTCTCTGCGACCCCATGAACCACAGCACGCCAGGCCTCCCTGTCCATCACCAACTCGCGGAGTTCACGCAAACTCATGTCCACAGAGTCGGTGATGCCATCCAGCCATCTCGTTCTCCGTCGTCCCCTTCTCCTCCCGCCCCCAACCTTTCCCAGCATCAGAGTCTTTTCCAGTGAGTCAACTCGTCGCATGAGGTGGCCAAAGTATTGCAGTTTCAGCTTTAGCATCAGTCCTTCCAGTGAACACCCAGGATTGATCTCCTCTAGAATGGACTGGTTGGATCTCCTTGCAGTACAAGGGACTCTCAAGAGTCTTCTCCAGCACCACAGTTCAAAAGCATCAATTCTTCGGCGATCAGCTTTCTTCACAGTCCAACTCTCACATCCATACATGACCACGGGAAAAACCATAGCCTTGACTAGATGGACCTTGGTTGGCAAAGTAATGTCTCTGCTTTTTAATGTACTATCAAGGTTGGTCATAACTTTCCTTCCAAGGAGTAAGCGTCTTTTAATTTCATGGCTGCAGTCAGCATCCGCAGTGATTTTGGAGCCCAAAAAAATAAAGTCTGACACTGTTTCCACTGTTTTTCCATCTATTTCCCATGAAGTGATGGGACCAGATGCCATGATCTTTGTTTTCTGAACGTTGAGCTTCAAGCCAACCTTTCACTCTCTTCTTTCACTTTCATCAAGAGGCTTTTGAGTTCCTCTTCACTTTCTGCCATAAGGGTAGTGTCATCTGCATATCTGAGGTTATTGATATTTCTCCCAGCAATCTTGATTCCAGCTTGTGCTTCTTCCAGCCCAGCGTTCCTCATGATGTACTCTGCATAGAAG
Source organism: Moschus berezovskii (assembly GCF_049115385.1). NCBI lineage: Eukaryota > Metazoa > Chordata > Mammalia > Artiodactyla > Moschidae > Moschus > Moschus berezovskii. The sequence continues at coordinate 76,754,274 of NC_142471.1, forward strand.
TTAAATAAGCAAGGTGACAATATACAGCCTTGACGTACTCCTTTTCCTATTTGGAACCAGTCTGTTGTTCCATGTCCAGTTCTGACTGTTGCTTCCTGACCTGCATACAGGTTTCTCAAGAGGCAGGTCAGGTGGTCTGGGATTCCCATCTCTTTCAGAATGTTCCACAGTTTATTGTGATCCACACAGTCAAAGGCTTTGGCATAGTCAGTGAAGCATAAATAGATGTTTTTCTGGAACTCTTGCTTTCTCCATGATCCAGCGGATGTTGGCAATTTGATCTCTGGTGCCTCAGGCTTTTCTAAAACCTGCTTGAACATGGAGTTCACGGTTCACATATTGCTGAAACCTGGCTTGGAGAATTTTGAGCATGACTTTACTGGCATGTGAGATGAGTGCAATTGTGCGGTAGTTTGAGCATTCTTTGGCATTGCCTTTCTTTGGGATTGGAATGAAGACTGACCTTTTCCAGTCCTGTGGCCACTGCTGAGTTTTCCAAATTTGCTGGCATATTGAGTGCAGCACTTTCACAGCATCATCTTTCAAGATTTGAAATAGCTCAACCGGAATTCCATCACCTTCACTAGCTTTGTTCATAGTGATGCTTTCTAAGGCCCACTTGACTTCACATTCCAAGATGTCTGGCTCTAGGTCAGTGATCACGTTATCGTGACTATCTTGGTCGTGAAGATCTTTTTTGTATAGTTCTTCTGTGTATTCTTGCCACCTCTTCTCAATATCTTCTGTTTCTGTTAGGTCCATACCATTTCTGTCCTTTATCGAGCCCATCTTTGCATGAAATGTTCCCTTGGAATCTCTAATCTTCTTGAAGAGATCTCTTGTTTTTCCTATTCTGTTGTTTTCCTCTATTTCTTTGCATTGATCGCTGAGGAAGGCTTTCTTATCTCTCCTTGCTATTCTTTGGAACTCTGCATTCAGATGCTTATATCTTTCCTTTCCTCCTTTGCTTTTGGCTTCTCTTTTTTTCACAGCTATTTGTAAGGCCTCCCCAGACAGCCGTTTTGCTTTTTTGCATTTCTTTTCCGTGGGGATGGTCTTGGTCCCTGTCTCCTGTACAATGTCACGAACCTCCGTCCAGAGTTCATCAGGCACTCTATCTATCAGATCTAGACCCTTAAATCTATTTCTCACTTCCACTGTATAATCATAAGGGATTTGATTTAGGTCATATCTGAATGGTCTAGTGGTTTTCCCTACTTTCTTCAATTTCAGTCTGAATTTGGCAATAAGGAGTTCATGATCTGAGCCACAGTCAGCTCCTGGTCTTGTTTTTGCTAACTGTATACAGCTTCTCCATCTTCGGCTGCAAAGAATATAATCAATCGGATAGAGTCTTGGTCAGTGTTAATTCTAAAGTTCCGTAAGGTGATCTGACCCTCAGTGAAGATTAGAAATCCTGCTATAACTGTCCTTTAAAAAGTAGTTTTAATTTAAAATGCCAGTGTATTTAATAGAAGTTAGGAAAATTATCCCAGAAATTGAGCTGTAGAAGTTGTTCCTCCAGATAAGTAAATAGTTTGGAAAACCTTGTTATTGGAACATTGGTCTTTTCCCAAAGGAGAGCTTTGTTTATTGTGTTTTTAAATTGCTTATTGAGGTAATTCACACACCATAACATTCACCCTTCAGAATAGTATAGCGCAATTCAGTGCTTTTTAGTTTATTCACAGAATTGTGCAATCATCTGTACAGTCAAATTTTAGAGCATTTCAGTTACCCCAAAAGTAACACTGTACCAATCAGCAGTCACTCTACATCTCCCTTTCCTCTTATTATTCCCCTGGCAACCACAAATTGATTTCATGTTCATATTATGGATTTGCCTATTCTGGACATTTCATGTAAATGGAATTATACAATATAGGACCTTTTGTGACTAGCTTTCTTTATTTAGCATGTTTTCAAGGTTCGTTTATGGTGTAGCACATACCAGTATTTGATTCCATTTTATTGCTGAATAATATCCCATTGTATGATTATACAGTTTGACTCATGAACAACATTTGTTTGAACTGGTCAGGTCCGCTTATACTTGGATATTTTTTCAATATAGTTACCTGTAGTTTCATTTTATGGATCATTTCCTTTGCTTTTGAGGCAGAAATAGCATTACTTGAATTTTCAGCTCTAAGGGGAAGTCAGCACCCCTAACCTTTATGTTGTTCAAAGGTCAACTGTATACTGTGTTGTTTAATCATTCATTAGTTGGACATTTGGGTTGTTTCTACCTTTTGGCTGGCTATTATAAATAATGCCTCTGTGAACATCTGTGAACAAGTTTTTGTGTGTTTTCATTTTTCTTGGGTATTTACCTAGGTTTGGCGTTGTTGGGTCATGTGGTATGTTTAATATTTTGAGGAATTGCCAAACTTTTCCAAAGGAACTGTACTATTTTATATTTCTATCAGTAACTTATGAGGGTTCTGATTTTTCCGTGTCCTCACCAGCACTTAATCTCTCTTTTTGTTATAGCCGTTCTTAGGTGAAGTGGTATCTCCTTGTGGTTTTAATTTGCATTTTCCAGATGACTGATGATATTAAGCACCTTTTTGTGTACTTACTGGTCATTTCTGTGTCAGCTTTGGTGAAATGTCTGTTCACATCTTTTGCCCATGTTTAAATTCTGTTAACTCGTATTCTTATTATAGAATCATAGTTTACATTATTATAGGATACTAATAACAGAAGTGGGAGTTTTTTATATATTCTGGATACAAAAGTCCATTGTCAGGTGTGTGACTTGTAGAAATTTTCTCCCAGCCCTTGTCTTTTTACTTTCTTAATGATATCTTTTGAAGCATAACTTTTGTCCAGAAATAAACTCATTTGTCCAGATTTCCACTTAAGGAAATTTCCTCCTAAGGCCTCCAGTCAGATTGGACTAGGACCCACTCTTTCCAGCCTTATTGTAAGTTGATCACCTCTTTAAAGTCCTGTCTCCAAAACAGTAGTGATATTTGGAGGTAGTGGGGTTGGAACTTAAATGTGTGCATTTGCTCGTGGGGGTTGGGGGGATACAATACAGTATGCGCAAGAGACACAGGTTTGATCCCTGGGTCAGGAAAATCCCCTGGAGTAGAAAATGGCAACCCCTCCAGTATTCTCGCCTGGAAAATTTCCATGGACAGAGAAGCCTGGTGGGCTACAGTCAGTGAGCCCACAGAGTTGGACACAACTGAGAGACAGCGCACACACAGAGTAGACTGTTTATAGTTTTACCATAAATTAACTGATCTTCCTAAGGGAGAATCTGATTCGAGAAATAGAATTCTAAGACCCCATTCAAAGGGTTACGTAAGCACAGTATCCTTCTAACATTCCTAAAATGTTTCTTAAGCATGTCCCCAGGAATATTCATTATGAGTCACCTATGGACATTGAAACTGATTGGAAAAGTCCCCAGCATCAGGGAAAGGTTGACAGCAGGAGGAGAAGGGGTCAACAAAATTTGAGATGGTTGGATGGCATCACCAACTCAATGGATATGAGTTTGAGCAAAGTCGGGAGATAGTGAAGGACAGGGAAGCCTGGCGAGCTGCAGTTACGGGCTCACAAAGAGTCGGACGTGACTGAGAGACTGAACAACAACAAATGGAGACTGAAGTGGTATATAGTTCATGATCTGTAACTTTGCCCTGATATAATCAAACCTCCATAGTAAAGAATTTGGCAGGGATGTTACATGCATGGCATTCTAGAACTTGCTAATAATCTTAAGCATCTCCCCAAGAGTGTAAATGAGGCTTAAGTGAATTTATAACAGTAAGCACCTAAATAGTGAAACAATATAAATGTAAAACCCATTTTCCTTTCTATATCTCATCATAAGTTTTTATATTATGTAATTTTTTGGTCTCTCTACACACCTTATAGGATCTTAGTTCCCTGACCAAGGATTGAACCTGGGCTCCTGGTAGTAGAAGGATGGAGTCCTAACAGTGAACTGCTATGGAGTTCCTCATAAATTATTCTTAATGAAAATGAACAGAAAAATGTGAAAATCCTGGAATATTTGGCTAACCCAGAAACTCAGAGGAAGGACAGAAATTCACCAAAGGAATTAGCCAGTGATTCATAAATCTAAAAAGGGTTTCTGTTCTGACACTCTGAGATTTTACTAATATTATTATTTACAAAGTACTAATAGATTGAAGAGTGTGTATATTACATGTAGTTTTGAAGAATATGGCATTTTTAGGTTACCTTACCAGCCAGACTTCCACAATTAACATTTCCAGGCATTTCCTTGCATTTTCATGCAAAATTTTACGGTTAGGTTTATACTGGGTATATAATTTTATATCCTGAATTTTTCAGTTAGTAATACAATATGAAATATTCCTCTTTAATCTCTTCAGAAACAAAATTTTAATAGCCACAAAATTCTGTCAGAAGTAGCCTAATTTACTTAAATATCTCCTATTGGATGCTTAGATTGTTTCAGCAACAGTGCCAAAAGCAAAACCCCCCAAATGAGCATTTTTACCCAGAATCCTGGAAATTAATTTTCTCAAGATAGAAAGCTTTTTGTTTAATTTTTGTACCTTTTTTTAAACACATGAAATATGGAATGATTAGCTCTTTGTCCTCCCTGGTTACCTGAAAATAGGGGTGCTTTTCTGTACAGTGTTGATTGGTCCTCCACGTTACACCCAGTAGCAGATTTCAAAGGGTGAGTCACCACCATCTTTTGTTTAATCAAAACCTTTTCCCTCCCTACCCTTCTCCCCTTTTCTTTAGCTCTCACCTTTTTAGGTACACTCTGATCTCTGTCCCCCTGAATGTCCTAGGGGGCTGGGTTACTCCTGGCTGCCAGTCTCTGCATGAAAGATGCCAGTGTTGCTCCATAAATCTGCCACCTTGTGGCACTTGGTCTCCCCTTCCTAGAGACAGAGAGTCTCCTGGGTGTAAGAGCCCTTGTAGCAGCCAGTAACTGCACAGGGATATGAGGCAGCATAGAGATTAGGTTTTCAAGGAGAATGTGGATATATTTACTCCCCCGAGTCATCACATTGGCTGGTATAAGTCTGTTAGCATTTGAATGTTATCTTTTATGGATTCTGTATGGTTCAGACCAGTGCCTGGCATGCTGCTTATATAATACACAGTCAAGTGTGTGGTGATACCAAATCCAGCCTTAGTCTCCTAAGTATGAAATTTTTTGTTCATTAAAAATGATGGTTATATAGACTGGTAAGAAGTGCACATAGGTGAGAGAGAAAAAAACATTAGAAAGTTGATCGTGAAGAACATGGATGTGAGGCCAAATCATTTGGAACTAAGGCCACCTGATGTGAAGAGCTGACTCATTTGAAACGACGGCAGGAGGAGAAGGGGACGACAGAGGATGAGATGGTTGGATGGCATCACCGACTAAATGGACATGAGTTTGGGTAGGCTCTGGGAGTTGGTGATGGACAGAGAGGCCAGACGTGCTGCGGTTCATGGGGTCGCAAAGAGTCAGACACAACTGAGCAACTGAACTGAAATGAAACTGAACTGAAGCCCACAGAAGCGGTTATTGTGTAACATAGTGAAAGGATCATGTTGCTTCTAAGGCAGAAGCCTGCTAGGAGAGGTTTTCTTTTTAAAATAGGAATCTGTCATGCCACCTCAGAAATAATAATTGCGTAAGCTTTTTGGTAAGATTGAGGTTTGCTGCAGCTGTGCTTTGCTCCTGATATTCTAAATCCCAAATTAGTTCATTTACTTCCAGAACCACTAGAGGGGGCCGTTCCCACATGCCAACCCCTCCTTTTTTCAGCCTATAGTTTTCAAACTAGTTTCCTCTTTAGTTCCTTATTAGTAGTTTCAGGAGCAATGAGAAGGTTGAGGTGTGATATTTTTGAGATTTCTCTGCTGCAGAAGTTCGAGCTAAGTGTTAACTGCTTGCAGTTCAGTCATAAATTGGATGCCTTCAGCCAAGGTGGCTAGTGCTTGCAACATGTTGTATCGTTGCATTTAGAAAACTATGCCACAGCTGTTTAATAGAATCTTGTTAACAAAACAGCAACCCCTTCTTGAAATAGCCCTGACTTGCTTCTCCTCAGAGCAGCTTTTTTTTTTTTTGCTTGTGACTGCTGAATTCTTCTGTAGACCCAGAAGAGATTGTCTTCGTTTCCCGTTTTCTGTTTCTGACTTTCACCTTGCATCCCTTAATGTAAACAGCTTCACCTATGACACTGCATTTCAGTTTGCCATTTCATCATCTCTCCAACACAACTCTGAGTCAGAATCAGGGTCTCTTAACAGAATGATGACAATACTTGCCGGTTGGTTTTCTAAGAAACCTTCTTAGCACCCCAGTCGCCTTGGAGAAAGTACTATTATCCCCCTTAAGGACTTTCCCAGAAGTCCAGTTTCCATACTGCTGAAGAATAAAGTGTTCATTCTTGGGAAGCAGGTGTGAAGGAGCATGTGTGCCTGCTTGTACACACGCATGGCCCTGCCTTCTGTTTCTCAGCTGGAGTCAAACAGTGACCTCAATCTTGGCCCCCCTAAAGCTACATCTGTGACTCTGATGCAAGTAACTGGCACTAGGCATGGCCTTACAACGGCCTGGGGTGTTTAAGCTACAAGCAATGAGCTACCTGGTCTTTCAGTTCCGAGCTAAGAACGTCTTTCATCTCAAGTGTGAGAGTAAAGCTCTGGAGCCTTCAAGAAAGATAACCTACTGAAGCTGCATGCCAACGAGGTCTTCCCAGTGACCTTTTGCTTTCTTTTTTTGTGGACACAATCCTGGAGTGTCTGTTGTCTAACTTCTGTCCTTGGCTGGATATTAAAAAGAAATGTTCAGGGACTTACCAGGAGGTTCAGTAGTTAAGACTCGGTACTTTTACTGCTGGGGCCCTGGGTTCGATCTCTGGTCAGGGAACTAAGATCCTGCAAGCAACACAGTGGGGGGAAAAAAAGTTTGATTTCAGGTGGTCATCTTGATCCCTTGGGACAGAAGCATCTTTGCTATGTATCGAATTTATACAGTTTAACTCTGTGAGTTCAGTTCAGTTCAGTTCAGTCGCTCAGTCATGTCCGACAAATACTAGACAGGGGTTTCCCTGATGGCTCAGTGGTAAAGAATTCACCTGCCGATGCAGGAGACATGGGTTCGATTCCTGGGTCTGGAAGATGCCCGGGAGAAAGAAATACAAGAACACCCCAGTATTCTTGCCTGGAAAGTCACATGGACAGAGGAGCCTGGTGGGTACAGTTCATGAGGTCACAAAAGAGAGACAGACACGACTTAGCGACTAAACAACAACAAATACTAGACAGACCCTCTTTTCATCTCACTTAAGGGCAATAAATTTGAGGTGGGTGGTGTTAACTAGTCTTCACAAAAGGAAGCTTCCATCAGGGTGAAGTAACTTGCTGAAAAATTCCTGTTAGAAAGAGGTGGGGGGAGTTCCCTGGTGATCTAGTGGCCAAGACTTTGTGCTTCCAAAGCAAGGGGCCTGGGTTCAGTCTGTGGTCAGGGAACTAGATTCCACATCACGCAATTAAGAGTTCACATGCTGCAACTAAGACCTGACGCAGCCAAATAAATAAATATTAAAGAAAAGAGAAAGTGGTGGGGCTGAGGGTAGAGAGCCCTGCTCTCTCCTATTTCACTAGAGCTCTTCTCTCTGACTCCCCTTTTAAAACTCAAAGTTGGTACCGACACTGGCAGAATGACCTGCCACAAAGCAGGGTGAAAGCACCTCTGGACCAGTTGGTTTCCTAGCTGTCTACAAATCTGAGGTGTATTCCCGGAGATTTGTTTTTTCCTGCAGCTACATTCGTTCCTCACCCCCAACCCATCCCCCAGGGATGCCAGGCCACAAAAGCAAAAAGCTTTTGTCGTTGAAACACAATCCCGGGTTCTGCAAGGCCCTAGCTTCAGATGGTCCCTGGGAAGCAATTGCAGATCCAACACTCTTCCCCCACAATCTGTATCACACACACATCTTTTGCAGAGGAGCATACTGGCTAAGTGCTTTTGATTCTGGAATTCTCTAGCAGTTAACTGTCAATTCCTCTCAAGTCCCCCAACCCTATTCTCAGCTCCCAGTATTAAAAAGGCAAAGATTGCACATTGAGCTCTGCCACCACCACTAGCCCTCTTCCCTGCCCACGCCTCTGAGCGCTCAGCTTTCCTGGAGGAGAGCCTGGGTTCAACCTCGTGTATCCCGAAGAGCAGGACTGTGATTCCACACCCCCCCCCCACACTGTCCCTTTTCTCTCTTGGTTCTCAAATCCACCTAGTGATTCTTTACTTTGTAGTTGTAGGTACAAGAGGGCTTTTAAAGCAGTAACATGAGACATTTGAGGTAGAGGAGGACTTGGAAGTTGAGGGAACTAAGAATAGTTCTAGATCACTAAGATTTTACTACTGCAAAAATACTAGGGTACAGGTACTAGGGTACAGGGCTAACAGTTTTATTTGTTCTTCAAGGCTGAAAAGATTCTCCAGTCTCGGGAAGTCAGGCCCCCTTTCTGGGATCTCCACAATCTATTCCTGCACCAACAGACTAAATCTGAAGCAGGAGCCAGGGCGGAACTCTCATCTGAGTAGAACCTGTGCTTTTCCCCCAAGTTCTTTTCTTCTGTCACTTTAAAGACAGAAACCTTTGTTTGTATGAATTTAGAGTAAAATCCCTTTAAAACCCTCCACCCCGTATGCACTATGAGCATTGACAACGCATCTGTATAATTTTCTGTTTTGCTGTTTATTTTTGCCATTTTTACCCAGCAAGTGTTTGTGGAATGAATGAATGATCAATAATAGCAGCTGGCACTTACTGGGCATTTACTGTGTGCCAGGCTCTGTGCTCAGAGACTTCTATTCTCTATGGCAAGGGCAGACAAACCTCACCACCACCCTGAGAGAGGAACTGTTGTCCAAAAAAACGTGACTGAGCCTCAAAGGGGCTATTTCCTCACCCCAACCCCCGGCCACACAGCTCTAAGAGGGGGCGGCAGACCCAGCCCAGGTCGGTCCTCCTCTGAGGTCCACATACCCGTGTGGTGCCTCCCTGTCCATGAACCTTCCACCTGCCCACAGGCCGTGACCTGGGACGCCCCAGGCTGCTGATCCCCTCTGAATTCTCCCATGGTCTACTTCTATCTTTGCCATGATTCCCTTTGACTGGGTTCCCCCACACAGAAGGGGGTGTGGATGCTCGAGATAGCTATGTTCTGTGCGGCCACCCTGGCCCACTCAAGGGCTGAACTTGATAGCTAGGGAAGAATCGGGAATAAATCAGCTAGAAGTTTGATGAGAAATGTACAAATACCCCATATCCAAGAGGAGTTCTTATCTAAACCTGTGTCACCCAGCCTTGCCTCACCATCACTTGGAGTGTTGTTTATGTTTAGTCCTTTTTTCGGGGCCTGCCTGCTCAGCTTACAGGATCTCAGTTCCCTGGTCAAGAATTGAACCCGGGCCAAGGCAGTGAAAGCCCGCCATCCTAACTGCTAGACCACCAGGGAACTCCCCACTTGGAGTGGTTTTTTAAGTATTTATTTACTTATTTAGCTATGTCAGGGCTTAGCTGCACAGGCTCAGAATTTGTGGCACGTGGGCTTAGTTGCCCTGAGGCATGTGGGATCTTAGTTCCCTGACCAGGGATTGAACCCATGCCCCTTGCATCGCAGGGCAGATTCTTAACCAGGGGGATGCCCTGGAGTGGTTTTTATATTTATTTATTTATTTTTGGCCTTGCTGGGTCTTTGTTGCTGCTCACAGGCTTTCCCTAGTTAAGGCAAGTGGGGGCTATTCTCTAGCAGTAGTGTGCGGGCTTCTCACTGCGGCGGCCTCTCTTGTTGCAGAGCATGGGCTCTAGCACGTGGGCTTCAGTAGTTGTGGCTCAAGGGATCCAGAGCAAGGGCTCAATAGTTCTGGCACACAGGCTTAGTTGCTCCGTGGCATGTGCAATCTTCCCAGACCAGGGACTGAACCCACGCCCTCTGCACTGCAAGGCGGATTCTTAACTACTGGACCACCAAAGAAGCCCCTGAAGTCGTTTTTGAAGCTGCCATTTCGCCAGCGTTTCCCCCTGGAGATTCTATATCAGCAGGTCTGGGGCAGGGCCCAGGAAGGTCGCAGGACCTGCCTGTTAACTGGGACAATCTATGGGCCTTAAAGAGAAGGCTCAGACTGTTGAAACCCTTCACTTTTGGAACAAAGAGTGGCCCATGAACTTGGGAGGAATCTTTTCTGAGACGTCTAGGCAAAGAAAAGCAGCAGGCTTTTTTGGTTTGCTTGAACTAAGGGGAAAGTGAAAACATTCATCTGAACCGAGGTAAACAGTGGGCGGCAGCTGGATGCAGTGGGGAGGTGGGGGGAAGGGTGGTCCCGGCGACTGGCATAACTTTCCAAAGGCCTCCAGACTGGAGGGCTGGGGTGGCAGAGGTAAGCCAACCAGAGCTGCCGCTGTCCCACCAGCCGGAGGGCTGTGCCACTCCCCCGTTTGACTTGGGGGCTTTAAGCTAATTCTTGTCTCGAGGGGAGAGTAGTTCAAACTCACCAGCTTGACTCCTGGGCCTCCTCAGTAGATGGGACCTGGAGGCTCCCAGATGAGGGTCTGTGCTGGCTGCCAGCAGTTCTGAGGGGAGATTCAGAGCATAATCACAGGCCCAGTGTCACAATGTGGCAGCTGAAGAGCCTGACAGCGGCTCCCAGTCACCCCAATACCTCCCTTGCACACCTGAAGTTTCTGGGAAGCCTTGGAAGCTAAGAGCTCAGTGTGACCAGCTCAGGGTTTCCTCATGCCCAGCCAGTGAATCTGGCCACTGGGAAAACCCCCAAATCCTCTTGCCCACAGTCCCCACTTGGAGCATGTCTGACCCCAGAGCTGCACCAGGCCCTGCTCTGGTAGAAGCCCCCGGCCTGCCCTGTCCGTCACGGGCATCACTATGACCCTGCTTCCTTCCAGACGGCTTCCTGCCCTCCTGCTGCCCTCACTCCTGGGCCAGCCGGCCATCTTCCTTCCACACCTGCCCCACCTTCTCCCCACCCTCTTATATCACTAAGGCTTCTGAAACCTTCAGCCTCATTCTCAATACCTGAGACCTTCCATTGCCTCCTGATGACTCCCTTTGAGGTCTCTCATTGTTGGAGTCCTTTTGATGGAGAGGGATTTTCTCATCTCCCTCTTCTCTCAGGCTTAGGGAGAGGGACCGGTGAGCTCCTGGCTCTTGCTTGCCACTTTGTGTCACCACTCTGTTCAGCAATCACTCTTCTGTAGCTCCATCTACCCTGTCTCCCATCCCTAACATCACCCCAGCATCTGAAGCATCACCAGCTCTCAGGACACAGGTGCACTTGGCCTTAAGCTCCGTCTTCCTCTCCAGCCACAGCTTCTCATCATCCACTGGGGCTTCATTCTTTCCAATTTCCATTCACAGGGGTCCTCTCACCCCAACCCTGGCCTCTTCCTAGACATGTGAGATCTGTGTTGAAGCATCATTTTTGAAAATTTGAAAATATGATTCTCATACAAGGTATGCATGCTAAGTTGCTTCAGTCATGTCCGACTCTTTGTGACCCCATGGACTGTAGCCTGCCAGGCTCTGCTGTCCATGGGGTTCTCCAGGCAACAACACCGGAGTGGGTTGCTATGCTTTCCTCCGGGGATCTTCCCGACCTGGGATTGAACTCAGGTCTCCTGCGTCTCCTGCATTGGCAGGTGGGTTCTTTCCCATGAGCACCATTATCTCATTAATGACAGAACCTGCAGGATGACAGAAGCTCAATAGGTCAATAAAACCGTAGTCTTTTGCGGTTATTTTTCTAGCCTACAACAGTCACTTCCAACTTTCCAGTTGGGGGAAGTTTCATTTCTTTGTAAGTTAACATCTAACTTAGCAGAATCTATGCCCTGGTCCGTGGAAGACAGTGTGTCAAACAAATGACTTCCCTTAGAAACTTGGATGGCCCGAGGGGGCCTGCTGGTCACTGCTCTAGTGTGACTTTGAAAGGGCGTTCAGTAGGATTGTCGCCTAATCCCCAAGAACTGGATACATTTGCTAGACACCTGAAGCTTCTCAGAGGCGTGACCCAGAGGAGAGAAGCTCACCAACTTGCAGGGGTGGCAGGGGGAGGTCTAGTTAAGAGCCTTGGGTCAAGTCCAGTCAAGCAAGGGTGGGGCTGACAGAAAGGCAGTGAGGAGGAGAGTCGAGTCTGGGACCTGCACCACGGGGAATGGATGGACGGATGTGGGGTTGTTGCTTTTGTTATTGCTTATTGGTTTTACTCAACAGGCCTTTGGTGAGGACCTGAGATATAAAACCGATGAGTTAGGTGCTATATGAACCCATTTAACAGGTGAGGAAACTGAAGCTTAGATTAGCAAGTGGTGGAAGCCCAGAGTCAGTCCAGGCCCGGGCCTTCTA